>NC_057794.1:476546838-476883339 GCF_018294505.1 Triticum aestivum
AAAGGGGCTCGATGGCGATGTATAATGGAAACTTGTTGACAACGAGCAAGAGGATATCAGCGGCGGGGCCATGGATGAGATCGACGGCGGATGAACCCGAGGGGTTGGGTGTGGGCTACTTAACCTGTGACATAGCCCGCCTCAGGTCATCGCTGTCGATGACCTCGATGTCGTAGCCAGCGGACGGGACATGCCCGCATACTCTAGCCCGCTACTTGAGTGCCTGCCGCCATTAATGGTTGTCAGCTTCCTCGGCGACGTTGAGAGATGAGACTGCTATACATCTCTTTAGGGCCACTCACTCCCCGAGCTCCACAGGAAGTGTAGCCGGGCTTAGGCTGCGATGCTTTGGAGTGGGGGCTGGAGATGGGGATGGGGATCTGTGGGAAAGGGGGCATTTGGTATGCGTTATCTAAGGACCTCAGGGCGTCCTAGGTATGGTGATCGGTGGGTAAGTGTAGGATCGAAAGTATGTCTAGAGGGGGGGGGGGGTGATTAGACTACTTGACCAATTAAAAATCTATCCTTTTCCCAATTTTAGTCTTTGGCAGATTTTAGCTATCTTAGCACAAGTCAAGCAATCTTAACACAATTCAAGCAAGCATGCAAAGAGTCTATGAGCAGCAGAAAGTAAAGCATGCAACTTGCAAGAATGCAATGGGAAGGGTTTGGAGAATTCAAACGCAATTGGAGACACGGATGTTTTTTTCATGGTTCTGATAGGTAGTGCTATCGTACATCCACGTTGATGGAGACTTCAACCCACGAAGGATAACGGTTGCGCGAGTCCACGGAGGGCTCCACCCACGAAGGGTCCACGAAGAAGCAACCTTGTCTATCCCATCATGGCCATCGCCCACGAAGGACTTGCCTTACTAGCGGTAGATCTTCACGAAGTAGGCGATCTCCTTGCCCTTACAAACTCCTTGGTTCAACTCCACAATCTTGTCGGAGGCTCCCAAGTGACACCTAGCCAATCTAGGAGACACCACTCTCCAAGAAGTAACAAATGGTGTGTTGATGATGAACTCCTTGCTCTTGTGCTTCAAATGATAGTATCCCCAACACTCAACTCTCTCCCACGGGATATGGATTTGGTGGAAAGAAGATTTGAGTGGAAAGCAACTTGGGGAAGGCTAGAGATCAAGATTCATATGGTGGGAATGGAATATCTTGGCCTCAACACATGAGTAGGTGGTTCTCTCTTAGAAAATGTGTATTGGAAGTGTAGGTATGTTCTGATGGCTCTCTCCACAAATGAAGAGTGGGTGGAGGGGTATATATAGCCTCCACACAAAAACTAACCGTTACACACAATTTACAAATCTCGGTGAGACCGAATTGAGAAACTCGGTCGGACCGATTTAGCAAACCTAGTGACCGTTAGGATTTTCGGTGGGACTAAGATGCAACTCGGTAGGACCGATATGGTTAGGGTTAGGTCATAACGTAATCTCGGTGTGACCGATTACACAAACTCGGTGGGACCGATTTTGGTAATAAGCTAACCAGAGAGTTGGTCAGGTAAACTCGGTGGGACCGATTTTCTCATTTTGGTGGGACCGTAATGTTACAAAAGGGAAACAGAGAGTTTACATTGCAATGTCAGGGGACCGATCGCTCATCTCGGTAGGACCGAAACGTTACGAAAGGAAACAGAGAGATTACAACCCCATCTCGGTGTGACGGAGATCCCTATCGGTGAGACCGATTTGCCTAGGTTTTGTGGCAGTGGATATGACATCTGAACTCGGTGGCGCCGGATAGAAAGAATTGGTGGGGCCGAGTTTGACTTTTGGTTTAGGTCATATGTGGATGTGAGAAAGTAGTTGAGGGTTTTGGAGCATATCACTAAGCATTTTGAGCAAGAACCTCATTAAGCAACACCTCATCCCTCCTTGATAGTATTGGCTTTTCCTATAGACTCAATGTGATCTTGGATCACAAAAATGGAAAATGTAGAGTCTTGAGCTTTGAGCTTGAGCCAATCCTTTGTCCTTAGCATTTTGATGGGTCCACTTTTCTCATCCATGCCATGCCAATCATTGAGCTTTCCTGAGATATTAATCTTGAAATAGCATTAGCTCAATGAGCTATATGTTGTTAGGAATTACCAAAACCACCTAGGGATATTTGCACTTTCAATCTCCCCCTTTTTGGTAATTGATGACAACATATAGATCAAAGCTTTGACAAATGATAATAAGAGTGAAAAACATTGTCGCTTTGAGGAGTATGTGAAAAGCAAGAGCTCCCCCTAAATTTGTGCATAGTTTATGATTTGCTTTGGACTGCAAATGCACAGAGAGTTAGGCTCATGGGTTACTCTTTCATGTCACATACATCTTGGTGGAGCGCTCAAAATGATAATAATTAAATACATGCACTCATCACCAAGCAAAGTGAATGATCATATAGGGATAAAATGATAATGTCA
Source organism: Triticum aestivum (assembly GCF_018294505.1). Lineage (NCBI taxonomy): Eukaryota > Viridiplantae > Streptophyta > Magnoliopsida > Poales > Poaceae > Triticum > Triticum aestivum. The sequence goes on from NC_057794.1 coordinate 476,549,276, forward strand.
TCCAACAAGCATTAATGTAGCATATGATCAAACACACATGATCATCCAAGTATCACACAGACAGAAAGTATCTCAATCAAGCAAATAAAGTTCAACCACCAAAGCAAGAGAGAATAAAAAAGGAATGCTCTCTCTCGAAGCCTATGATCTATACATTTTTCTCCCCCTTTGGCAAGAAGTTACCAAAAAGTTCATAGAAAATGCATAGCACTAAATTATCTATCAGGCTTGGTCTTCAGGTGGTGGTGTCCGGAGAACTCCAAGAACGAAGGCTTCAGTCGATGTAGATGGAGCTGCTGGAGTAGGTGCTGGAGCTTGTGGCACTGAAGTTGTAGCTGGTGCAGATGAAGTGGCTCTGGTGTCTGTTACTGGCACTGCAGTTGACCTCTGAGCTCTAGACACTTTGGCAAATGCATCAGTGGTTGTCTTGCCCTTCCTCTCCTGCATATCATCCAGAAGTTGCTCCACAAAAGAATGGACCTCACTTACCTTCATATCCATGTCATAGAACTTCTGCTCCACAATCCTTTCCAAGATCTCCTGGTTTTGAGTCAGGGTGGCCAGCCCTTTCTCAATCCTTAGAGTGGATGCAATCAAGTAGCCAAGCTGATCTTGCTTGCTCTTCACAAGATACTGAGATGCCTCTTCCATGGTTGGCATCTTTGCAGCTTTCTCAGCCTTTGCCTTCTCCCTCTTTTCTTGAACGTGCACAGAAGATGGTTCATCCTCATTCATAACCACTTGGTTGTCCTCAAAGTCTGGATAGATAGGCATGTGTTCCTTGTCCAACAAGTATGTGCCAGTGCCCATCTTGGAGTTAGTCAACTCCTGGATCTGTGGTGCATACCCACAACTTCTCTTTTGGGTAGCAGCTGTCCTCTTGATAGTTTCAACTATAAGACTCATGACCTTGAACTTTTGTGGCACATCAAATATATGTAGCAGATTGATGGAGTGGCCTCTGATCATTCTATGATCACCAGACTTGGGCAGAAGAGTGTGCTTGAGGATCCAATTGATAGTAGGCAGTCCTGATAGCAGGTGTTTCACTGATCCAAATTGGTGAGTCTCAAGATCTGCATCAGGAATCTCCTTGTACATGCTAGCCATGGAGTTGTGATCCTTCTTCTTGGCATAGACATCCAAGTCATCTTCATTCTCCTCAGGAGCATTGATCAATTGAGCCCATTCTGCTACTATTGACTGGTATCTAGTGCCTTCAGACATCCAGACTATCTTGCCATCTGGGTAGAAGTGAGCTGTGGAGTAGAACTGCGTGATAAGCTCATCATTCCACTTTGTGAGCTGCTGAGCACAAACTCATCAACTCCACAAGCCTTGAAACTGTCATATACTCCTGGATAGTGTTCTTCATTCTCCTTGATGTACTCCCAGTTGACCCATCTCATGTCACATACTATTGGTTTCTTGTCAAGCAACACCATCTCATAAAAATCCTGTTGTTCTTTTGTAGCGACCAGACCTCAAACAGTCTGATCTCTGTACTCCGGTGTCATTCCTGGATTAGTAATGTTGACACCACACAGTACTCAGAGGATTTATTGCAGAGTAGCAATCACACACTTATTACATCGAGTGTCTCAAAAGAGAACTTATTACAATAAATATGGCTTAAGGCCATCTAATAATGAAAACAGCGGAAGGCTTGGAAGATAAGTGAGTCCATCAACTCCAATGGCATCACCGAGTATAGAACCACGATCTAAAACTCCTTAATCGTCGTCTGAAAAGTCTGCAACATTAACGTTGCAGCCCGAAAACGGGTCACCACATGGAATATGTTGGCAAGGTAACACATAGAGAGTAATGGAATGAAACAGCTATACTATATGCATATTTGGCTGGTGGAAAGCTCTATGGTTACAGTTTTGCGTAAAGCCAATTTTTCCCTACTTCAAAGGAATAAATTTAATTACTATCATGGTGGTTGTTAAACATTGAGAATGGTTGACAGCATTCTCAATCCCAATTAAGCATCATCATTAAACATAACCCAACAAAATTAATTTAGAGTAACATGTTGAGATTCACATGAAAATCCAAGTACTAGATACTCAAGATGTCCATAACCGGGGACACGGCTAACCATGATTAGTTTATTACACTCTGCAGAGGTTTGCGCACTTTTCCCCACAAGACTCGATCGCCTCCGTTTGGTTTCTCGCACTACATGGTGTTTGAGAAGACGGATGACCGAGACATAGTCTTTCAGAAGCGCTAGCACCTTACGATCGGGTAGACCGTACCACCTACATCCCCTACATCTGCTAGTCTACCACTGTAAGAGTTCGCACGACTTAGTCAACTATGCTAGAGCCCATAATAGCTTGTGGCTGCACACGGAAGTTTCTAGTATGAATAGTCTCATGATCCCTTTGAGCCTGGGTGGCGGTCCAAAAGAAAACAGGCAAGTCCTGGAATACCCAGGTGCCTCAATCCACCCAGATGTGTGTTTAAGTTGCCACCTTAGATAAACCATTAATTAACAATCTCACATCTGTCATGGATTTCACTCACCCAATCCACGTCTACTAGCATAGCATGGCATAATAAGCAAACGTAGAAGTAACTCCCAAAGGTTTGATAATAAACAGGTAATAGGTACTACCTCATCTACTTCCCATCCCACAATTTAATTAGATCCTAATCATGCAATGTGTGAGGATTGATCTAATGCAATAAAACTGGGTAGTAGAAAAGGTATGATCAAAGTGTTACTTGCCTTGCTGATGATCCGCGAAACCTAACGATTCGAAGTAACAGGCGGCGCACTCCGGGTATTCTATCGCAGACAAACAAACAAGCATACAATAAGTACTCATCTAATGCACAGGTAAAACTCAAATAAGAGATCTAACCAGAAGGTTCAACTTAAGAACTCCGGTTGGCAAAAAGAATCAAATCGAACGAAGCAACGAAAAGTCAAACGGCGAAAGAAAACAACTTCGTTCTAGTAATCTGGATCTAGGGCAAATTTTACAGTAGCAAAACTTGTTTAAGTTGGTTATTCGGATAGAGGGTTTCGAGACGAATCCCTAGGCGCATGAATCGCCTGATTCCGATAAACGAGCGAAAAGTTAAACTAAAACTAAAACCGGATCAGGAATCGCGATCAGAAAAATCGTGGATTTAATCCGAGAAAAAGAAAAACAACGAACACCGAATTTTTTTCTCTTCTTTTTTTCGGCACGGAAATCGAGGCGCGACGAACCTCGGGCGGCGGGATCGTCGGCGGCGGCGGCTCCGGCGGCGCGCGCGAATCGAGGCGGGGCTGATGGGCTGGGGCGGCTCGGGGCGGCGCTATTGAAAGGCTGCCCCCGGGCGGTGTCCCGCTCGGGTACGGCCCGAAGTTGGTTCGTTTTTTTAATTATTCCGCTCGGAAAAAAAATAAAAAGAAATACTAAACGGACTCCAAAAATTCTGAATTTTTTTTCACGGGCTTCTAAAATCAAGCCGCACAAGGTGAACATTTATTTGGGCCCTAAATGCAATTTTGAAAAACGCACATTTTTCCTAAATTCAAATAAAACACCAAAAAACTCCGAAAGAAAATTTCATTTGATTTTATTATTAAATCCTCAATATTTCTTTATTTTGGGAAAGTCATTTTATTCCCTCTCTCATATTTTTGTAATAGAAATAATTGATGATAAAATAAATAAAATCAAATGATCCTATTCTCAAAATTTGAGAAAACTCAAATATGAAAATAACGAAATCCCCAACTCTCTCCGTGGGTCATTGAGTTGCGTAGAATTTCTAGGATCAACCAAAATGCAAAATAAAATATGATATGCATGATGATCTAATGTATAACATTCCAAATTGAAAATTTGGGATGTTACAAACCTACCCCCCTTAAGATGAATCTCGCCCTCGAGATTCGGGTTGGCTAGAAAATAGGTGAGGGTGGTCTTTGAGCAAATCTTCCTCTCGCTCCCAGGTGGCTTCATCCTCCGTGTGGTGGCTCCACTGAACTTTGCAAAACTTGATAACCTTGCTGCGAGTAACTCGGCTGGCAAACTCGAGAATCTTGACTGGTTTCTCCTCGTAGGTCAAATCGTTATCCAACTGAATAGTTTCCAAAGGCACTGTGTCTCTCAACGGTATGTCAGCCATCTCCGCGTGACATTTCTTTAACTGAGAAACGTGGAACACATCATGTACTCCTGACAATCCTTCGGGCAATTCCAACTTGTAGGCCACTTCTCCCATACGCTCCAAAACTCGATATGGTCCTACAAATCGTGGCGCTAACTTCCCTTTAACTCCAAAACGCTTTGTTCCCCGAAGTGGAGATACTCGAAGATAAGCTCTGTCTCCGACTTCGTAAACTGTCTCCTTGCGTTTAGAATCCGCATAACTCTTCTGTCTGGACTGGGCTACCTTGAGCCTATCGCGAATCAACTTCACCTTCTGTTCAGACTCTTTAATCAAGTCAGGTCCAAACAACTGGCGGTCTCCAACTTCGTCCCATGACAACAGTGTCCTGCACCTCCTTCCGTACAAAGCTTCGAAAGGGGCCATCTTTAAACTGGTTTGATAACTGTTGTTGTAAGAGAACTCTGCATATGGCAAATTATCGTCCCAACTAGATCCATAATCTAGCGCACAAGCTCTCAGCATATCCTCCAAAATCTGATTGACTCTCTCGGTCTGTCCATCTGTCTGTGGATGAAAAGTTGTACTGAATTCTAGCCTGGTTCCCAAGGTTTCGTGCAACTGCTTCCAGAACTTTGAGGTAAACTGGGTTCCTCTATCTGATACGATACTCCTTGGAACTCCATGCAGACATACGATCCTGGTCATGTATATCTTTGCCAACTTAGCACTGGTGTAAGTGGTCTTTACTGGGATGAAATGAGCTACTTTCGTCAATCGATCAACTACAACCCAAATCGAGTCATAGCCTGAACGAGTCCTGGGCAATCCCGTGATAAAATCCATGCCTAGCTTATCCCACTTCCATTCGGGTATCGGCAATGGTTGTAACAATCCTGCTGGCTTCTGATGCTCTGCCTTTACTCTCTGACATACATCACAAACTGCTACATACTCCGCTATATCCTTCTTCATTCCGGTCCACCAGAAAATATCCTTCAAATCCAGATACATCTTGGTATTTCCTGGGTGAATTGAATACGGTGAGTCGTGTGCCTCTTGCAAAATCAACTTCCTGATCTCCGGGTCATTGGGCACATAAACGCGGTCTTCAAACCATAGGGTGTCGTGCTCATCCTCACGAAATCCTTTAGCTTTTCCTTTGCTCAGTTTCTCCTTTATAGCGGCAATCTCTTTGTCAGCTTTCTGAGCTTCCCTGATTCTATCCATCAAGGTTGACTGAATCTCCAATGCTGCTACATAGCCTCTCGGAACTATTTCCAAACATAGTTCACGAAGATTATCTGCTAACTCCTTGGGTATTTCTCCCGTCATTAACGTATTGACATGGCTCTTACGGCTTAAGGCGTTAGCTACTACATTAGCCTTTTCGGGGTGATAATGCAATTTCATATCATAATCCTTGATAAGCTCCAACCATCTCCTTTGTCTGAGATTTAACTCCTTCTGTGTGAAAATGTACTTCAAACTCTTATGATCCGTGTACACCTCACAATGATTTCCAATGAGAAAATGTCTCCATGTCTTCAATGCATGCACTACGGCTGCTAACTCCAAATCATGCGTAGCATAATTCAACTCATGAGGCTTCAGTTGTCTTGAGGCATATGAAACAACTCTCCCTTCATGCATAAGCACTGCTCCAAGTCCTCGACGTGAAGCGTCGCAATACACCTCATAATCCTTGGTCTGGTCTGGCAAAATCAACACTGGTGAGGTAACCAAACGTTTCTTCAACTCCTGGAAACTAGCCTCACATTCCTCTGTCCATATGAACTTGGTATCTTTCTTCAACAACTCAGTCATAGGCTTCGCAATCTTTGAGAAATTCTCAATAAATCTCCGGTAGTATCCTGCGAGTCCAAGAAAACTCCGGATCTCTCCAACTGTTGTTGGGGCTTCCCACTTGGTCACGGTTTCAACTTTAGCGGGATCTACTGCTATACCTTCTCCAGATATAACATGTCCGAGGAATCCTACTTCCTTCAACCAAAACTCACATTTGCTGAACTTGGCATATAATTGATGTTCTCTGAGCTTTCCAAGTACCAAACGCAAATGCTCCTTATGTTCCTCTTCATTCTTCGAATAAACCAGGATATCATCAATGAACACTACGACGAACTTATCCAAAAACTCCATAAACACTTTGTTCATCATGTTCATAAAATAGGCAGGTGCGTTAGTCAGACCAAATGACATAACGGTATACTCATACAGCCCATACCTGGTGGTAAAAGCTGTCTTCGGAATATCCTGTTCTCGAATCTTCAACTGGTGGTATCCTGATCGCAGATCGATCTTGGAAAATACCTTAGCTCCTTGCAATCGATCAAACAGATCGTTGATCATTGGTAGTGGGTACTTGTTCTTGATCGTTACTTCATTCAATCCTCGATAATCAACAACCATCCTTAACGATCCATCCTTCTTCTCCACTAGAAGTACTGGCGATCCCCAAGGCGAAGAACTTGGGCGAATATATCCCTTATCCAGTAACTCCTTAATCTGCTTCTTAATTTCCACCAAATCCTTTGCTGGCATCCTATATGGTCTCTTTGATATTGGCCCTGTGCCTGGCAATAGCTCAATCAAAAACTCAATATCTCTATCCGGTGGCATGCCTGGCAACTCCTCTGGAAATACATCAGGGAAATCCCTTACCACTGGTACTTCCTCCTGCACAACTCCTGTTAGGCAATTTACTTGAGTCCTCTTTGGCACATGCCGGGATACATACTTGATCCTTCTCCCTTCTGGGGTGGTAAGCAAAATTGACTTACTAGCACACTCAATATTCCCTTCATACTTTGATAACCAATCCATGCCTAATATCACATCCAATCCTTGAGATTCCAATACTATTAGGTCTGAGGGAAAAACATAGTTACCAATCCTTAATGGTAACCGATCACACCATAGACTAGCCACATACTCTGCTCCGGGCGAGGTTACTAACATGGGTGACCTAAGGGCTTGGGTTGGTAGGTTATACTTATCCACAAATCCCCTTGAGATGTATGAATGCGATGCACCAGTATCAAAAAGAACGAGTGCAGTAAATGACTTAACCAAAAACTTACCTATTACTGCATCGGGCTGAGCTTCAACCTCCTCCACGCTAACGTGGTTCACCTGTCCCCTGTTGAAAGGGTTCGGCTTCTTCCCAGAACTTCCATTGCTATTTCCATTTTGTAATTCAGGACATTCATTGGCATAATGTCCTGTCTTCGAACACTTAAAGCAAGTGACTTGGCTTAGGTCCTTCTTGGCTGGGGTTGAGGGGTTGGTGCGGTTCTGGCCGTTGCTTCCTCCATTGCCATTACCATTCTTGGTGCCATTGTGATTGTGCGAGCTACCTCCTCCATGGGTATGCTGAAAATGTCCTCCCGGTCTAGGGGTAAAACGTGGCTTCTGCTGAGCTCCTGAATTGTACTTTCCTTGTCCATACTTCCTCTTGCGATTCTCAATTTGCTGCTGCTTCCCTTCAATCATAAGAGCACGATCTACCAACTCCTGGTAGTTGTTGAAGGTTGCTACCATCAACTGCATGCTCAACTCATCATTCAGTCCTTCCAGAAACTTCTCCTGCTTAGCTGCATCCGTAGCGACGTCATCTGGGGCATAACGTGCTAGCTTACTAAATTCCTCCACATACTGGCCAACTGTCCTTCCTCCTTGGCGCAAGTTGCGAAACTCACGCTTCTTCATGGCCATAGCTCCTGCTGAAACGTGTGCAGTACGAAAAGCCTGCTGAAACTGGTCCCATGTGACAGTGTCAACTGGGAAAGTGGCTGTGAAATTCTCCCACCATGATGCTGCGGGTCCTTCTAGCTGATGTGCGGCAAACTTCACCTTCTCCGCATCTGTGCATCCTGCTGTGGTCAACTCCCTAGCTGTCTTGCGGAGCCAATCATCTGCTACTATCGGCTCGGTGCTACTGGAAAACACCGGCGGATTCAGCCTAAGAAAACGGGCTAAGTGGTCAACAGGTGGTGGTGGTGGTGGGTTGTTGTTGTTCCCCTGATTCTGATTCTGGACTAGCAACTGCATCAATGTGTTCTGCTGCTGGATCAACTGGGTGAGCTCCGAGGGAAAGGTAAATCCGGGGTCATGTCTCGGAGGCATATGAGGGTTTAGAAAAGATGAGATATAAGAATAGAGGGGGTCTAAAGAGAAAACACTACCCATATGCACATGAGGCAAAAGCAAACAATTCACTTCAATCAATCAAACAAGGGCATACAATCGATCTATCTATCGCAAAAGTGCTCGGACTACTATATTTACATGGTGGACTACTACTACTGATGAGGTGGTCTACTAGAAATATTCTTCGGTCGTTGACTCCATGATATCTGCTCCAGCTTCATAGTCATCATCGCTACTATCTGGTTCCGAGTCGGTGCCGTCGATGATGATGTAGTCTTCCGGGCTAATTTCCTGGGGTTCTTCGTCTTCATCTACTGGCGTAGGGCCTCCCATAAATATTCCAATCTTCTTGATCAGGTCGTCATTCTTCTCCACCAATACTTCAATTTCCTCTTCATAATCTTCACGTGTAGCCTTGAGTTCTTCCTCCAGTTCCTTGATTCTAGTCTTAGCCTTCTTCAGATCTATCATGTCGGCGCACATCTGGTTCTCCTGTCGTCGAATGTGCTGGTTTAACTCCTGGATAAAAGCTGCGATTGATCTATCCTTCCTGGTGCTGATCATCTCCCAGTGTTCATCTCGGCGCCCACAAATCTGGTAGATAGTATCCTTGAGATCCTTGCGGTAGACTTCTCCAATGCGTCCCATGGCGATGTGAGCTGCCATGCTCTTTCCTAGACTCCAAGTTGGTGCATCAAAAGAAAACTCTATGGGCTCAGTGACTGGCATGAACGTCCTTCCTGGAACTTGAACTTGAATCATCCAGCGCTCTTCTTCAGGTAAAGTGGCGTTGTAGGTTCCCGTGAAGCTTGGTACTCCTATATTCAGGTATCTAGTGACTTCCTTCAAGTGTCGTCCAAAGGGTGTATCTTCATCCGGTTGTGTGAACTTGTTCCTTGCATCCGCCATCCTAAAGAGTAGAAAAGATGAGAGGTCAGAAGAGAAGAGAGTGAATAGTGATCTAGGTCTTTAGCTTAGTGGTCGTGTCCTACAGTCAGCGTGTGCTCTGATACCATCTCTGTAGCGACCAGACCTCAAATGGTCTGATCTCTGTGCTCCGGTGTCATCCCTGGATCAATAATGCTGACACCACACAGTACTCGGAGGATTTATAGCAGAGTAGCAATCACACACTTATTACATCGAGTGTCTCAAAAGAGAACTTATTACAATAAATATGGCTTAAGGCCATCTAATAACGATAACAGCGGAAGGCTTGGAAGATAAGTGAGTCCATCAACTCCAACGGCATCACTGAGTATAGAACCACGACCTAAAACTCCTTAATCGTCGTCTGAAAAGTCTGCAACATTAACGTTGCAGCCCGAAAACGGGTCAGCACATGGAATATGCTGGCAAGGTAACACATAGAGAGTAATGGAATGAAACAGCTATACTATATGCATATTTGGCTGGTGGAAAGCTCTATGGTTACAGTTTTGCGTAAAGCCAATTTTTCCCTACTTCAAAGGAATAAATTTAATTACTATCATGGTGGTTGTTAAACATTGAGAATGGTTGACAGCATTCTCAATCCCAATTAAGCATCATCATTAAACATAACCCAACAAAATTAATTTAGAGTAACATGTTGAGATTCACATGAAAATCCAAGTACTAGATACTCAAGATGTCCATAACCGGGGACACGGCTAACCATGATTAGTTTATTACACTCTGCAGAGGTTTGCGCACTTTTCCCCACAAGACTCGATCGCCTCCGTTTGGTTTCTCGCACTACATGGTGTTTGAGAAGACGGATGACCGAGACATAGTCTTTCAGAAGCGCTAGCACCTTACGATGGGTAGACCGTACCACCTACATCCCCTACATCTGCTAGTCTACCACTGTAAGAGTTCGCACGACTTAGTCAACTATGCTAGAGCCCATAATAGCTTGTGGCTGCACACGGAAGTTTCTAGTATGAATAGTCTCATGATCCCTTTGAGCCTGGGTGGCGGTCCAAAAGAAAACAGGCAAGTCCTGGAATACCCAGGTGCCTCAATCCACCCAGATGTGTGTTTAAGTTGCCACCTTAGATAAACCATTAATTAACAATCTCACATCTGTCATGGATATCACTCACCCAATCCACGTCTACTAGCATAGCATGGCATAATAAGCAAACGTAGAAGTAACTCCCAAAGGTTTGATAATAAACAGGTAATAGGTACTACCTCATCTACTTCCCATCCCACAATTTAATTAGATCCTAATCATGCAATGTGTGAGGATTGATCTAATGCAATAAAACTGGGTAGTAGAAAAGGTATGATCAAAGTGTTACTTGCCTTGCTGATGATCCGCGAAACCTAACGATTCGAAGTAACAGGCGGCGCACTCCGGGTATTCTATCACAGACAAACAAACAAGCATACAATAAGTACTCATATAATGCACAGGTAAAACTCAAATAAGAGATCTAACCAGAAGGTTCAACTTAAGAACTCCGGTTGGCAAAAAGAATCAAATCGAACGAAGCAACGAAAGTCAAACAGCGAAAGAAAAAACTTCATTCTAGTAATCTGGATCTAGGGCAAATTTTACAGTAGCAAAACCTTGTTTAAGTTGGTTATTCGGATAGAGGGTTTCGAGACGAATCCCTAGGCGCTTGAATCACCTGATTCCGATAAACGAGCGAAAAGTTAAACTAAAACGAAAATCGGATCAGGAATCGCGATCAGAAAAATCGCGGATTTAATCCAAGAAAAAGAAAAACGACGAACACATAATTTTTTCTCTCTCTTTTTTTTCGGCACGGAAATTGAGGCGCAACGAACCTCGGGCGGCGGGATCGTCGGCGGCGGCTCCGGCGGTGCACGCGGATCGAGGCGGGGCTGATGGGCTGGGGCGGCGCTATTTAAAGGCTGCCCCCGGGTGGTGTCCCGCTCGGGTAGGGCCCGAAGTTGGTTCGTTTTTTTAAATTATTCTGCTCGAAAAAAAATAAAAAGAAATACTAAACTGACTCCAAAAATTTTGAAATAAATTTTCACGGGCTTCTAAAATCAAGCCGCACAAGGTGAACATTTATTTGGGCCCTAAATGCAATTTTGAAAAATGCACTTTTTTCCTAAGTTCAAATAAAACACCGAAAAACTCCAAAATAAAATCTTATTTGATTTTATTATTAAATCCTCAATATTTCTATATTTTGGGAAAGTCATTTTATTCCCTCTCTCATATTTTTGTAATAGAAATAATTGATGATAAAATAAATAAAATCAAATGATCCTATTCTTAAAATTTGAGAAAACTCAAATATGAAAATAATGAAATCCCCAACTCTCTCCATGGGTCATTGAGTTGCATAGAATTTCTAGGATCAACCAAAATGCAAAATAAAATATGATATGCATGATGCTCTAATGTATATCATTCCAAATTGAAAATTTGGGATGTTACATCTTTGGTAGCGAACCTGTAGTCCACAACAGTTCTCCTTCTGGTGGCATATGGATCTGACTCTCTCCATAGCCTCAATCCTGAGTCCTTCCCGATCTTCATGTTTTCTTCTACAGGATGAGCATCATTATGATCTGGAATTTTTGGCTTTAACTTCCTCAAAACATGTGTCTCATCATCTTCTTCTTTAGCAACAGTTTCAGGCATTGGGGCCTTGTTTTTCTCAGCAGTTGGAATGTTCCTGGTACTCCTCTTTGGTGCAGTTTTGGGTTTTGGAGCAGCTGGCTTGGGAGCTTCTTTGGGCTTAGATGAAGCAACCCCTAATCTTATGGCGTCTCCCATAAGTTTATGTGCCTTAGGTGCTGGTGCAACATCTTCTCCCTCTTCCTCTTTAGAGTCTCCCATCATAGATGGCTTTCTGATTACTCTGGCCATGGCCTTCTTGACCCTCTCTTTCCTCTTCTTCTCTGCCACAACCTGTTCTTTGGGTGCAGATCCGAAAGTTTATTGAGTGGATGTTTTGGCCTTTGACATAGGAACTCTCTTGGCAGGAACCTTTGTCTTAATTCCTGGCTTAGTGGCAGCAGCTTTGCCATATTCCTTTTTGAGAACTTTCCTCTTTGAGGTGGTCTCTTCCTCAATAGCCACATAGTCCTCATCCTCAGAATATGAGGTTCTCTTCTTTCTGGACCTGGTGGCTACCTTAGGCAAGTTGCTGGGTGTACTCCTGCTTCCATCATCTGAGATGCTATAGGGACTAGTGCCCTCACTTATGTGAACCTGCTCCTCTAACTTGTTCTGACTGTCACTTTGATCAGACATAATGCAATCTCTGACAACTGACCTTGTCAATAAATTATAGATGAGGTAGAGTGGAGGAGCATCACAAAATACAGAGGTTTTTGCAAAAGAATGAATCAAAAACTTAGTTTTAGTTTTCCTTAGAAAGCATTTCGGATCAACCGATTTGTAAACTCGGTGATACCAAAGCAGCTGTTGGAACCTAAACTAGTGAACTCGGTCAGACCGAGTCACAGTTCGGTGGCACCGAGACTGCTAGGGTTGCACAAAGTCCTGAACTCGGTCACACCGATTTTCAATTCTCGGTCAGACCGAGAATCACATGTGCAATGGCCTGAGCCAAATTGGTGGTACCGAGTTCCACAACTCGGTTGGTCCGAGATGGTTTCGATGGAAACCTAACCCTAAACTTTCCAATCATCTCTAATCTACGGAGTGTTTTTGACTGGATAAGATAGTTTGAATCGTGGCAAGATTCATGGCGAACACAATGTTCTAGGTATCAGATAAGGATAGCACAATGATCAAGTTCATACCCTAGTTCGGCGATGAACTCGCTACGACAGCAACAATGGGGATGATTCCCGTTGATGGCAGCGGGGACAAGCGGCAGGAGGCAACTAGTAACGAGAAGGACGATCCGGAGACCCTGGAGGCAGAGCGGGCTAAGCGCGGGCGAAAGAGTTCGGAGAAAATTTCCAAAATTTTGCCCGTGGGTATATATAGCCCGACCCTGTCGGTGTGACCGAGTGGAACAACTCGGTGGCACCGAGATGCATAACTACAAGCAGTTGCTGCAACTCCGTGCGACCGAAAAGTTCAAATCGGTTGCACCGAGATTGAAAACCTAGATCGACTTCGTGATCTCGGTATGACCGAAATGGGTGAATCGATCAGACCGAAACGCACAAAGAAGTTTTGGAAGTTTAAGTCTATGACGAATCGGGGACTCCGAGTGCTCCTCACACAGAGTGGTTTGAATCTGACTTGATCAAATTTTGTGATGTAGCATGAATAGAGTTTGAGACGATAAAAGCATAGATAGCTAGAGAAGGTTCTTATGCATTCTTGTCCATCCACTTGGCAAGAGGAAAAAGAAACCAATCAATCAAAACAACAAGTGGATGTCCTTGAATGAGTAAATTATGCAACCAACATGCTCACACAATAAAATGGCAATTGAAATATGTGGCAAAGCATGCACAACCAATTCCAGCATCTATCAAGCAATTGGCGATGACTAGGTCATCTATATATGAGTATAGTGACTTAGGAGTCAAATGAGAACATTTGTTCATAGGTCATACTCATCGTTTAAGCACAAGTTGGGTTACCACTTTTACATAAAGCGTTGTTGTTTTCACACCATTAGATGTGGGATCCCCCCTAAGAGGGATGAACTAACCTTGGGTTTTGTCAATGATGACTTCATGTAGATGTTGAAGATGTGGATGCTCAATGTTGATGTAGATCATTTGGAGCTATCCTTTGGAGTGAGTTTCACTTTCGATACCTACACGGGTAGTCCCACAAGGAACAAACAAGGATATCCATAGGCATAGAGTGATGCACACACAAGATGATGTCTGTGAAAGCTTTAGGTTACCTTGTCCCTTGTATTACCAACAAGAGGGTTTGTGACTCCTTGAACTAGTGCAAGATGTGGAAGTTGATTGCACTCGTTCTTGCCAAAATGATAAGAGTGAAGTATGTTGGCGGAGTCACCCTCAAGAACTCTCTACTTCTTCTTCTTCGGGATCCACACCATCTTGATGGGAATCCTCAGAGTTGTAGTTGTACTTGATGAAGTGGAACTTGATGTAGTCTTGGGAACCCACTTGACCAAGGCCTTAGGAGCTTCTTCAAATGCATCAATTTCCTCTTGAAGCTTGTCCTTGTCTTTTTGCTTGTGGTCTTGTGGTGGAAGATCATCTTGAGCTTGTGTCCCTTTGAAAGAAGTAGGATCATACTTCTCTTGTTGAGGAAAAAACTTCGTCTTGAGGTATTGATCTTCTTCCCACTCAACTCCATTGGCATTGAACTCTCGTTCAAAACCAACACCTTGGTTCTTCCGATGCCTTCCTTGCTTGCGTACAATTTCCTCGAATTGCTTACTCCCGGCAAGGCTCTTGTAAACACCTTTCTCTATAATTCCCTTCAATAAGCTATTTTCTTGCTCAAGTGTAACTTGGCTAAGAGATTCATTAATGGAATCAAGAGAACTACTAGAAGCAACAACATTGGATTTAGCATGATTATTGTTACTACTAGAGGAAGAATCTTTCTTGTTCTTATTACTAGACTTGACTTGAGGCATGTAAGTGGATAAGAGGAAACGCTTGGCAATGTAAGAAGAACTTTTCTTGCGAAGATCATCATTGATTGCCTTCAAGAACTCATGCTCTTTCTCAAGGTTGAGCTTTTCAAAACGTAATTTCTCATGAGTCCTTAAAAGTTCTCGATGGTCTCCTAAGATAGTTTCATGAGCTAACTTAAGAGTGTTTAGTTCTTTAGTTAGAGACTCAATCTTCTCCTTATCATTGTCATTCGTTTCATCTTTATTAGCATGATTCATTGACGTTTCATCATAGTATTCATCACTAGAGTTGTCAAGAAGTAAATCATCATCACCTAATAAGTCATCTTCATCACTATTGAAATCAACATACTCAGGGTGTGATACCTTTGGACCTTTCCCATGAAGCATCTTCCAATTCCTTCATTTGGTGGATCAAATATGTCGTAGGAGTTGGTTGACACAAGTGCTAGACCGGCAACACCTTCATCTTGAGTATATTCAGAGTCGGAGTGATAGCTTCTCTCGGAGTGATTGTCGGAGTCGGAGCCGGATACCCATTCACCAACATGAGCTTGATGTCTTCGTTTTGTGTAGATGTAGGATCGAAAGTATGTCTAGAGGGGGGGTGATTAGACTACCTGACCAAATAAAAACTTAACCTTTTCCCAATTTTAGTTCTTGGCAGATTTTAGCTATTTTGGGACAAGTCAAGCAATCATCACATAATTCAAGCAAGCATGCAAAGAGTATATAGGCAGCGGAAAGTAAAGCATGCAACTTGCAAGATTGTAAAGGGAAAGGTTTGGAGAATTCAAACGCTATTGGAGACACGGATGTTTTTCCCGTGGTTCGGATAGGTGGTGCTATCCTACATCCACGTTGATGGAGACTTCAACCCACGAAGGGTAACGGTTGCGCGAGTCCACACAGGGCTCCACCCAAGGGGAACGGTTGTGCGAGTCCACACAGGGCTCCACCCAAGGGGAACGGTTGCGCGAGTCCACACAGGGCTCCACCCACGAAGGGTCCACGAAGAAGCAACCACCCACAAAGGGTCCACGAAGAAGCAACCTTGTCTATCCCACCATGGCCAACGCCCACACAGGACTTGCCTCACTAGCGGTAGATCTTCACGAAGTAGGCGATCTCCTTGCCCTTACAAACTCCTTGGTTCAACTCCACAATCTCGTCGGAGGCTCCCAAGTGACACCTAGCCAATCTAGGAGACACCACTCTCCAAGAAGTAACAAATGGTGTGTAGGTAATGAACTCCTTGCTCTTGTGCTTCAAATGATAGTCTCCCCAACACTCAACTCTCTCTCATAGGATTTGGATTTGGTTGAAAGAAGATTTGAGTGGAAAGCAGCTTGGGAAGGCTAGAGATCAAGATTCATATGGTAGGAATGGAATGTCTTGGTCTCAACACATGAGTAGGTGGTTCTTTCTCAGAACATATGAGTTGGAATGATGTGTGTGTTTTGATGGCTCTCTCTTCGAATGAGAAGAAGGTGGAGGGGTATATATAGCCTCCACACAAAATCCAACCGTTACACACAGTTTTCCAATCTCGGTGGGATCGAATTAATAAACTCGGTCGGACCGAAAATGAAAACCTAGTGACCATTAGTGATTTCGGTGGGACCGACTGGATCAACTCAGTGGGATCGATGTGCTAGGGTTAGGGTAAATCCAAAACTCGGTTTGACTGATTACTCAAACTCGGTGGGACCGATTTGGGTAATAAGTGAAACTGAGATTTGGCCAAGCAAACTCGGTGGAACTGATTGCATATTTCGGTGGGACTGAGAATATTGAATGGGTAACAGAGAGTTTGCAAGCCCATCTCGGTGAGACCGAGATCCCATCGGTGAGACCAAAATGATTAGGGTTTGGCAGTGGCTTATGACAAGTGAAACTCGGTGGCGCCGGATGGGAAGAATCGGTAGGACCGAGTTTGGCTTAGGGTTTAGGTCATATGTGGATATGGGAAAGTAGTTGAGGGTTTTGGAGCATATCATTAAGCACATGAAGCAAGAGGCTCATTAAGCAACACCTCATCCCTCCTTGATAGTATTGGCTTTTCCTAAAGACTCAATGTGATCTTGGATAACTAAAATATAAAATGAAGAGTCTTGAGCTTGAAGCTTTAGCCAATCCCTTGTCCTTAGCATCTTGAAGGAGTTCCCACAACCTTTAGTCTATGCCACTCCATTGTTGAACTTATCTGAAACATGCTAGATAGAAGTGTTAGTCCAACAAGAGATATGTTGTCATCAATTATCAAAACCACCTAGGGAGGAATTGTGCTTTCAGTAGCTCCTTGATGACTTGTCCTTTCTTTCCGAATCCTTGCTTCTCCGTGAGGGTCTTCATTCATAACGATCATCTCTACTCCTTCTTTCTCTTGGTGGTGATTCTTCTCTTATACTTCTTCTTTTTGGAGAATCTTCTCTTCTTTTGTGGGGTGCCGTACACTCATTGGAATAGTGTCCGGGCCTTCCACAATTGTAACAGTTTCGCTCTCGACTAGAAGATCTTTTGTCATTGTAGGACCTTGACTTGGAGCTTCACTCTTTGCTTCTACTCTTGTAGAATTTGTTGAAGTTCTTCACCATTAAGCTCAATTCTTCATTGAAGGTTTGTTTCTCACTTGATGATGTGGGGGCTTCGCATGAGGCTTTGTAAGCACCACTTGATTTGTTGTGAAGTTTCTCCTTATCCTTGAGTGACATCTCATGAGCAACGATTCTTCCAATGACTTCTGTTGGCTTGAGATCTTTGTAATTGGGCATCATTTGAATCAATGTGCACACGGTATCATATTTTCCATCCAAGGCTCTTAGGATCTTCTTGATGATGAATCTGTCGGTCATCTCTTCACTTCCTAAGCCGGCAATCTCATTTGTGATAAGAGCAAGCCTAGAGTACATTTCAGCAACGCCTTCACCATCCTTCATTTTGAACTTGTCAAGTTGACTTTGAAGCACATCCAACTTGGATTCCTTGCGGAGTCGGTACCTTCATGCATGTCAATCAAAGTATCCCAAATTTCCTTTGCATTCTCAAGACGGCTGATTTTGTTGAATTCTTCGGGGCACAATCTGTTTAAGAGGATATCACAAGCTTGAGCGTTGTATTGTAGCATTTTCAACTCTTCCGCGGTGGCTTCACGATTCGGTTCTCTCCCATCAAATAATTCACCTTGCAAGCCAACACACACAATAGCCCAAACGGCGGAGTTATGTCCAAGAATATGCATTTTCATCTTATGCTTCCAACTAGCAAAATTAGTACCATCAAAGTAAGGACCTCTACGGTGATAATTTCCCTCGCTAGACGCCATACTCTCCTAGGTTGTGAAACCAAGGCTATGACCACCAAAAGCTATGGAAATCAAAGCAAATGGAGACCAAAGCTCTGATACCACTTGTATGATCGAAAGTATGTCTAGAGGGGGGTGATTAGACTACTTGACCAATTAAAAATCTATCCTTTTCCCAATTTTAGTCTTTGGCAGATTTTAGCTATCTTAGCACAAGTCAAGCAATCTTAACACAATTCAAGCAAGCATGCAAAGAGTCTATGAGCAGCGGAAAGTAAAGCATGCAACTTGCAAGAATGCAATGGGAAGGGTTTCGAGAATTCAAACGCAATTGGAGACACTGATGTTTTTGTCGTGGTTCCGATAGGTGGTGCTATCGTACATCCACGTTGATGGAGACTTCAACCCACGAAGGGTAACGGTTGCGTGAGTCCACGCAGGGCTCCACCCATGAAGGGTCCATGAAGAAGCAACCTTGTCTATCCCATCATAGACATTGCCCACGAAGGACTTGCCTCACTACCGATAGATCTTCACGAAGTAGGCGATCTCCTTGCCCTTAAAAACTCCTTGGTTCAACTCCACAATCTTGTCGGAGGCTCCCAAGTGACACCTAGCCAATCTAGGAGACACCACTCTCCAAGAAGTAACAAATGGTGTGTTGATGATGAACTCCTTGCTCTTGTGCTTCAAATGATAGTCTCCCCAACACTCAACTCTCTCTGTCACAGGATATGTATTTGGTGGAAAGAAGATTTGAGTGGAAAGCAACTTGGGGAAGGCTAGAGATCAAGATTCATATGGTGGGATTGGAATATCTTGGCCTCAACACATGAGTAGGTGGTTCTCTCTCAGAAAATGTGTATTGGAATTGTAGGTATGTTCTGATGGCTCTCTCCACAAATGAAGAGTGGGTGGAGGGGTATATATAGCCTCCACACAAAAACTTACCATTACACACAATTTACAAATCTCGGTGAGACCGAATTGAGAAACTCGGTCGGACCGATTTAGCAAACCTATTGACCGTTAGGATTTTCGGTGGGACTAAGATGCAACTCGGTAGGACCGATATGGTTAGGGTTAGGGCATAACATAATCTCGGTGTGACCGATTACACAAACTCGATGGGACCGATTTTGGTAATAAGCTAACCAGAGAGTTGGTCAGGTAAACTCGGTGGGACCGATTTGCTCATTTCGGTGGGACCGAAATGTTACAAAAGGGAAACAGAGAGTTTACATTGCAATGTCAGTGGGACCAATCGCTCATCTCAGTAGGACCGAAACGTTACGAAAGGAAACAGAGAGATTACAACCCCATCTCGGTGTGACCGAGATCCCTACCGGTGAGACCGATTTGCCTAGGGTTTGTGGCAGTGGATATGACATCCGAACTCGGTGGCGTCGGATAGAAAGAATCGGTGGGGCCGAGTTTGACTTTTGGTTTAGGTCATATGTGGATGTGAGAAAGTAGTTGAGGGTTTTGGAGCATATCACTAAGCATTTTGAGCAAGAACCTCATTAAGCAACACCTCATCCCTCCTTGATAGTATTGGCTTTTCCTATAGACTCAATGTGATCTTGGATCACTAAAATGGAAAATGTAGAGTGTTGAGCTTTGAGCTTGAGCTTGAGCCAATCCTTTGTACTTAGCATTTTGAGGGGTCCACTTTTCTCATCCATTCCATGCCAATCATTGAGCTTTCCTGAGATATTAATCTTGAAATAGCATTAGCTCAATGAGCTATATGTTGTTAGGAATTACCAAACCACCTAGGGATAGTTGCACTTTCAGTAAGCCGCACGGGCAAACCGGCAGATGTTGACAATGGAGGCCTTGCGGCAGCGGGGACCTTGCTAGGGTTTCGAGCGAGGGTGTGTGTGTGTGTGTGCGCGCGCACGCGCATGCCCGAGGAGGTTTTGGTGTGTGTGTGTGTGTGTGGAGGGGGGCATGGGGTGTTTGAGGAAATGACGCGGGTACTGAAAATTTTACTACGCGGGAGTCAAACACGGGAGGGAAATGTCGGGCTGTTGAAGATTTTGATGATAGTGCATCGCACATGGTCCGGAGATAACAACTGTTTGTTATGAAAAAAACCCTCGAGACGGGCATATATTTTCTAGGGATGCGGGCGGGATTGGGAACAAGAAACATCACACACGGTCTGGAGTAATAACCGTGTGTATGAAACAGAAAAACCCTCGAGGCGGGCAGATATTTTTGAGAGGGGGAGCCTCGTGGAGCCCAATGTACTATGCAGATGTGTGCGTGACAGGTGCACCGGTGTGGCACACGGTTAGTTTGAGTGAACCGTGTCTGTTGCATCATCCGACTTATCTAATGTTCATAAATTTGGCGAAAAATGACGTGGGATAGGGTGAGAATAGGAACACACTTGCATGTGGACCAAATTTATGTATCAAAAGGGTGGTTTGATTTTCAAATACCAAATGCAACTTCGATGTGGCACCTCTCTTGCAAAGCACACTGTATTGCTTGCCCCCACCCCCCTCGTGTCGGCACGAAGGGAATCCTAAGCTATGAATGCATGCCCCTTCCCCCCCAACCGAGGTTCACCCTAGCAAAGTGCGAAGTAGCTAGCAGCCCCCCTCCTCCCTTGTGTTGCACGGAGGGAATCCTAAGCTATGAATGCATCCCCCCAACCGAGGTCCTTTCACCTAGCAAAGTGCGAAGTAGCTAGCAGCCCCCCTCCCTCGTGTCGGCACGAAGGGAATCCTAAGCTATGAATGCATGCCCCCCAACTGAGCTTCACCCTAGCAAAGTTCGAAGTAGCTAGCAGCCCCCCTCCCTCGTGTCGGCACGAAGGGAATCCTAAGCTATGAGTGCATGCCCCCCAACCGAGGTTCACCTAGCAAAGTGTGAAGTAGCTAGCAGCCACCCTCGTGTCGGCACAAAGGGATTCCTAAGCTATGAATGCATGCCCCCCAACCAAGGTTCACCTAGCAAAGTGTGATGTAGCAAGCAACCCCCTCCCTCGCGTCAGCACGAAGGGAATCCTAAGCTATGAATGCATGCCCCCCAACCGAGGTTCACCCTAGCAAAGTGCGAAGTAGCTAGCAGCCACCCCTCCCTCATGTCGGCATGAAGGGAATCCTAAGCTATGAATGCATGCCCCCCGACCGAGGTTCACCTAGCAAAGTGTGAAGTAGCTAGCAGCCCCTCTCGTCTCGGCACAAAGGGAATCCTAAGCTATGAATGCATGCCCCCTCCCCCCAACAGGGGTTCACCTAGAAAAGTGCGAAGTAGCTAGCAGCCCCCACCCCCCTCGTGTTGCCACGAAGGGAATCCTAAGCTATGAATGCATGCCCCCCAATCGAGGTTCACCTAGAAAAGTGCGAAGTACCACCCCCACACACACTTTTAGTCGGGGGCCAGAGAGGCATATATCTCACCAATATGGATCCAAAAACAGACCAAGAATAATCCACCTTGTTCGTACAACCTCTCTCTTGTTTTTGGTCAAAGTGATGGCCATCCATGCGATCCCGGAGATGGGCTAGCTCACCAATAATCACGCAAGTAGCTAGTCCCCGAAGACAACCACTGCATGCGTGTGGCCCACATATGTATGGAGAGGTGTGTTTTTGAGTAAGAATGGAACAACTTTGATGTGGCACCGTGATTTCGAACTAGAAATCCCCAGACTAAGTGAGGGTTAGGTTGACGATGCATATATATGTTACACCACACTTCAAGCTAACGACAGGGATTCATGCATGCATGCGTGCATAGCATATGTGCTCAAACTTAATTAGGTCTGAATCTCACCATGACCTATACTACGATAACACGAACCAAATGAAGAATCTGCCATGGTAACCTATCTTGTTGTTGGCCAGGTGATCATGGATGCCCATGCGGGCCCACGAATATATAGGCTTGTTATCGATAACCACACGAGGGAGTGTACCATT
Source organism: Triticum aestivum (assembly GCF_018294505.1). Lineage (NCBI taxonomy): Eukaryota > Viridiplantae > Streptophyta > Magnoliopsida > Poales > Poaceae > Triticum > Triticum aestivum. Next base: position 476,571,334 of record NC_057794.1, read on the forward strand.
CGAAGGCAACCACTACATGCATATGTATGGAGGTGATGTGTGCATGCATGTTTGAATATACAACATTGTTGTGGCACATGTGTCAAAGATCATACACTAGCTCCCCACACAGAGCGAGATCGGTTCATGATGTGTCGTTGTACTAGCCTCTTCGACTCGATGGGAGGGATTCAGGCGTACACATGCATGTGTGTGTGCTCAAGCTGTATCATGCATGTCATACCAAAGAAAAAATAATAATCCCCTCCTAAGTCAAATTAACCTCTCTTGTTGTCAGGCAAAAAGTAGTGATGGACCAAGCGGGCCCACAAATGGAAAGCATCAATATCACTAATAACCGCTTAAGTGGGTGCGAGAGGACAACCACCACCGCTTTGCATGTGGGCCAAATATATATATGTTGAATACCCAAAATGCACAACTTTGATGTGCCACATGCCTCAAAAACCATAAACCATGCACCCACACAGAGCGAGGTTCATATCAAGCGTACTACATATGATGGTTCCCTTCCCCCCTCTTCACCGCATACTATATGCTCCTACCGTAATATATGTAACCCAAAAGAATCCTCATCGACGGTGAAATTAATTAACCTCTCCCGATGTAGGTCAAAGTGATGCATGCATGGATCGACGATGGCCTCGTTGGCCCACAGATGGAAGCGTCACACGTGAGTGTTCTAGCTAGGATATGCATGTGGCCCAAAAAGGTGTTGTGTGATGTTTGAATAACCACTTTCACAATTTAGATGTGGCACGTGCCTCAGAAACCAAAAAGTCCTGATACTGAGTGAGGTGTACTTGTTCACGGACGCGTACGTATAGCTTATATTATAGTCCCCTCCCACCTCTTCGACGCGTACTATATACCGCCATAACACAAACAAAAAAAGATTCTACCTTGCCGGTCAAATTAACCTCACTACTGGCTATTCGTCAAAGTGATGGACGATGACCTCGCGGGCCCATAAAAAGCGTCACACGCGAGTATCGAGTGTCATGTAGGACAACCATCGACTGCATGTGGCCAAAACAGTTATGTATGACAGGGTTGTGTAAGGTTTTAAATAACGAGTTCACGACTCTGATGTGGCACCGGCCTGCCTAATGCTACCTCTTGAGAACTGCATTGGTTTTCCCTTGAAGAGGAAAGGGTGATGCATCAAAGTAGCATAAGTATTTCCCTCAGTTTTTGAGAACCAAGGTATCAATCCAGTAGGAGACTACATGCAAGTCACCTCGCACCTACACAAACAAATAAGAACCTCGCAACCAACGCGATAAAGGGGTTGTCAATCCCTTCATGGTCACTTACGAGAGTGAGATCTGATAGAGATAATAAGATAAATATTTTTCATATTTTTGTGATATAGATTGGAAAATAAAGATTGCAAAATAAAATAGATTGAAAACTTATATGATGGAAAATAGACCTGGGGGCCATAGGTTTCATTAGTGGCTTCTCTCAAGATAGCATAAGTATTGGAGTGGGTAAACAAATTACTGTTGAACAATTGATAGAAAAGTGCATAATTATGAGAATATCTAGGCATGATCATGTATATAGGCATCACGTCCGCGACAAGTAGAACGAAACGATTCTACATCTACTATTATTACTCCACACATCGTCCACTATCCAGCATGCATCTAGAGTATTAAGTTCATAAGAACAGAGTAACGCATTAGGCAAGATGACATGATGTAGAGGGATAAACTCAAGCAATATGATATAAACCCCATCTTTTTATCCTCGATGGCAACAATACAATACGTGCCTTGCTGCCTCTGCTGTCACTAGGAAAGGACACCGCAAGATTGAACCCAAAGCTAATCACTTCTCCCATTGCAAGAAAGATCAATCTAGTAGGCCAAACCAAACTGATAATTCGAAAAGACTTGCAAAGATAACAAATCATACATAAAAGATTCAGAGAAGAATCTAATATTTTTCATAAATAATCTTGATCATAAACCGACAAATCATCGGATCTCGACAAACACACCGCAAAAAGAATTACATCGAATAGATCTCCAAGAAGATCGAGGAGAACTTTGTATTGAGATCCAAAGAGAGAGAAGAAGCCATCTTGCTAATAACTATGGACCCGAAGGTCTGTGGTAAACTACTCACACATCATCGGAGAGGCTATGGTGTTGATGTAGAAGCCCTCCATGATCGATTCCCCCTCCGGCGGAGCTCCGAAAAAGGCCCCAAGATGGGATCTCTTGGGTACAGAAGGTTGCGGTGGTGGAAATAGGGTTTCGTGGTGCTCCTGGATGTTTTCGGGGTATATGGATATATATAGGAGGAAAAAGTAGGTCGGTGGAGCTGCAAGGGACCCACGAGGGTGGGGGGCGCCCCCAGGGGGCAGGCGTGCCTTCCTGCCTCGTGGCCTCCTTGCTCCTTTCTTGACGTCTACTCTAAGTCCACTGGATCATGTTTGTTCCAAAAATAACTCTCCCGAAGGTTTCATTCCGTTTGGATTCCGGTTGATATTACTTTTCTGCGAAACACTGAAATAGGCAAAAAAACAACAATTTGCATCGGGCCTTGGCTTAGTAGGTTAGTCCCAAAAATAATATAAAAGTGTATAATAAAGCCCATTAAACATCCAAAACAGATAATATAATAGCATGGAACAATAAAAAATAATAGATATGTTGGAGACGTATCACCTAACAAAACGGCCAACCCACATGGTGGCTCACAACTCGTAGTGTACTGCGAGCCACCCGCCACCCCAGACGCACACACCACGAATCTACCGCAACTACGATGCATGTTAAATTAATTATCCCATGGTGAACATACATGTTACCAAATGAGGGACATTTTAATTTCAAAAAAAATCACAGAGATCATTAAGATGTTTTAGTACATTGATTGATTGTTTTTCTACAGGTATAATGTGCAAAAATCAAATTTAAGCTACATGCACACGTGATAGTGCACCTAAATGGATTGCAAAAGCACATGTGTCTCACTGGGTGCATGTTCACTCCCCATGCAACAAATTTCAAACATTGAGAATCTTGATTTTTAAATTCTAGTACATCTAAAACTTATTTGAAGTTCATGAAACTTATCGTGATGCATATGGACACCAATACAAAGTGGCATTGTACTTTTTTTGTCAAATTTGAGACTAGTTTTGATGTAATTTTTATCTAATTACAAACGGGAGATTATTAATAATTGGGAACCAATAACCCAAACGGATTATTTATTCGAACCATGACAATTAGACCAACAATGGATACGTGCCATGCTTCGGTTAAGCAATAAAGCGGCATCATTAATCATCCAAATAGAAAAACAATATACGTGCCGCCGCGCGACCCATGTGGCGTGCGAGCAGGCATGAGTTGACAGGACGCGTCCGCCGCGCAGGCAGACAGGGAGGCGTGCGTGCAGCTGTGTGACTTGACGGATGCGTGCTCGCTGCGCAGTGTCATCGGGAGGCATGCGAGGAGCTGTGTGAAACTTTGGTAGGCATGCCAGCAGTCCGGTGCGCAGGCTCACCGGGAGGCGAGCCATTGGTTCGACCGCCGCCCGCCTCTCTCCCACAACTCCCACTACATATTAATGGTGCGCCCGAGCGGCCGCACCCCCATCCTCGCTATGCACACACAATCCTCTCTCTCCGCTTGCATCCTCGACGCCGCTCTTAGTCCTCAAAGCCTTTAGTGTATGAGGATGCCGCCGAAGCGCCTCATCGTAGGGAGTGGCGACACTGGGGCTGCTAAAGCACCGGAGCACGGCGTGGAGATGGAGATAGAGGTTGCCATCACCGCCGGCGACTTATCGCTGCAGCTTGACGTCATTGACGGCGTCGAGCTTCCACAGCCGGAGGCGGAGTTCCACACCAACCCTGGCGACGACTCCGGCGATGACTCCGACGACGACGAATGGCTGGTTAGTCATCTATACCCATTTATGTGTAAAAAAGATCATAGGGTTTCTCTGGTTACTCCAGCCTCACCCTTTTTGGAATAGAAATCCTATGGTTATGTTCTCTCAATCCATGAAATCTGAGTAAGTTTCGTTAGATCCGTGTAGTGTATTGACTTTTTGAATGGTACAGGTGATAAGTGATTAGTTGTTTTATCTGTGCAAATGATTTCTGCTAGTAATCCGAGTAGGGTTAGTGTTCATGCTAATAATTCCTAGCCAGGGCTTGACAATTGATTTTCAATGACCTACATATGTTTGTGCCATTATTTTCTTCAAGATTGGTTTGTACATGACTGCGCTTAAAAACCAAACCATAATCTTTGGATATGTATAAATAAATAGCCATAAATTCCTAATCCTACTTCACGGCATGTAATCATTGTTTTGATGCCAAATTTGTTTTACTATTTGTATAGGTGTTGTCTGATGATGTGGACAACAAGGATGAAGATGTCCAGAGGAGGTACAATAGGAAAATCCCGAGGGAGCTTTATGCGGGAATGCATAACAAGCGTATTAGGACCTGGACGACGGCTATGGATGCCCATTTTGCAACGAGAAGCTTCATGACGCGTATCTAAGTGTTTTGGCGCATGCAAGAGGACAAGCCGTTGGCTCCTTCAAGCAGAAGTATTCTCGCAGGGTGGCGCACGGCGTGTACGCCGAGTACCCGGAGAAGCTTCAGGATCGTGCCGGCCTGTGAGATGAGATGTGGGATGGATGAAACTATATATGTACGCTTGAGTATTCTTAATACTGTTGAACTATGTACTACTTATGGTTGAACTATGCTTATCTACGTGTACGCTTATTATCTATGTCTGAGTATGTTAAATATTTCGTCCAATTTTGGTAAAAATTACAACGGGGGACCAATAAACCAGGACGGAGGTAGTACGCCAATCACACATGGTTCCCAAAATTCGAATCATGTGCAATGACTTTCATTTTGCCTGCTGCGTCATTCAAACATGGTTCGCTCTAGCAAACCGTCGCCCCCAAAATTCTTTGTGGGACAGAAAATCCTCACCACCCAATTCAAAAAAGAAAAAAGAAAAACCTCACCATCCCCACGTCACAAAAACCTTCACCCTGCCAGCCACCCCCTCGCCCCCTCCGGTACGTTCCCCATTCACACCTGCACAAGCTCCTCCGCGTCTATGCCATGGCACCGCCTATCACGGCGGTAAACTCTTAGCTCGACGCTTGCCGCCGCCGCCAGGCTGCCGACAAAGCCCACCGTATTTCACCACTTCCGCTTGCCGCAGCCTATCGCCGTCGACTTTCTTGACTCTGCCCGCGGTTGAAGTAGCTCCGCTCGGTTGGGGAATCTTCCGTACTGAGGGTTCTTATGGACGACAAGGTAACTAGTTGAACAAGATATTATCTCATCTCTTATCCCAGTTCATCCGCCTCCTTTAATCACCCAGCTGAAATCGCCGTGAATTCATTTTTAGTCGAGCTGATTTGAGGGTTTTCTTTCATTCATAGAATGTACAGTGCGCCGACACTTCAGGACTTTTCGACCGCCGCCAGAGATTCCATCTCTCCATACCGGATAACTTGAGCACGCGTGCGCTATGTTCAATCTCACCCTAAATCGGTTGGCATGGCCTACTTTCCTGAACATATTCTAAATGTTGCTACATTTGGATAAAAGGTGCCACATGCACCATATACGTCAAAGGGGATTTTCCCCTCTTCTTTCTATATTAGGAAAATTAATGATGTATCGTTCTTTCGATTACTCTCATTTTTCCATGACATCATGTTTACCCTATCTGTTTAATTATAGATTTTTGTCATTTGATTTCAACTGTTGTACAGTTCTTTCAGTTTGGGCCCATATTTGCATGTTACCATATTTTCTTTAACAATCCTACCATTTTCTGCAGAACATCCCTCGCTATGCAACAGATTATGTAGTGCACAATTTTTCCCTTTACATACATCAAGGCTCCACAGATGTCATACTGCACACAAACCATGGATTTACAATCGTTGCTACTGTAAGACTTGATGAACGTGGTGACTCCTATTTTGGCACTGGCATTTGGAATGAAATTGCAAAGTTTTATGTACTGAAAGCTGGCATTAAAATTGCACTACACATAAAAGGGCCTAGTCATGAGATTTATGCTAACTTCCCCGACAAAATCATCTGTCCAGACTTTGTTCGAAGTAAGTTTTCTTTTCAACTATCTGCATATGTTGACTTACCCCGCAATGTCAAATGAATTGTGTAGTATTTAAGCAACCAAATGTTATTCCCTTTTCTTACTATATTCCTACCTAGTAACTTCTAGTTACCAATACACTTTTTTATTGCCCTGTTTTAACTAAATATTCCTTGTACTCCCATTTCTATCAGAAAGTGCCGCTGACAAGGAGACTCCGGAGGTGGAGAATGGGGCTGCCAAAAAGCGGAGGCGGGGCGAGCTAGAACCGCAAGCGACTACAACAGGCCTATACTTAATCAGCAGTGTCCCCGATGATATGTTGAGTGTCATCATCTCCCTTCTCCCAATTGTCACACCCTAGCTAGTTCAAGCATTAGAGTAGGCATCATGTTTAAATTCCTCTTAAATTTGAAATGGGGAAGACAGAACCCCCAGCACCCCCTGGAAACAACTAGGGTTTATTAAAATTATTTTCAATGAACCCAAAATGCCCTTCACAAAATGTTCATCATTTTTGGATTAGGCTAAAACCCCTGGCAAAAATGGTGCACTCTTTTCTAGGACATTCTAGATTTTTTGAATTAAATCATAAATATTTGAATTTGGGCATTTAAATGCTATAAAATAATTTAAATGCTCAAATAATTCTAGAAATAAGTGTGGGCTGTTGGGAATAATCTAAACAGAGCTTCTTCCCTCCCAGGCAGGCAGGGAGGTGACGCCGGCGTGCCCGAGCTCGCCACGGCGTCACCTGCTTGCCGCCTGCGCCCCTGGACGCCTGGACGCCTCCACGTCGCACCCCGAAGCCCCTGGACACGTCATTCCCCCCTGTCTCTCTCCCTTCGCCGTTCCCCACCATGGCCGATGCTCCTGTCGCCGCACCATCGTCGTAGCTGCGCCCTCCGTCGTCCTCGCGCCGCGCCATCGTGTCCATGAGCTCCGCCGTCATCGACTACATCAAGTAGGCCGAGCCCGAGCGCTCGCTCACCACGGAGACGCTGCACCGAGCTCGTCCTCAACTCCGGCCACCGGAGATCCCCTTCGCCGCCCCCGCTGCATCAGCTCATCCCCGACCTCTCCGACTGCCTTGATGAGACCCCCGTGAGCTCAGCCACCTCCCCACCCTCTCCGTTCTCTCTCTTGAGGCCCGTAGCGACTACATGTAGATCACCCGCACGCACCGCCGCGGAGCTCATCACCGACGAGACTCCAGCCACCCAATGGCCATGCCACCCTGTCCACTAGTCCTACCGCATCTCCAGGAACTCAATGCACCAAAACTCGCGCCTCCCCGTGCCCCCTAGCGACTAGTTCATCTTCACCCGAGCTCCGGTCACCGCCAAACTTGTCGCCGGCGACGTTTCCGGCCACCCCAGCTCCACCCATTGCCACCGCTCGACGTGACTTCCTCCCTGCACCACGTAGATAGTCTCCGCCGCCCTTTTGGTCACCGGAGTGCAAATCCCACGTTTCTCCGCCGCGTCTGGCATCGCCGGCGGCTAGACGCCAGCGAGTTGACCCTGTTTGACCACCGTGTGGGCCCAGGTTGACTCCCCTCCTGAGTCTATGACAGGTGGGGCCGGCCTGCTAATTAGTTTAGGATTAGTTTTAACTAAATTTAATTAGTTCAGCCACTGACATGTGGGCCCAGGCCCCACTAACAGTTAATTAGAGTTAATTTAACTCTCTTAATTAGCTGAGTCACTGACAGACAGGGCCCACCAGTCAGGTTTGACCTGGCTGACCCAGTTGACCGCTGACATCACACCTACGTCATGCTGACGCATTAATTCAATTACTGGATTTATTCTTAAATAGGAAATTCCAGAAAATATCCAAAACTTCTAAAAATCATAGAAAATCAACCATAGCTCCAAATGCAAAGAGTTATATATGAAAAATGATCAGAAAAATTCAATATATCCATCTGTAATGGTTTCATGCATGACAAAACAAGTTAACCTTGCGGTTTAAGCAGAATAAGGTAATGCACTAATAAGGCCATGTTTAATGAGCTAACATTTGAATCTTTGATTCAACTGAGTTCATCCCCTTCTGTTTTAGCTTGCATTAGGCCAAGACACTTTCATCTTGCCATGTCATAGCATGCATCATATTGTTGCATATTGCCATGTGTTGATTATGTTCGGTGTGATTTTCGTGGTAGGTTCTGCCTCCGAGGATAACCCCGAGTATACGTTTGAAGGGCAGTACCCTACTACCACTACAACAGGAAAGCAACCCATTGATCATTCTGATACAACCCATGTTCTCGCTTCTGCTCTTGTTTACTACATTAAGATAACGCGATTCAAACTGCTGTGTGCTATGGTAGTTGAACCCTTCTCCTCTGCATGACCTGTCATTGCCACAGTAACTAGATGAAACCCACTAGCATGTGTAGGAGTTGATTGAGCCATGTATGTGATTCCTACCTTGCTATGCCTGCTATGCTTAGAGTTGTGTCAGGTATGGTTCATCTGGGTGATGGGCTAGAGTGAAATGATTATGTCGGTAATGTGAGGGATGTGTGGAACATGTTTTGGTAAAGGTATCGATGAGAGGCCATGTAGGAGTACATGGCGGGTTGTTTCATTGAGGCCGTCCCTAAGAAGTGAGATCTGGATGTGTGATTTTAAGATTCAGCTACTACCATGCATTGGGATCCTTAATTGACCCTCTCGGCTTCTTAAATACCCTAGTACTCTGTCCAGGAGTTGCAAATAGTTTCTAGTGTTTGTAGGTTATGTGTTGGCGGCCGTGCGTAGCGCTGACCCTAGGGGTGGGCTATGTTGCGGTACATACACCGTGGCACGATGTACCGACTCACCCGTTTGGTGTCTCGGGAACCCTGTTCACATCGTTCGGGGCCGTATGTGGAAACCTCGGCCGGACTCCCTGCGGATGGAACCTGGATAGGCGATGAACCTGGACTAGAGACTTGAGTGTTTAGGTAGGCCATGGCCGACACCCTCATTGGGCCTCCGCTTGAAGGTTGACGAGTACAGGTTGTGTAAACGGCGGTAAGTGGTGAAAGCGTGTATGAAGAAGTACACCCCTGCGGGGTATAAAACTATTCGAATAGCCGCGTCCGCGGTAAAGGACTACTTGGTTGCCTATACAGTTCATAGACAAGTTAATGGTTACTACTAAAAGACTCAAGATAAGTGTGAGTACCGAGGATGGCCCTCTCGTAGGATGACAAGGGAGAATCCCCGGTGGAGTATTGTGTTGGTGAGTAGTGGACTCGTGTGCGAAAACTATTTTACTAGTGGAGTTCCGTAGGATAGCCTAGCCAAGAGTCAAAGCTGGCTTGCTGCAATAACCCCACCACCTTCTTGAGAATGAGCATGTATAGTAGGTTCTGTTGTAAGACTTGCTGAGTACCTTTGTACTCATGTTTGCTTAATTACTATTTTCATACGACAACACCGCCCCCTCCGATGGGTTCTACACAGACCTCGATGTCGACGAGTGACTAGCCACCCAGGTGGTGATCCTGGCCATGGAGGGCCCTATGTAGATAGACAGGTTTCGGAAGCCTTCTTGCTTTCTAGTGTCTGTACTCAGACTATTTACTTCCGCTTGTGCTTGTATGCTTGTATGATTTGAGTGTTGGGTCATGTGACCCCTACCTGTATGAACTTGTTATGTATGGCTCTCTGGAGCATTTAAATAAAGTACTTGACTTGTAGAGTTTTGTTGTGATTCCATGTTGTATGTACTCATATCGGGCATATTGTGTGTATGATTGAAATGCTTGGTATGAGTGGGATCCGACAATCTAGTTGTTTATCCCTGGCAGCCTTACACATGGGGAAATGTAGTCTAGTGTTCCTCGAGCCATAGTAGTCCGCTACAGCTCGGTTCACCGGAGTCCTGCTAGCCCAGCACTATTGCTCAGGACACTTGACTGGCCGGCATTTGTTTCACTTCGTTCCCATGTCTATCCCTACGGGGAAATGTCACGCAGTGACATCCGGAGTCCTGCCTAGCCTGCTACAGCCCGGGTTCCCCGAAGTCCTGTTAGCCCAGTGCTACAGCCCGGATTCACTCGCTGATGACCGACATGCTCGATGTGATTCATGTATGCCTGTCCCCATAGGTCTGTGCCTCTTTGGGTTCACGACTAGCCATGTCGGCCCGGGTTCTCTGTCATATGGATGCTAGCGACACTATCATATACGTGTGCCAAAAGGCGCAAACGGTCGCGGGCCATGGTAAGGCGACACACGTGGGATACCGTGCGTGAGGCCGCAATGTGATATGGGGTGTTACCGGCTAGATCGATGTGACTCGGAATCGGGGTCCTGACAGCGTTGGCATCAGAGCCGGACTGCTTGTAGGTTCGTTGAGCCAAACTGGTCGATGTCGAGTCTAGAAATGCTTTAGTTATATGTAGGGGAATTGATTGTGGGAGGGAACGTAAGGCTATTTTACTCCTTTACCTTATGCCCTCTGATCTGAGTCATTCTCTTCTCATTCAACGTGGGTTAAGGAGTCGGCTCTCTTCTTCTATCAGGTTCACGTGTTACTAATCCGTAGTAGCTTATAGGATTGTTGTTACAAGCCCCAGTTCAGTTTCTACTATTTCTAGTATGTTGCTAGTTGAATCAGAACCTTGATATGATGTTGTTGAGTGGTATTGCAAATTGTTGTGGATGTCTCAAATCTTTTTTGAGCATTTACAGCTGTTATGCTGTCCAATTTTCCCTAGAAATTCTAATGTCTTTGGATTGTGGTTGTGCTTTCAGATGGCCAACCGTGCTCAAAACCAAGTGGTTCGCCTGACCCGGTGCCTCGATGTGCCCGGTCATACTGCTATGTTAGTCCGGGTAATGATCGAGACGGGTTACCATTGGTATCCCGAATACACCGTCGAAGAGAAATTCCAAGACTTTAGTCAAAGCCAATATTTCTGCACCGTCAGGATATTTCCTTCTTATCCTGGATCTACCGAGCCCCTCCACTGTTCCTATGGACTCGGGGTTACTGTTTAGATGGCTGTGCAGGATGCTGCCTATTCCATGATGACCATCATGCGAGTCCGGACTGGCCTGCTTCAGAACACCGACTTCCATTACATGCCAGCTTCACTTCCGGGAGCGCAAGGGTATCTTCAGGGTATCTATGCTGACTCCACTCAGGAGGACTCATTAACTCGTACCACTGCCGAGATGCTCAAAGATAAGGACCGAGAGAATCGGGCCTTGAGGCTGGAGCTTTTTAATACCCGTGCCGATCATTGGGCCACATTGACTCGGTTTGCACCTACGGTGCAAGATGGATGTATGGATACAAGGGATCTGTATCCTGTGAGATCTGCTCTGCCAGACATGGTGGATTGGCGTGATGTGGGAGGCATCACCCCACCCCGTGGTCCCCGCAGGCCACCGTTTATTGGTCCAAGACCTCATCCTAGCCCATTTGTTCCACAAGCTCCTCAGGACCGTCTGTTCCCGGATGATCACGTTGAACTTCCAGGCTATGGAGGTGACTTCTATGAGGACTACTACGGAGTTGTTTGAGTTAGTAGTAGTATCACTAGTATTGTATTAGTTGTATCTCCACTGTCCTGCGTGACTTGTGGAATATGACTTTATGTGTAATCAATTCCGGAGGTGTAGACAAATAATGTATAGGTGCTTGGAATGCCTCCGATGAGATGTAACGTCTTTCATCATAGTTGTACTGTAGCCTGGGCTTGTACTAAACTATGTATGATGTGTATGACCGTTGGTATATATATGGCAGTTTTATATTACCATGACATACAGATGAACATCTCTGCATTCCGTGTTATCCATTACATTCTGCACTTCCTTGCTAAGTTTGAGCCATCCTTATCTAAACCATTGTCTTGTTTTCTCCTAGGATGGTCAACACCCGCAGCAACCCTGCTGCCCCGGAGCAGGGGGAAGCCAGTGCAGCTAGGGGTGAAAATCTGCCTCACCCGCCCTCTCTGGCCGAGGTGATGCTGGAGGCAGAAAGAAACAAGCGTGAGACTAACCGCCTGTTAGAGCGGATTGAGCAGAACACTACACGCCATCAGCGAAATGACTTGGTGTCAATCAATGACTTTATCAAGCTGTACCCACCAAAGTTTAACCATTCTGTCGAGCCCCTCGATGCGGATGACTGGCTTCGCAGCATAACCCACAAGCTACGTTCTGCCAAGGTAGCCGAAGCCGACAAGGTTACTTATGCTGCCTATCATCTTGAAGGCCCTGGTAGCCTTTGGTGGGAAAACTTCGAAGCTATGTGCTCGGTCGGCTAAATTACTACTTGGGCTGAATTCAGTGAGGCTTTCCATGAGCATCACATTCCGAAAGGTCTCATAGATCGCAAGAGGGAGGAGTTCTGCAATTTCACCCAAGGAAGACTGACTGTGGATGCATATAGTCGTGAATTTGGGAATCTGGCACATTATGCCCCAGAAGAGGTATCTACTGACGGTAAGAAGCAGGCAAGGTTCCGCAAGGGACTTAGCCCTGAGCTTCGCCGCGATCTTCGTCTGCACGAGTGCACATCCTTTCAGAAGTTGGTCAATAAAGCCATCAGCGCTGAGACATGCCAGACTGATTATGAAGCTTCACGCAAGCACTCCCGTGATTTTGGCTCTTCATCCGGCTCTGGATCTCAGAAGCGCCGGGTGTGGATTCCAAGCACGGCACTGCCACCCAGGTTTATTCCGAGGCCATCCTTTGAGGCACCTCATCCCAACCAGCAGTTTGCACCGCCCAAGCCCTATGGTGGCCCCGCTGCTAATGCTGCTCCACACCCCAATGTGGTGACATGCTTCAAGTGTGGAGAGCCGGGTCACTATAGCCGAGAGTGTCCCCAGAACAACAACCCCAATCAAACTGGAAAGTTCATTGGCCGTGATAAGCCCGCGGGAAAGACATTCTACGCCAAGCAGGTCACTACTACACGTGGCCATGTCAACTATGTTTCAGCCGAGGAGGCTCATGAGGATCCTAACGCCGTCCTTGGTACGCTCCTTGTTAACTGCCATCCGGCATCTGTTCTTTTCGATACTGGAGCATCTCATTCATTCATATCCGAGAACTATGCTCAATTACATAACACGACATTCTGTGACATGCCCACTTCTATGGTAATTCAAACTCCGAGTTCCAAATGGCAAACTTCTAGAGTAAGCCATGGGAACGAAATTCTTGTTGATAGACTTGTCTTCCTTGCATCCTTAATAGCTCTCAAGTCCTCGGACATAAACATCATCTTGGGTATGGACTGGATGTCAGCTCATTATGCTAAGATTGATTGTGCCACTAGAACCGTTCAACTTACTCATTCATCGGGCAAGATAGTCAATGTCTTAACTCGAGTGGCCAAGCGCCAACTTTACTCCCTAAATGCCAACCCCCTTCCAGACCTTGAAGATGTTCCGGTAGTCCGAGACTTTCCGGATGTCTTTCCAGAAGAACTGCCAAGTGTTCCACCTGACAGGGATGTCGAGTTTGTGATAGACCTTGTTCCAGGAACCGTTCCAATTTCTAGAAGACCCTACAAGATGGCACCCTTAGAACTAGCCGAGCTTAAGAACCAACTCGATGAGTCCTTGAAAAAGCGTTTCATCCGTCCTAGTTCCTCTCCTTGGGCTTGCCCCGTCCTCTTCGTCAAGAAGAAGGATGGAACGGATCGAATGGTTGTAGATTACCGACCTGTCAACTAGGACACCATCAAGAATAAGTATCCGCTTCCCAGGATCAACGATCTGTATGACCAGCTCGCTGGGTTCTCAGTGTTTTTCAAGATGGATTTGAGGTTGGGCTACCATCAAATCAAAATCAGAAACGGGGACATTCCCAAAACGGCCTTTGTTACTCGTTATGGCCAATACGAGTACACCGTTATGTCCTTCGGTTTAACCAATGCCCCGGCCACCTTCTCCCGGTTAATGAACTCGGTCTTCACGGAGTATTTGGATAAATTCGTCGTAGTATACCTCGATGACATACTCATCTACTCCAAGAATGAAGAGGAACATGCCGAACATCTAAGGCTGGTATTGATGAAACTTCGAGAACATCGCCTTTATGCCAAATTCTCGAAGTGTGAATTTTGGTTGCCAGAAGTGACCTATCTAGGCCATGTAATCTCTGGTAAGGGTATTGTTGTCAATCCCGAGCGAGTTCAAGCTGTCCTTGATTGGACTCCACCTGAGACGGCCAGGCAAGTTCAGAGCTTCCTTGGCTTAGCGAGCTATTGCCGCCGCTTCGTCGAGAATTTCTCCAAGGTTGCTAAACCTCTAACTGAACTCCTGAAAGTGCAACTATCCCTAGGTGGTTTTGGTAATTCATAACAACATATAGCTCATTGAGCTAATGCTATTCCAAGATGATCATTTCAGGAAAGCTCAATGATTGGCATGGCATGGATGGTGAAAGTGGAACCCTCAAAATGCTAAGGACAAAGGATTGGCTCTAGCTCATATGCTCAAGACTCTTCATTTTACATTTTAGTGGTCCAAGATCACATTGAGTCCATAGGAAAAGCCAATACTATCAAGGAGGGATGAGGTGTTGCTTAATGAGCCTCTTGCTTCATGTGCTTAATGATATGCTCCAAAATCCTCAGCTACTTTCCCATATCCACATTTGACCTAAACCCAAAGCCAAACTCGACCCTACCGATTCTTTCAACCCGGCGCCACCGAGTTTCACTTGTCATAGCCATTGCCAAACCCTAAGCAAATCGGTTCTACCGATAGGGATCTCGGTCTCATCGAGATGGGATTGCAATTTCTCTCTTTTCTTTTCATAACTTTTCGGTCTCACCGACAGAGTGGATCGGTCCCACCGAGATTGCAATGTAAACTCACTATTTCCTTTTCGTAACATTTCGGTCTCACCGAGAAGAGCGAATCGGTCCCACCGAGTTTGCCTGACCAACCCTCTGGTTAGCTTATTACCAAATCAGTCTCACCGAGTTTGTGTAATCGGTCTCACCGAGATTACGTTATGCCCTAACCCTAACCATATCGGTCCTACCGATATGCATGTCAGTCCCACCAAAAATCTCTAACGGTCACTTGGTTTACTATTTCGGTCCAACCGAGTTTGTTGATTCGGTCCCACCGAGATTGGTAAATTGTGTGTAACGGTTGGATTTTGTGTCGAGGCTATATATACCCCTCCACCTCCTCTTCACTCGTGGAGAGAGCCATCAGAACACATCTACACTTCCAACTCATATGTTCTGAGAGAGAACCACCTACTCGTGTGTTGAGGCCAAGATATTCCATTCCTACCATATGAATCTTGATCTCTAGCCTTCCCCAAGTTGCTTTCCACTCAAATCTTCTTTCCACCAAATCCAAATCCTGTGAGAGAGAGTTGAGTGTTGGGGAGACTATCATTTGAAGCACAAGAGCAAGGAGTTCATCATCAACACACCATTTGTTACTTCTTGGAGAGTGGTGTCTCCTAGATTGGCTAGGTGTCACTTGGGAGCCTCCGACAAGATTGTGGAGTTGAACCAAGGAGTTTGTAAGGGCAAGGAGATCGCCTACTTCGTGAAGATCTACCGCTAGTGAGGCAAGTCCTTCATGGGTGATGGCCATGGTGGGATAGACAAGGTTGCTTCTTCGTGGACCCTTCGTGGGTGGAGCCCTCCGTGGACTCGCGCAACCGTTACCCTTCGTGGGTTGAAGTCTCCATCAACGTGGATGTAGGATAGCACCACCTATCTGAACCACGGGAAAAACATCTGTGTCTCCAATTGCGTTTGAATTCTCCAAACCCTTCCCTTTACATTCTAGCAAGTTGCATGCTTTACTTTCCGCTGCCAATATACTCTTTGCATGCTTGCTTGAATTGCGTGATGATTGCTTGACTTGTCCTAAAATAGCTAAAATCTGCCAAGAACTAAAATTGGGAAAAGGCTAAGTTTTTATTTGGTCAAGTAGTCTAATCACCCCCCTCTAGACATACTTTCGATCCTACAAGTGGTATCAAAGCCAGGTTTCCATTTGCTTTGATTTTCGTAGCTTTTGGTGGTCATAGCCTTGGTTTCAAAACCTAGGAGAGTATGGAGTCTAGCGAGGGAAATTATCACCGTAGAGGTCCTTACTTTGATGGTACTAATTTTGCTAGTTGGAAGCATAAAATGAAAATGCATATTCTTGGACATAACCCCGCCGTTTGGGCTATTGTGTGTGTTGGTTTGCAAGGTGACTTCTTTGATGGGAGAGAACCAAACCGTGAAGCTACCGCGGATGAGTTGAAGATGTTGCAATAAAATGCTCAAGCTTGTGATATTCTCTTCAACGGATTGTGCCCCAAAGAATTCAACAAAATCAGCCATCTTGAGAATGCAAAGGAAATTTGGGACACTTTGATTGATATGCATGAAGGTACCGACTCCATCAAGGAATCCAAATTGGATGTGCTTCAAAGTCAACTTGATAAGTTCAAAATGAAGGATGGTGAAGGTGTCGCTGAAATGTACTCAAGGCTTGCTCTCATCACAAATGAGATTGCCGGCTTAGGAAGTGAAGAGATGACCGATAGATTCATCATCAAGAAGATTCTAAGAGCGTTGGATGGAAAATATGATACCATGTGCACATTGATCCAAATGATTCCCAATTACAAAGCTCTCAAGCCAACGGAGGTAATTGGAAGAATTGTTGCTCATGAGATGTCACTTAAGGATAAAGAGGAATTTCACAACAAATCAAGTGGTGCCTACAAAGCCTCATGTGAAGCCCCTACATCATCAAGTGAGAAACAAAACTTCAATGAAGAATTGAGCTTAATGGTGAATAACTTCAACAAGTTCTACAAGAGTAGAAGCAAAGATAGAAGCTCCAAGTCAAGGTCCTACAATGACAAAAGATCTTCTAGTCGAGAGCGAAACTGCTACAATTGTGGAAGACCCGGACACTATTCCAATGAGTGTACGGCTCCCTACAAGAGAAGAGAAGACTCTCCAAAAAGAAGAAGCAAAAGAGAAGAATCACCACCAATAGAGAGAAGGAGTAGAGATGATCGTTATGAACAAAGACACTCACGGAGAAGCAAGGATTCGGAAAGGAAGGAAAAATCATCAAGGAGCTACACAAAACGAAGACATCAAGCTCATGTTGGTCAATGGGTATCCGGCTCCGACTCCGACAACCACTCCGAGATAAGTTATCACTCCGATTCCGAATATACTCAAGACGAAGGTGTTGCCGGTCTAGCACTTGTGTCAACCAACTCCTATGACATATTTGACTCACCAAATGAAGGAATTGGAAGATGCTTCATGGCCAAACGTCCTAAGGTAACACACCCCGAGTATGTTGATTTTAATAGTGATGAAGATGACTTGTTAGGTGATGATGATTTACTTCTTGACAACTCTAGTGATGAATACTATGATGAAATGTCAATTAATCATGCTAATCAAGATAAAACGAATGACAATGGTAAGGAGAAGATTGAGGCTCTAACTAAAGAACTAAACACTCTTAAGTTAGCTCATGAAACTATCTTCAAAGATCATCGAGAACTTTTAAGAGCTCATGAGAAGTTACGCTTTGAAAAGCTCAATCTTGAGCAAGAGCATGAGTGTTTAAAGGCAATCAATGATGATATCCGCAAGAAAAGTTCTTCTTACATTGCCAAGCGTTTACTCTTATCCACTTACATGCCTCAAGTCAAGTCTAGTAACAAGAACAAGAAAGATTCTTCCTCTAGTAGTAACAATGATCATGCTAAATCCAATATTGTTGCTTCTAGTAGTTCTCTTGATTCCACTAATGATTCTCTTAGCCAAGTTACACTTGAGCAAGAAAATAGCTTATTGAAGGGAATTATAGAGAAAGGAGTGTACAAAAGCCTTGCCGGGAGTAAGCAATTCGAGAAAATTGTGCGCAAGCAAGGAAGGCACCGGAAGAATCAAGGTGTTGGTTTTGAACGGAAGTTCAATGCCAATGGAGTTGAGTGGGAAGAAGATCAATACCCCAAGAAAAAGTTTGTTCCTCAACAAGAGAAGTATGGTCCTACTTCCTTCAAGGGGACACAAGCTCAAGATGATCTTCCACCACAAGACTACAAGCAAAAAGGCAAGGACAAGCTTCAAGAGGAAATTTATGTATTTGAAGAAGCTCCTAAGACCTTAGTCAAGTGGAGTCCCAAGACCACTTCAAGTTCCACTTCATCAAGTACGACTACAACTCCAAGGATTCCCATCAAGATGGTGTGGATCCAAAAGAAGAAGAACTAGAGAGTTCTTGAGGGTGACTCCGCCAACATACTTCACTCTTATCATTTTGGCAAGAACAAGTGCAATCAACTTCCACATCTTGCACTAGTTCAAGGAGTCACAAACCCTCTTGTTGGTAAGACAAGGGACAAGGTAACCTAAAAGTTTTCATGGACATCATCTTGTGTGTGCATCACTCTATGTCTATGGATATCCTTGTTTGTTCCTTGTGGGACTAACCCATGTAGGTATTGGAAGTGCAATTCACTCAAATGGATAGCTCCAAGTGATCTACATCAACATTGAGCATCCACATCTTCCACATCTACATGAAGTCATCATCGACAAAACCCAAGGTTAGTTCATCCCTCTTAGGGGGGATATCACATCTAGGGGGAGCTTTACTCTAAGACTTGAGCTAAAGCAACTCTAAAGATGTGAACACAACAATGCTTTATGTAAAAGTGGTAACCCCACTTGAGCTTAAACGATGAGTATGACCAATGATCAAGTGTTCTCGCTTGACTCCGAAGTCAATATACTCATATATAGATGACCTAGTCATCGCCAATTGCTTGATAGATGCTAGAATTGGTTGTGCATGCTTTGTCACATATTTCAATTGCCATTTTATTGTGTGAGCATGTTGGTTGCATATTTTACTCATTCGAGGACATCCACTTGTTGTTTTGATTGTTTGGTTTTATTTCCTTTTCCCAAGTGGATGAACAAGAATGCCTAAGAACCTCCTCCAGCTATCTATGCTTTTCTCGTCTCAAACTCTATTCATGCTACATCACAAAATTTGATCA
The DNA here is from genome assembly GCF_018294505.1 of Triticum aestivum. NCBI lineage: Eukaryota > Viridiplantae > Streptophyta > Magnoliopsida > Poales > Poaceae > Triticum > Triticum aestivum. Next base: position 476,590,502 of record NC_057794.1, read on the forward strand.
AGTCAGATTCGAACCACTCTGTGTGAGGAGCACTCGGAGTCCCCGATTCTTCATAGACTTAAACTTCCAACACCTCTTTGTGATTCTCGGTCTGACCGATATCCTACTTTCGGTCCTACCAAGATCATTAAGTTGATCTGAATTTTCGATCTCGGTGCAACCGATTTGAACCATTCGGTCACACCGAGTAGCAATAACTGTATACAATTTTGCATCTCGAAGCCACCGAGTTGTCCCACTCGGTCACACTGACAGGGTCGGGCTATATATAGGCACAGGAAAAATTTGGAAATTTCTCCGAACCCCTTCGCCCGCGCGATAGCTCGCTCTGCCAACGTGGAATCCGGATCATCTCCTCGCCGCTAGCCGCCTCCAGTCACTGGTCTCCATTGCCGTCAACGGAATTCAACCCCGCCGTTGCCGCCGTAGCGAGTCTCCGCCAAACTAGGGTATGGACTCGATCTTTGTGCTATCCCCAATCTGATTGCTAGCACATTGTGATCTTATTGTTCTAGCCAAGATTGAAACACTCCTATCCAGTCAATGCGTTCGTAGAATATGATTGATTTGAAAACTTTAGGGTTAGGTTTCCGCCGAAACCATCTCGGACCCACCGAGTTGAAAAACTCGGTCCCACCGATTTGGCTCATGCCATTGCACAAGTGAGACTCGGTCTGACTGAGAATTACTAATCGGTGTGACCGATTTTGGAACTTTGTGAAACCCTAGCAGTCTCGGTGCCACCGAACTGTGACTCGGTCTGACTGAGTTCACTAGTTTAGGTTCCAAAACTGCTTCGGTATCACCGAGTTGAAAAATCGGTAGATCCGAAATGATTTCTGTGGGAAACTAAAACTAAGATTTTGAATCATTCTTTTGCAAAAATCTCTGCATTTTGTGATGCTCATCTATTCTACCTCATCTATAAACTCTTGACAGGGTCAGCAGTCAGCTTGTTCATCATGTCAGATCAGAGTGATAGCCAAAACCTGTCAGAGCAGCAAGTGCACATGAGTGAGGGCACTAGTCCCTCCAGTTCTTCAGATGAAGGTAGCAGGAGCACTCCTAGTAACTTGCCAAAAGCTGCCACCAGACAAAGGAAGAAAAGAACCTCAGAATCAGAGGACGAAGACTATGTGGCAGAAGAAGAAGCCACTTCCAAGAAAGTTGTGCTCAAGAAGGAATATGGCTGAGCTCAAAGCACAAAGCCAGGATTGAAAATTAAAAGGACAGCAGGTAGGCAGCCTATACCCAAAGAGGCTGCTGCAGAAGGGAAGAAGAGGAAGGAGAGGATCAAAAAGACCACTGCTAGAGTGCTTGGGAGATCCTCAATCATGAGATATTCTGAAGAGGAAGAGGAAGAAGAGGTTGCTGCTCCAGCACCTAAGATACCAAAGCTGATGGGTGATGCTATAAGATCAGGGGCTACTGCATCCAAGCCCAAGGAAGCACCCAAGGCTGCATCAAAGGCCAAGACAGCTCCAAAGAGGAACACAAGGAGCATACCAGCTGCTGAAAAGAACAAGGCCCCAGTGCCTGACATTGGAGAAGAAGAAGAAGGACAAGTGCTTAGGAAGTTAAAGCCCAAGATCCCAGACCATAATGATGCTCATCTTGTGGCTGAGGACATGAAAATCAGAAGAAATTCAGGGCTGAGGAAGTGGAGAGAAGCAGACCCGTATGCTTCAAGGAGAAGAACTGTTGTCGACTACAGGTTCCACACAAAGGAATAGCAGGACTTCTATGAGACAGTTTTGCTTGATAAGAAGCCTATCGTTTGTGACATGAGATGGGTAGACTGTGAGTACATCAAGGACAATGAAGAGCACTATCCTGGAGTGCAAGACAGCTTCAAAGCTTGTGGGGTAGCTGACTTTGTTGGGCAGAAGCTCACAAAGTGGAATGAAGAGCTGATCATGCAGTTCTACTCCACAACACACTTCTATCCAGATGGAAGGATTGTGTGGATGTCTGAAGGTACGAGGTACCAATCAACAGTTGCTGAGTGGGCACAGCTCACCAATGCCCCAGAGGAGCATGAGGATGACTTAGACATATATGCCAAGAAGAAGATGGACCACAACTCTATGTCCAACATGTACAAGGAAATTCCAAACAAGGCACTTGATACTTTCAAGTTTGGGTCTGTACATTATCTTCTGTCAGGGTTGCCAACTATCAATTGGATTTTGAGGCACACTCTGTTGCCCAAGTCAGGTGATCACAGGATTATCAGAGGCCATGCAATCAACTTGCTTCATATCTTTGATGTGCCACAGAAATTCAAAGTCATGAGCCTCATGGTAGAAACCATCAAGAGAACTGCAGTAGATCAGAAGAGGAGCTGTGGTTATGCCCCTCAGATCCAGGAGCTAATTAACTCCAAGATGGGCACAGGCATATACCTATTGGACAAGGAACATTTGACTATTCATCCAGATTTTGAAGATTATGAAGTTGTGATGAATGAAAATGAACCATCATCAGTTCACGCTCAAGCACAGAAGGAGAATGCAAGGAAGGAGAAAGCTGCCAAGATGCCAACTCAAGAGGAGGCATCTGAGTATTTCCTGAAAAACAAGCAAGAGCAGCTTAGTTACTTGATTGCATCCACACTGAGGATTGAGAAAGGACTGGCCACCCTCACTCAGAATCAGGTGAGCTTAGAGAGGATCATAGAACAAAAGTTCTATGACATGGATGTCAAAGTAACAGAGATTCAGTCTGCAGTGGAGCAACTTCAAGATGACATGCAGGAGAGGAGAGGGAAGACTACAACTGATGCATTTGGCAGAGTGCCACGAGCTCAGAGGTCACCAGAGCCACCACCTTAGCTCCAGCCACAGCACCAGCCCAACCAGCTCCAGCATCTACTTCAGCTCCAGCTCCAACCACGTCTACAGAAGGCTTCGTCCTTGGAGTGATCTAGACTCCACCACCACCAGAAGATCAAGCCTGAGAGTCGATCTAGCACTATGCATTTTCTAGGAACTTTTTGGTAACTTGTTGCCAAAGTGGGAGAAAAATTTATAGATCATAGGCTTCGAGAGAGAGAGAGAGTGTGTGTTGCCTTTATTCTCTCTTGCTTTATTTGGTGTTTTTTTCAAACTTTGTTTGCTTCTAGTTGAGATACTTTGATATGCTTGTGAGACATTGATGATCATGTGTTTGATCATAAGCTACACTTATGCATGCTTGATATATCTTATCTATCTTATGTGATCATTCACTTTCTTTGGTGATGAGTGCATGTATTTCATTCTTATCTTTTTGAGCGCTCCACCAAGATGTATGTGACATGGAAGAGTAACCCATGACTCTAACTCTTTGTGCATTTGCAGTCCAAAGCAAATTTTAAATATGCACAAATTTAGGGGGAGCTCTTACTTATCACATACTTCTCAAAGCGACGATATATTCATTCTTATTATCATTTGTCGAAGCTTTGATCTATATGTTGTCATCAATTACCAAAAAGGGGGAGATTGAAAGTGCAACTATCCCTAGGTGGTTTTGGTAATTCATAACAACATATAGCTCATTGAGCTAATGCTATTCCAAGATGATTATTTCAGGAAAGCTCAATGATTGGCATGGCATGGATGGTGAAAGTGGAACCCTCAAAATGCTAAGGACAAAGGATTGGCTCAAGCTCAAAAGCTCAAGACTCTTCATTTTACATTTTAGTGATCCAAGATCACATTGAGTCCATAGGAAAAGCCAATACTATCAAGGAGGGATGAGGTGTTGCTTAATGAGCCTTTGCTTCATGTGCTTAATGATATGCTCCAAAATCCTCAGCTACTTTCCCATATCCACATTTGACCTAAACCCAAAGCCAAACTCGGTCCTACCGATTCTTTCAATCCGGCGCCACCGAGTTTCACTTGTCATAGCCACTGCCAAACCCTAGCAAATCGGTTCTACCGATAGGGATCTCGGTCTCACCGAGATGGGATTGCAATTCTCTCTTTTCCTTTTCGTAACTTTTCGGTCTCACCGAAAGAGCGGATCGGTCCCACCGAGATTGCAATGTAAACTCACTGTTTCCTTTTGTAACATTTCGGTCTCACCGAAAGAGCAAATCGGTCCCACCGAGTTTACCTGACCAACCCTCTGGTTAGCTTATTACCAAATCGGTCTCACCGAGTTTGTGTAATCGGTCTCACCGAGATTACGTTATGCCCTAACCCTAACCATATCGGTCCTACCGAGTTGCATGTCAGTCCCACCGAAAATCTCTAACGGTCACTAGGTTTACTATTTCGGTCCGACCGAGTTTGTTGATTCGGTCCCACCGAGATTGGTAAATTGTGTGTAACGGTTGGATTTTGTGTGGAGGCTATATATACCCCTCCACCTCCTCTTCACTCGTGGAGAGAGCCATCAGAACACATCTACACTTCCAACTCATATGTTCTGAGAGAGAACCACCTACTCATGTGTTGAGGCCAAGATATTCCATTCCTACCATATGAATCTTGATCTCTAGCCTTCCCCAAGTTGCTTTCCACTCAAATCTTCTTTCCACCAAATCCAAATCCTGTGAGAGAGAGTTGAGTGTTGGGGAGACTATCATTTGAAGCACAAGAGCAAGGAGTTCATCATCAACACACCATTTGTTACTTCTTGGAGAGTGGTGTCTCCTAGATTGGCTAGGTGTCACTTGGGAGCCTCCGACAAGATTGTGGAGTTGAACCAAGGAGTTTGTAAGGGCAAGGAGATCGCCTACTTCGTGAAGATCTACCGCTAGTGAGGCAAGTCTTCGTGGGATGGCCATGGTGGGATAGACAAGGTTGCTTCTTCGTGGACCCTTCGTGGGTGGAGCCCTCCGTGGACTCGCGCAACCGTTACCCTTCGTGGGTTGAAGTCTCCATCAACGTGGATGTAGGATAGCACCACCTATCCGAACCACGGGAAAAACATCCGTGTCTCCAATTGCGTTTGAATTCTCCAAACCCTTCCCTTTACATTCTTGCAAGTTGCATGCTTTACTTTCCGCTGCCTATATACTCTTTGCATGCTTGCTTGAATTGAGTGATGATTGCTTGACTTGTCCTAAAATAGCTAAAATCTGCCAAGAACTAAAATTGGGAAAAGGCTAAGTTTTTATTTGGTCAAGTAGTCTAATCACCCCCCTCTAGACATACTTTCGATCCTACAACTCCTCAAGAAAGATAAAAAGTTCGAGTGGACTCCACAGTGCGAGTTCAGCTTTCAGGAACTGAAAAGATGCCTGACATCTGCTCCCGTACTGGTACCACCAGATTTCTCCAAGGACTTTGTTATCTATTGCGACGCCTCGCGACAAGGACTAGGTTGCATACTCATGCAGGATCGTCAGGTAATTGCCTATGCTTCACGGCAATTACACCCACATGAGGAAAACTATCCCACAGAAGATCTAGAGCTTGCAGCTATAGTCCATGCACTTAAAACTTGGCGACATTACCTCCTCGGTAATCGCTACGAGATCTTCACCGATCACCAAAGTTTGAAATATATCTTCACCCAACCAGATTTGAATCTCAGGCAAAGACGTTGGGTCGAGTTGATCTCGGATTACGACTTAGGAATAACTTAAACCCCGGGCAAATCCAATGTCATGGCTGATGCACCAAGTCATAAGTCCTATTGTAACAACCTGGTGTTACACCAAAGTCAACCACTTCTCCATGAGGAATTTCGTAAGCTTAATCTTCACATTGTTCCTCGAGGATTCCTATCCACCCTGGTGATGAAGCCTAATCTTATGGATCAGATCATAACCGCCCAGCGGTATGATAAGGACATATCTCGGATTAAGTAAAACATCGCTAGCAGAGTTGCTAAATGTTTTTCCATGGATGAATGAGGTGCTGTCTTCTTCGAGAACCGCTTGGTGGTTCCCAGGAAACAACATCTACGCCAGTTGATTCTTAAGGAAGCTCATGAATCCCCTCTCACCATTCATCCCGGTAGTACTAAAATGTATCAAGACCTACGCCAGAGGTTTTGGTGGACTAGGATGAAGAGAGAAATTGCTCAATACATTGCTAGCTGCGACATCTGTCGCCGTGTTAAAGCAGAGCATCAACAGCCTGCTGGCACCCTTCAACCTTTGGCTATTCCTGAGTGGAAATGGGATAAAATCAGTATGGATTTCATCACTGGGTTTCCCAGGACCAAGAGAGGGAATAATGCCATCTTCGTCGTGATCGACCGTCTTTCCAAAGTAGCCCACTTCCTACCTGTTTGTGAGAGTATCTCCGCTAGCCAGCTAGCTGAGTTATACATCTCCCGAATAGTGTCTCTTCATGGAGTTCCATTGGAAATTAACTCAGACTGTGGGAGTCTCTTCACCTCTCTATTTTGGGAAAGTTTCCAAAATGCTATAGGAACTCATCTCTCTTTTAGCACCGCCTTCCATCCTCAATCAAGTGGTCAAGTAGAGCGAGTCAATCAAATTCTGGAAGATATTCTCCGAGCTTCTGTCATCTCGTTCGGAATGGGTTGGGAGAAATGCCTTCCATTCGCGGAGTTTGCTTATAACAATAGTTATCAAGCTAGCTTGGGCAAGGCTCCTTTCGAAGTTCTCTCTGGACGAAAATGTCGAACGCCTCTTAACTGGTCAGAAACCGGGGAAAGACAACTCTTTGGCCCGGATATGATTCAGGAAGCAGAAGAGCAGGTTCGCGTTATTCATGAGAAATTGAAAACAGCCCAATCTCGTCAAAAGAGCCAATATGATCGTAGACATAAGCTCATGACTTATGAAGTCGACGAGAAGGCTTACCTTCGGGTTACTCCGTTAAAGGGAATCCATCGTTTCGGTATCAAAGGCAAATTGGCTCCTCGTTACATCAGACCTTTCGCATTCTTGCCAAACGAGGAGAAGTTGCCTACCAATTGGAACTACCTTCACATCTTTCCAGGGTTCACGATGTCTTCCACGTTTCTCAACTCAGGCGTTGCTTCGCGGATCCTATCCGTGGAGTGGACCATGAAACGCTTTATCTACAAGATAACCTCTCTTATCGGGAATATCCCGTTCGTATCCTTGATCAAGCCGAGCGTACCACTCGACGCCATAACATCAAGTTTCTCAAGGTTCAATGGTCACACCATTCCGAGAAAGAAACCACTCGGGAAAGGGAGGATCGTCTTCGACTCGGGTACCCCACCTTCTTCCCGGAGGATCCTAAATCTCGGGACAAGATTCTTTTGAGTGGGGGTGAGTTGTAACACCCTAGCTAGTTCAAGCATTAGAGTGTGCATCATGTTTAAATTCCTCTTAAATTTGAAATGGGGAAGACATAACCCCCAGCACCCCCTGGAAACAACTAGGGTTTACTAAAATTATTTTTAATGAACCCAAAATGCCCTTCACAAAATGTTCATCATTTCTGGATTGGGCTAAAACCCCTGGAAAAAATGGTGCACTCTTTTCTAGGACATTCTGGATTTTTTTTGAATTAAATCATAAGTATTTGAATTTGGGCATTTAAATTCTATAAAATAATTTAAATGCTCAAATAATTCTGGAAATAAGTGTGGGCTGTTGGGAATAATCTAAATAGAGCCCTTGATTATTTTCAGGATTTTTAAAGATGTCTAGGTATTTTTAATAAAGCCCAACAGTTGCAGAAAAATAGAAAAAGGAAAACAAATCAGAAAAAGAGAGAGAGAGAGAAAAACTTACCTGGCGCGGCCCAGCTATCTCACCCGCCGGCCCACCTGGCGGCCCAGCACTGTGCTGGCCCGCGCCAGCCAGCTGCTTCTTCCCCGCCAGGCAGGCAGGGAGGTGACGCCGGCGTGCCCGAGCTCGCCACGGCGTCACCTGCTTGCCGCCCGCGCCCCTGGACGCCTCCACGTCGCACCCCGAAGCCCCTGGACACGCCATTCCGCCTGTCTCTCTCCCTTCGCCATTCCCCACCATGGCCGACGCTCCTGTCGCCGCACCGTCGTCGTAGCCGCGCCCTCCGTCGTCCTCGCGCCGCGCCATCGTGTCCATGAGCTCCGTCGTCATCGACTACATAGAGTAGGCCGAGCCCGAGTGCTCGCTCACCCCGGAGACGCTGCACCGAGCTCTCCTCAACTCCGGCCACCGGAGATCCCCTTCGCCGCCCCCGCCGCATCAGCTCATCCTCGACCTCTCTGACTGCCTCGACGAGACCCCCGTCAGCCACCTCCCCACACTCTCCTTTCTCTCTCTCGAGCCCCGTAGCGACTGCATGTAGATCACCCGCACGCACCGCCGCGGAGCTCATCGCCGACGAGACTTCGGCCACCCAATGGCCATGCCACCCTGTCCACTAGTCCTACCGCATCTCCAGGAGTTCAACACACCAAAACTCGCGCCTCCCCGTGCCCCCTAGCGACTAGTTCATCTTCACCCGAGCTCCGGTCGCCGCCAAACTTGTCGCCGGCGATGTTTCCGGCCACCCCAGCTCCACCCACTGCCACCACTCGACGCGGCTTCCTCCCTGCGTCACGTAGATAGTCTCCGCCGCCCTTTTGGTCGCCGGAGTGCCAATCCCGCGTTGCTCCGCCGCATCTAGCCTCGCCGGCGGCTAGACGCCGGTGAGTTGACCCTGTTTGACCCCCGTGTGGGCCCAGGTTGACTCCCCTCCTGAGTCTATGACAGGTGGGGCTGGCCTGCTAATTTGTTTAGGATTAGTTTTTAACTAAATTTAATTAGTTCAGTCACTGACATGTGGGCCCAGGCCCCACTGACAGTTAATTAGAGTTAATTTAACTCTGTTAATTAGCTGAGTCACTGACAGATAGGACCCACCAGTCAGGTTTGACCTGGCCGACCCAGTTGACCGTTGACGTCACACCTATGTCATGCTGACGCATTAATTCAATTACTGGATTTATTCTTAAATAGGAAATTCCATAAAATATCCAAAACTTCTAAAAATCATAGAAAATCAACCATAGCTCCAAATGCAAAGATTTATATATGAAAAATGATCATAAAAATTCAATCTATCCACCTGTAATGGTTTCATGCATGACAAAACAAGTTAACCTTGCTATTTAAGCAAAATAAGGTAATGCACCAATAAGGCCATGTTTAATGAGCTAACATTTGAATCTTTGATTCAAATGAGTTCATCCCCTTCTATTTTAGCTTGCATTAGGCCAAGACACTTTCGTCTCGCCATGTCATAGCATGCATCATATTGCTGCATATTGCCATGTGTTGATTATGTTTGCTGTGATTTTCGTGGTAGGTTCTGCCTCCGAGGATAACCCCGAGTATCCGTCTGAAGGGAAGTACCCTACTACCACTACAACAGGCAAGCAACCCATTGATCATTCCCATACAACCCATGTTCTCGCTTCTGCTCATGTTTACTGCATTAAGACAACGCGATTCAAACTGCTGTGTGCTACGGTAGTGGAACCCTTCTCCTCTGCATGACCTGTCATTGCCACAGTAACTAGATGAAACCCACTAGCATGTGTAGGAGTTGATTGAGCCATGTATGTGATTCCTACCTTGCTATGCTTAGAGTTGTGTCAGGTCTGGTTCATCTGGGTGATGGGCTCGAGTGAAATGATTATGTCAGTAATGTGAGGGATGTGTGGAACATGTTTTGGTAAAGGTTGATGAGAGGCCATGTAGGAGTGTATGGTGGGTTGTTTCATTGAGGCCGTCCCTAAGAACTGAGATCTGTATGTGTGATTTTAAGATTCAGCTACTACCATACATTGGGATCCTTAATTGACCCTCTCGGCTTCTTAAATACCCTAGTACTCTGTCCAGGAGTTGCAAATAGTTTCTGGTGTTTGTAGGTTATGTGTTGGCGGCCGTGCGTAGCACTGACCCTAGGGGTGGGCTATGTTGCGGTAGATACACTGTGGCACGGTGTACCGAGTCACCTGTTTGGTGTCTCGGGAACCCTGTTCACATTGTTCGGGGCCATATGTGGAAACCTCGGCCGGACTCCCTGCGGATGGAACCTGGATAGGCGATGAACCTGGACTAGAGACTTGAGTGTTTAGGTAGGCCATGGCCGACACCCTCGTTGGGCCTCTGCTTGAAGGTTGCCAAGTACATGTCGTGTAAACAGCGGTAAGTGGTGAAAGCGTGTATGAAGAAGTACACCCCTGTAGGGTATAAAACTATTTGAATAGCCGCGTCTGCGGTAAAGGACTACTTGGTTGCCTATACAGTTCATAGACAAGTTAATGGTTACTACTAAAAGACTCAAGATAAGTGTGAGTACCGAGGATGGCCCTCTCGTAGGATGACGAGGGAGAATCCCCGGTGGAGTATTCTGTTGGTGAGTAGTGGACTCGTGTGCGAAAACTATTTTACTAGCGGAGTTCCGTAGGATAGCCTAGCCAAGAGTCAAAGCTGGCTTGCTGCAATAACCCCACCACCTTCTTGAGAATGAGCATGTATAGTAGGTTCTGTTGTAAGACTTGCTGAATACCTTTGTACTCATGTTTGCTTAATTACTATTTTCAGACGACAACACCGCCCCCTCCGATGGGTTCTATGTAGACCTCGATGTCGACGAGTGACTAGCCACCCAGGTGGTGATCCTGGCCATGGAGGACCCTATGTAGATAGACAGGCTTCGGAAGCCTTCTTGCTTTCTAGTGTCTGTACTCAGACTATTTACTTCTGCTCATGCTTGTATGCTTGTATGATTTGAGTGTCGGGTCATGTGACCCCTACCTATATGAACTTGTTATGTATGGCTCTCTGGAGCCTTTAAATAAAGTACTTGAGTTGTAGAGTTTTGTTGTGATGCCATGTTGTATGTACTCATATCGGGCATATTGTGTGTATGATTGAAATGCTTGGTATGAGTGGGATCCGACAATCTAGTTGTTTATCCCTGGCAGCCTTACTTATGGGGAAATGTAGTCTAGTGTTCCTCGAACCATAGTAGTCTGCTACAGCCCGGTTCAAAGGAGTCCTGCTAGCCCAGCACTACTTCTTAGGACACTTGACTGGCCGGCATGTGTTTCACTTCATTCCTATGTCTGTCCCTACGGGGAAATGTCATGCGGTGACATCCGGAGTCCTGCCTAGCCTGCTACAGCCCGGGTTCCCCGGAGTCCTGTTAGCCTAGTGCTACAGCCCGGATTCACTCGCTGATGACTGACATGCTCGATGTGATTCATGTATGCCTGTCCCCATAGGTCTGTGCCGCTTTGGGTTCACGACTAGCCATGTCGGCCAGGTTTCTCTGTCATATGGATGCTAGCGAGACTATCATATACGTGTGCCAAAAGGCGCAAACGGTCACGGGCCATGGTAAGGCGACACCCGTGGGATACCGTGCGTGAGGCCGCAATGTGATATGGGGTGTTACCGGCTAGATCGATGTGACTCGGAATCGGGGTCCTGACACCAATCCAATATGGGAGCGTACAACCCTCCTTTCCCGGCGGTGGCGCCCCCTATGGAACTCCAGCCCTCTTGACGTCTTCAACACCCACGAGCTCTGCCATGGCTATCACAAAAGCTTGGATGCATTCTCCAAGATCCCCGGCAGTCACCTTGGCCCAACCAAAGACCTTAGAATGGGAAAGTTCCATTCCAACGACAAGGACCGAGCCAAGCTTGACGACTGGTTCCGATCCCCCGTTCTAGATCAGCTCGAGGAGCTCACTTTTGATGATGGGCATATGCGGTCGCTGCCAGCGTCCGCACTCCTCCTCGCGCCCATGCTGTGCTCCGCCAAGTTCAGGAACTGCCATTTCCCGCCCCTTAATGACATGCCCGCTCTTATTCTACCACGACTGAAGCGCCTCGAGCTTGTCGCCGTCTGCCTCTCAAAGGGTGACCTGGAGCGCCTGCTCTGTGGATGTACTGCACTCGAGTACCTTCGTCTTTAGGCGATCAATGGGTTGAGTACCTTCCAGATCACCTCCATGACTCTCCGGACTATTTATGTGTGTTGCTGGTGCGGCAGGAAGACATCACAAGATGTGTACCACGGTATGGTCATCCAGGACACACCTACACTTGAGAGATTAGTTGTAGTTGATCAAGAAGATCCAACAAGAATAAATGTCATTTTTGCGTCGAAATTGACAGTGATGGGCTACTCGTTTGACAAATGCTCCGAACTTGTTATTGTATCCAAACCCGTTCAGGTACAACAGCCGCCTTCTAACTCTCCTTCTACAAATTAACATTATTTCTAATTTTGAAGATGTTTGTTCGTCTGTCATTCCGAAAATAATTCTGACAAGCTTCACCCCGAAACTGCGCACAGTGAAGGTCTTGGCACTAGAATCTATCAGGCCCGACTCGGAGCAAGTTGTCAGTTTTCTGAGATGCTTTCCGTGCCTGGAGAAGCTACATATCGAGGCGATGTTCCTTTCCTATTAAATGTTAACCATAAGGGAGTCCAATTTGTGACACCTTTTTCCAAGTTTACAATGATAATGCACTACGATTTCTGAAGGTTCTTTTGGACGATTTCAGTACATACATGTCCCCCCCCCCCCCGATATTGGTTGCTTGATCTATATGGTTACAATCAATAAGCATTTGTCCTTTGGATTCATCTGTACTAGTTTTCTTAGGGAACTTTTCATCCATTCCAACCTCTTGTGAACAAGGCTATATTTTTCTAGAATGTAATCAAATGCCCATGTTAATCATGTCAGATCGAAGATGGCATGTCAGTGCATTTTACAAATCCTGCAAACCAAATTGCATATAGGCACTAACACGTTTTCTTCTTTTGCAGATAAGATTAGGCCCAGTGGTGGATAATGTCATACAATATAACAAGCACGTCGAATGCCTCGATCCGCATCTCTCAGAAATTTCTTTGAACTCCTACCGAGGGACCTTACCGGAGATTTTATTCGCCAGGTTCTTTGTTCTCAGAGCAAGGGTGCTGAAGGAAATGAGGTTTGCCCTACATTTATTTCACAAAAATGAATGGTTTGTTGATCAGCGTCGGCGCCTGCGGCAGAATGGAGTAGGATCCAAAAATGCTGAATTTCATTTTGGAACTTCAGATGATAGAGTAATCGGAAGTCATCGTGTCAACCCCATACATGATTTCTCAGTGGCTGACCCCTTTATAAAAATTGTGAGGTTTCGAAGCCAGACTTAGAAGCGGCGATATTAGTTTGAACCTCTCTGATATCCATGTTCAGCGGATCAACACGAGCGTTTGGAGCTGATGAACTGAATTTCATTTCTAATATGAGTTCGAACCTTGTAACATTTCAATTTGAGCCATATAACTCTGGAATTTGAACCTTGTAACATTTCGAGATTTTGTGGTACAATCGTTGAAATGGCATCGTATGAGACTCGTATATTGCTAGCACTATTTTAACCTTAATATGCAATGATCTTAGATTTTATTAACCATTCTCGAATCAGTTTACCTTGTCGATCTCACAGCACATGATCTGTATAGATAACTCTACTGCGATCTTCGACATTATTGCACACAGTTGGTTTCTTCCACCATGTGCACTATAGAGCGCGGAATTAATTATCGCACTAGAGTGTCCATCATCACCCTTCTGTGTAACTTCGACCTCATCACCCAAGGGTAAACTTATGACCGAAGTCATTCCACGCACTTCGTTTTACAAAGCTTTTTGCCAATAAACGCCCACGATTTGTCCCTCTCCTAGCCGACGCATGGCCAAAGTAGCCGGGAGGGAAGCTTGCGTGGTAAACAGTGCGGTAGCGCGGGAACAGGCTCACCGATGATACATTTGGCGCCTCTTCGAGCCCACGCATGCGGTGCGGTGTTCTCAAGAGTGCACTGGAATCCTCCGCCATGAACATCGTGACAAGACATGACGATTACAGGCCCGCCGACCCCCATTTATTACAACGGCCATTTACCTCCCCTTGTGTCTCTTGAACCTTTCGATCGCGCCCCACCATTGCAAGAAGCACACCCACCACGAGAAATTCTTAGAGGGTATCCCGCGCGACTCCAATGGCACTCCAATCGACTACCGACGACGAGCAGCAGTTCACCATGCGTGCCGTGGTGGACACCCACAGAAGGTTCATGGACCTCTCGGTGGTCTACACCAATGACCCGGTCTAGGTGGAGCACTCCATCCACATCATGGAGCTGCTTCTTGCCGCGGAGAAGTACAAGGTGGTCGGGTTTGACCTCGAGTACACCCGCGCTCGTGCCGGGTCTCATCCCCAGGTCGTCATCGCCCAGATGTGTGTGCGCCACCACGTCCTCATCTACCACTACTGCCTGGCCACAAGGCCTTGCGAGCATTTTGCCAGGTTTGTCAACAGCCCCCACTACATGTTCACTATGGTGGACATCACCAACGATGTAAAGGCGCTCGAGAATTCGGGCATCGCCTGCCAGAATCTTGTCGACATCCAGGGCCAATACAAGATCTGGGCAGCAAGGAGCATGAGAAGGACTCACTGGTTCACCTCACCGAGGCCATCATCGACCCCTACTACAGAGACATGGAGGATTCGTGCAACAAGGAAAAGCGTGCCTGGCACTCGGCCTGGATGGAGAAACTCGACAAAGCTCACGTCGTGTATGCGGCCAAGGAGGCGTACACGAGCTACAACATGTACAAGTGGATCATTGACATGAGAAAGTGTCTCCTTCCCCAAAACGGTCAGGGATCCAGCCGGAAGCAAAGCAATGGCAAGCATTGTCGTAACAATAAGTAGATGATTAGATCCTTGTTTCTCCTACTTTAGTATGCATGTAATTTCTTTCTTTGGTGTGTGGAAATGTTATGTGTGTAGTCACTTGTGTAATTGTATGCTTAATTTGGTTATGCAATGTTGTCATTTTAAGTATATATGTTGATGCTCTGTAGACAGAGCGTACATGTTGTGCGGACAAATAAAATCACGTTGCACACGGACTAAACAATGGAACCCGTCGGTGATGTTTTCATCAATCACTCAGAATTGTATACCAACAATCATTTGCTCACAACACACACGGCTTGTTAGCAGTAATCGTCTGTGTTGTTATCGATCTTCGCACACGTTTCCGATTACATACATGTTTTCCTCGTATCACACACATCTTGTTCATTTGAACCGTTTTTATTCTCATGTCTCAACGCAAACAGTTCATCCGAGTGAACCGCATGCCGTATATCGCACACACCTTTGATCTGGCTGGCCGTTTCTTTTGTGTTGCCTATTCACAAATAGTTCATCCGAGTGAATCGTATATTGTACATCGCACACACCTTCATCTGGCTGCCTGTTTCTTTTGTTCCTCCTCATCTCAAACGGTTAACCGAACTGAACCGTATGTCCTCAATCGCACACGCAACTAAAATCTGAACCGTGTTTGATGCATCCTCCATCGCAAACGTTTTGCACCTTTTTTGACGGTTTTTTACACCACCGTTTGCGATTCTGGCATCACACACAGTTTCGTCGAAGGGTCTCTGATCGTAGTGTCACGTTCGCAGCCTCCTGCAGTAGTGAAGCAACAACTAAACATTGTAATTCATGGTCGAAAAGATCCAGTCATGTTGCACCCAACATTAGCTACACACAATGCATAAATCATGACAACCGTGCTCTACTCAGTTTCTGTCGCTTGTTTTTTAGACGGTGGTGACACAACATAAAAGTAAATAGAAAGTCCCTTCGCAGAGGGAAGCAGTGATTTGCAGAGGTGCCAGAGCTCAATTTTTAAAACAGAGATAAGTGATATTTTGAGACATGCACCCTTCTTATTCACTTCACGACCATCAGTAATCAACATCTTCCATGCTAAGCATGCTAGTGGCGGTTCCGAAGCGGTAAAAGTAAAGGTTCTGACTCCATTGGGAGTTTTTGTTTGATTATTCAAGAGATGAACTCTTTTTGTATTTTGCAGTTTGGGACTAGGCATCCCTATTACCGCCCATTTTCTCATGCGATGGCGAGTGAATAAACACTCGACCTGAGAATAACCCGCTTAGCACTGAAGATATCGACCACCTCCTATCATTCCATGAATGATCCAGACAGACAAAACTAATATTTTTTTAGAAGTTTTTAGAGGTGGCACACGCAAATTTATTTAGGACGGTAGAGTAATACCGTATATAGGTAGGTATGGTGGACTCATCTGGAATAACTTTGGGTTCAAGGTTTTTGATGTACAAGTAGAATCCCCAGTGAGTACAGGCGAAGGCTAGCAATTAAGATTAAGAAGCGGCCAGCTAGAGAGCAACAACGATTATAACCATGCATTATGCATAAGTAACATTGGACACTAGCATGAGTAGGATATGAACACCATGAACGTAAACATTATAGAGGCTATGTTGGTTTTGATTCAACTACATGCATGAACATGTACCAAGTCAAGCCACTCGAACATTCAGAGGAGGATACCATATCATCATACTACATCACAATCATTTTAACGCTATGTCAATATCCAAGATAAATCATTATTAACTCCCAGCTACTTATGCATGGCATGAGAAACTATAATCTCTAATTGTCAGTACAAACATGTTAAATCATAATGGGCAGAATCATGGGCACTGGATGAAACATATTTACACAGACAGGACAAGTCGAGTTCATACCAGTTTCTCTTTGCCACGGCCAGTTCATAGAATGTCGTATTGCCTTTCACTTGCACGACCGAATTATATGAAAATAATAATAGTGCAAGAGTGCCATGGACTAAGCTGGAATCTGCAAGCATTTTACTCAACAGGAGAAGACAAAGTAAAGTGGGCTCTTTATTAGTAATTATTCATATGAGAGCCACTCAACATTTTCATCGTGGTCTTCTCCTCGGTACAACTCGAATAAAAGAAAAGAATTTTAGAGAAACACACTGAAATATTTTTGGAGTTTTTGGTTTTCTTTCGCAAGCAAGTAAAAGGGGAAAAAACAAAAATGAGAAAAACTATTTACATGGGAAGGCTCCCAACAAGAAAAAGAAGAACCAGGAAATCTTTTTGGGTTTTCTTTTTAGTACTACTACTAAGCATGCATAGAAAGTAAATTAGCTACAATTTTTTTTGGGGTTTTTTTCTAAAGTTTAACAAACACACAAGAAGAAAGCAAGAAAATAAATCTAAGCACGGATGATACAATGAAAAAGTGTGAATACCGACAAATAGAATGATATGTGAGCATGAATATAATGTTGGTGAGAGATACATACTCCCCCAAGCTTAGGCTTTTGGACGAAGTTGGTAATCGATCAGTAGCCTGAAGGGCAGTAGTCGGCGTGGTAGCTCACGGAGGCTCTCGGTGCGGATGCCTCGACCTGTCGGGCTGCCAACACAGCTGCGTTGTGAGCTCGGGCCTTGCTCTCAAGAACAAAATATCTCCCCTTGCCATGACAATCAAAGAGAGCAGCTGCAGGCAAATATGTCTCCACAACGTGTGATTGGTTAAACAACAAATTGTAAGTGAAGTTATCAGCCCTTCCCTTGAGAATCTTATGCTCCTTTAAGGCATAAAAATCTAAATATCGAGTGGGTAGGATAGGATCAAAGGGCAAAGGTGGACCACCCAGTCCTCGTGCTAAACATGTGGCATAAATTCCACTATAGAACCAACCACTTTTGGCGTTATGCTGAAGTCTACGTGCAACAATAGCTCCAAGGTTATAATTCCTTTCACCAGTGAGAGCGGTGTGAATGAGGCTCAAGCCTGGCGAACAAAGTATGCTATAGTCTTGCTTGCCTACTATGCATTTCCCGTTAAATAATGCAAAATACTGGATTTCCAGAAGGTGAACCCTTTTTATTCTTCCTTGTCTCACTCCTCTATTTTCACCGTAACAAAGGCTACTCAAGAAGGTCTCATACCCAGCCTTTGCTGGCTCATCAAGCAAACCCCAAAATGGAAGTTTGCAGTGGTGAGCAAAATTCTCTAGTGGAATAGTAAATGGTTCATCATAAAGCATAAACAACACCCTAGACTCACGTGGAAAATATTTAAATCCTTTGACAAGTGAGAAGATGGCGCTATTCACACTTATCTGAGAGGTAGGGACCGAGATCGGCATTGTGAACATATTTCTCAAATTCCTCCTTGATGCCCACCTGCACCATATATTCATCGCAAGTCCATAAGCATGTTTTGGTGGCGGCATCTCGCGTGGAACTTTCACTTGGTTCAACGTAAGACCGGCGAGCAGAACTGTCACTAGAGGATGCCCCCGAGGATCGTCTCCTCGAAGCACTCCTTCCAGATAGGTTCATCATGTCCGCGTACAATTTTTCCTATTAACAAAAATCTGAATTTTTAGTTCACAAAAATTTTCAAACAAAACTTCACAAAACTGATAGCAACTACTCATAGGGATACATAGAGGCCATAGCAAGCATTCAAACTACTCAGAACACTAAGAATTGAACATGCAAGCACATCTTCAGCAGCACCAAGAGTAGCTATTTATTCAAAGTATAAACTACTAAAACAAAAACTAATTGGACAAAAGGTGGAGTGACATACAAAGAAACAATCCCCCGAAACAGTTTCAGAAACGGAGCTTCGAGCAAAGAGATCGAAAATGGCAGCAAAATGAGCAAGAACATGGGAGAGAGAGCAATGGGTTTTTTTTCTGGAGGTAAGTGATGATGTGGTATGAAGAGGTAAGTGAGGGGGCCCACGTGGGGACCACAACCCACCAGGGCGCGCCTAGGGGTGCGCGCCCTGGTGGGTTGTGCCCACCTCGTGCACCACCCTCTGATATTATTTGCACCAAAAATTCTCAAATATTCAGAAAAAAACATATTAGATTTTCAGGGCATTCTGAGAACTTTTATTTTTGGGTCATTTTTATTGCATGGTAAATTCAGAAAGCAAACAAAACATGGCACTTTATTTTATTTAACTAATACAAATAGAGAATAGAAAGTAGGGACAGAAAGTAGTGCTTACTAAATTCATCAACTTCATACCGTTCAAAAATGATCCATTAATAAGCTTGATCAAGTCTTATTAACAACCACTTTCGATTAGCATGAAACCGAAGAATCGTATATCACTAAGTTACCTCAATGAGGATATGCATTTCCCCAACTATAAGCATTTCATATTTCTTTTTGACAATAGGTAGATGTATTTGAAAACTTCCAATAGTGATTGTCAGAGATTTTTCAATAACATTAATACCATTCACTTGGAATTGTTTCTTCGGAAAGTGCAGCGTAGGCTCATTGCCATTAATATGAAAAGTGACCTTGCTTTTATGGCAATCAATAATAGCCCCTGCAGTATTCAAGAAGGTTCTACCAAGGATAATCGACATATTGTCGTCCTCGGGCATCTGAAGTATAACAAAGTCAGTCAAAATAGTAACATTAGCAACAACAATGGGCACATCCTGGTAGATACCAATAGGTATGGCAGTTGATTTGTCAGCCATTTGCAAAGATATTTCAGCAGGTGTGATTTTATTCAAGTCAAGTCTTTCATATAAAGAGAAAGGCATAACACTAACACCAGCTCCTAAATCACACAAAGTAGTTTTCACGTAATTCTTTTTGATAGAGCAAGGTATAGTTCGTATTCCCGGATCACCAAGTTTTTTAGGTACTCCATCTTTAAAAGTGTAATTAGCAAGCATAGTGGAGATTTCAGATTCCGGTATTTTTCTCTTATTTGTGATGATGTCTTTCATATACTTTGCATTTGGAGGCATTTTCAAGATATCTGTCAAGCGAGTACGCAGAAAGACTGGCCTCATCATTTCAGCAAAGCGTTCAAATTCTTCATCATCTTTCCTTTTAGTTGACTTGGGTGGAAAAGATATAGGTTTTTGAACCCACGGTTCTCTTTCTTTACCATGTTTTCTAGCAACTAAGTCTCTTTTGTTATATCTTTTATTTTTAGGTTGTGGGTTATCAAGATCAACATGTGGTTCTATCTCAACATCATTGTCTGGTTCTTTTTCATTGTTTGGTTGAGAGTCTTCATGAACCTCATCATTATCTTTTTCATTATCATTAGGTGAGTCTTCATTACCAGATTGAGTTTCAGCATCAGAGATAGAAACTTTATTTTCATTATCAGGTGGTTTTTCTATTTTAGGTTCACTAGAAGTGTGCAAAGTCCTATCATTTTTCTTTTTCTTTTCGGGTGCACTAGTGTTGGCTCTTTGTGAGTCTTGTTCAATTCTTTTTGGGTGTCCCTCAGGATAAAGTGGTTCCTAAGTCATTTTACCTCCTCTAGTTGCAACTCAAATAGCAAAGTCATGCATATTATGATTGATTTCATCAAGCAATTCCCTTTGAGATTTAGCAACTTTTTCTAACTGAGTTTGAACCATAGAAGCATGCTTTCCAACACCTCTAACATCATTTGATATTCTATATAACAAGTCACTCAAGCAAGCAATCATATCAGAATTGTATTTCAGTTGTTTCATAACATTTGCATTGAAGTGATCTTGTTTTCTAATGTAGTTTTCAAACTCATAAAGGCATTGACTAGGATGCATATTGTGAGTATTATCATTATCATTAAACTTCATAAGAGAATTTACCTCTACCACCTTAGGCAGTGGTGGTGTATTAAGACCATGTATTTCTTCAATAAGAGGTAAATTTTTAACATCCTCAGCTTTAATACCTTTTTCCTTCATAGATTTCTTTGCCTCTTGCATATCTTCGGGACTGAGATATAGTATACCCCTCTTCTTTGGAGTGGGTTTAGGTGGTGGTTCAGGAATAGTCCAATCATCATAATTTTTTCAATATGTTATTCAATATTTCTTCAGCTTGAGCAATAGTTCGTTCCCTGAAAATACAACCAGCACAACTTTGTAGGAAGTCCCTAGAAGCATCGGTTAGTCCATTATAGAAGATATCAAGTATTTCATTTTTCTTAAGAGGATGATCAGGCATAGCATTAAGTAATTCGCAAAGCCTCCCCAAAGCTTGTGGGAGACTCTCTTCTTTAGTTTGCACAAAGTTAAATATTTCCTGTAAGGCAGCTTGTTTCATATGAGTAGGAAAATATTTTTCAAAGTATAAATCATATCCCGGGGACTACGCACACAACCAGGAGCAAGAGTGTTGTACCAAGCTTTAGCATCACCCTTTAATGAGAAAGGAAATAATTTGAGAATAAAGTAGTAGCGAGTTTTCTCGTCATGAGTAAAAAGGGTGGCTATGTCATTCAACTTAGTAAGATGTGCCACAATAGTTTCAGTTTCATAACCAAGGAAAGGATCAGATTCAACCAAAGTAATTAACTCTGGGTCGGCAGAGAATTCATAATCCTTATTATCAATAAAAATAGGTGAAGTAGCAAACTGAGGATCACATTTCATTCTAGCATTCAGAGATTTTTCTTTATACTTGAGTAGTAATTTCTCTAGATCATCTCTATCATTACAAGCAAGAATATATCTAGTTGCTTCTTCACTCATAACATAACCTTCTGGTACCTTAGGCAATTCATATCTAGGAAGGCTAGTTCTAGCAGGTGTCTCAGGAGATTCAGTTTCAAGCTCATCATCAGATTCAACAACATCATGTTGTATAACTCTAGCAATTAGTTTATCAAGAAATTCACCAGGTGGCACATCATCATTATCAAGCAAGGTACTAGCATCATCATAAGCATCATTCATAGTAGAAGTAGCATCATTAATAACTTGTGACATATCAGAATTGTTAGCATGTGGTGGTGTTGCAAGTTAGTTCATAACATAAGCTGAATCTAAAGGAGAACTGGATGGCAATTCCTTACCTTCCCTCGTCCTTGAGGGAAATATCTTAGTCTTTGGATCCTTCAGATTCTTCATAGTGGTAATATGATAATAATCTCAAGTGACTCAACAAATATAGCTACGCTCCCCGGCAACGGCGCCAGAAAAAGGTCTTGATAACCCACAAGTATAGGGGATCGCAAAAGTTTTTGAGGGTAGAGTATTCAACCAAAATTTATAGATTCAACACAAGGGGAGACAAAGAGTATTTGAAGATATTAGCAACTGAGTTTTCAATTCAACCACACCTTGAGATTAATTATCTGCAGCAAAGCGATCGGTAGCAAAGTAGTTTGATAGTTTTGATAATAGTGACAGCAACAACGGTAACAGTAACAGTGATAGCGGTAGTTTGTAGCAAGTGTAACAGTGATGATAGCAATAGTAACGCAGCAAGATCAATAAGGATAAATTCGTAGGCATTGGATCAGTGACTTGTTGGATGATATTCATCATGTGACAGTTATAACCTAGGGCGATACGACACTAGCTCCAGTTCATCGATATAATGTAGGCATGTATTCCGTAAATAGTCATACATGCTTTATTAAAAGAACTTGCGTGACATCTTTTGTCCTACCCTCCCGTGGCAGTGGGGTCCATATTGGAAACTAAGGGATATTAAGGCCTCCTTTTAATAGAGAAACGGAACAAAGCATTAACACATAGTGAATACATGAACTCCTCAAACTACGGTCATCACCGGGAGTGGGCCCGGTTGTTGTCACTCCGGGGTTGCCGGATCATAACACGTAGTAGGTGACTACAACTTTCAAGATCGGATCTAGAACATGGATATAATGATGAATTCATAAACGGTTTAGATCTGAAATCATGGCACCCGGGCCCAAAGTGACAAGCATTAAGCATGGCAAAGTCATAGCAACATCAATCTAAGAACATAGTGGATACTAGCAATCAAGCCCTAACAAAACTAACTCGATTACATGATGAATCTCATCCAACTCCTCACCGACCAGCGAGCCTACGAAGGAATTACTCACTCCCGGTGGGGAGCATCATGGAATTGGCGATGGAGAAGGTTTGGTGATGACGAAGAACGAAGATCCCCATCTCCAGAGCCCTGAACGGACTCCAGATCTGCCCTCCCGAGGAAGAACAGGGTCTGGCGGCGGCTTCGTCTCGTGGATCACGATAGTTCTTTCTTCCTGAATTTTTTCTGACAGAATGTGACTTTATAATATCAGGGGGGTCGTCAGCGGGGACACCAGGTGGGTACAACCCACCTGGGCGCGCCAGGAGAGGGGGGAGTGCCCTGGTGGCTTGTGCCCATCCAGGGCCCCCTCTCCGGTGGGTCTTGGCTCCAGAAATTCTTATTATTGGTATAAAAAATACTCACAAAGTTTCGATCTATTCCGAGAACTTTTATTTTTGCACAAAAACAACACCATGGTAGTTCCGCTGAAAACAGTGTCGGTTCGGGGTTATTTTCATTCAAATCATGCAAATTAGAGTCCAAAACAAGAGGAAAAGCGTGAGAAAAGTAGATACATTGGAGACGTATCAATGGTCTGAATGATCCCTCCCCTGCTATGGTGGTGGCTAGCCCTATTTATAGAGGCCCTGGTCCTCTTCCCAAATGTTATGCTTGAAGGGATCCCATAACGGCCAAGTTTGAAGGCAGACAACTAGTACAATCTATCCTGACAAAAGGTGGTCTTCACCTGCCAAAGACTGTGGTGGTGATGCTGCTGTGGGCTCCGTGGTGACCTCCGTCATGCCGTCCTGCTATCCTTGGTATTGTTTCACCGATAAGGAAACCTTTGCCTAATGCCTCGGGGCTCCTCGTCTGCGCCAGCCTCTTTAGCACCAAAGAGGAAACTGGTGCACTGCGCCCGCTGGCGCCCGCCTGGCCTTGGTCATCATGGCTCATGCCACATGAACCTCGCGAGGTGCCCCTTGCATAGATATCTCCGCTCCTCAAGAGCCAACCTAGTGAGGCTGCACCCTGGGAGGTCTTGGAGTTGTCCGCCTCGCGAGGCTTGGCCCCTCGTGAGGGTCTTGAGTTGTCGCTGCAGATAATGGCCCGTACCAGGCCGCTGGTGGAGCCATGCCATGGGCCGCAGGCAGGCAAGTCCGGGTACCCCCGTTCCCAGGACGCCGACACGTATGTTGTCATAACAGTTCAACTGATAGAGATCTTCATAGAATATGTAGGAGCCTATAAGGGCATCCAGGTTCCACTATTGGTTATTGACCGGAGAGGTCTCGGTCATGTCTACATAGTTTTCGAACCCATAGGGTCCGCATGCTTAACGTTCAATGACGATATAGTATTATATGAGTTATCTGATTTGGTGAACAAATGTTGTTCAGACTCCTAGATGAGATCATAGACATGACGAGGAATCTCTAAATGGTTGAGAGGAAAAGATTGATATATAGGACGATATTATTCGGACACCGAAGGGGGTCCCGGATACTTATTGGGTTACTAGAAGGGGTTACAAGCACCCTCGGCAAAAAGATATGGGCCTTATGGGCCAAGAGGGGAAGTGCACCGGTCACAAGGGGCTGGTGCGCCCCCCATATGGGCCGTCCAAGGAGGAGATGGAAATAGGGGAAGGGAAAGGAAAGAGAGGAATAGGATTCCCCTTCCTTCCCTCGCCCCTCTCTTTCCTCCCCCTCCAATATAAATGGCAGGGGTGTGCGCGGCTTGGGAGGAGCCCAAGTAGGATTCGGTCCTACTTGGGGCGCCTCCTGGCCTCTCCCCTCCCCCTCCCACCTATATATATGTGGACAGGGGGGCTAGCACACCCGAGACAATTGTTTAGCCGTGTGCAGCGCCCCCCTCCACCGTTTACACCCCCGGTCATATTTTTCGTAGTGCTTACGCGAAGCCTTGCGTGGATCAGTTCACCATCACCATCATCGTGCCATCGTGTAGATGGAACTCATCTACTACCTCAACGTCTTGCTGGATCAAGAAGGTGAGGGACGTCACCGAGCTGAACAAGTGCAGAATGCGGAGGTGTCGTGTGTTTGGTACTTGATCAGTTGAAGCGCGAAGAAGTTCGACTACATCAACCACATTGAGAAACAGTTCCATTTACGGTCTATGAGGGTACATAGACAAACTCTCCCCTTGTTCCTATGCATCTACATGGATAGATCATTGCGTGTGCGTAGAAATTTTTTTATTTCCATGCAATGTTTCCCAACAGTGACATCATGAGCCAGGTCTATGCGCAGATTATATGCATGGGTAGATCACAAAGAGTTATGGGCGGTGAGGGAGTCCTGGATTAGGGGGTCTCCGGACAGCCAGACTATATCCTTTGGCCGGACTGTTGGACTATGAAGATACAAGATTGAAGACTTCGTCCCGTGTCCGGATGGGACTCTCCTTGGCGTGGAAGGCAAGCTTGGCAATACGGATATGTAGATCTTCTTCCTTGTAACCGACTCT
Organism: Triticum aestivum; assembly: GCF_018294505.1. Lineage (NCBI taxonomy): Eukaryota > Viridiplantae > Streptophyta > Magnoliopsida > Poales > Poaceae > Triticum > Triticum aestivum. The sequence continues at coordinate 476,615,621 of NC_057794.1, forward strand.
GTGTAACCCTAGCCCCTCCGGTGTCTATATAAACCGGAGGGTTTAGTCCGTAGGACAACAACAATCATACCATAGGCTAGCTTCTAGGGTTTAGCCTCTACGATCTCGTGGTAGATCAACTCTTGTAATACTCATATCATCAAGATCAATCAAGCAGGAAGTAGGGTATTACCTCCATCAAGAGGGCCCGAACCTAGGTAAACATCGTGTCCCCTGCCTCTTGTTACCATCTGCCTTAGACGCACAGTTTGGGACCCCCTACCCGAGATCCGCCGGTTTTGACACCGACATTGGTGCTTTCATTGAGAGTTTCACTGTGCCGTCACCGTAAGGCTTGATGGCTCCTTCGATCATCGGTAACGATGCGGTCCAGGGTGAGGTTTTCCTCCCCGGACAGATCTTCGTATTCGGCGCCTTCGCACTGCGGGCCAACTCGCTTGGCCATCTGGAGCAGATCGAGAGCTACGCCCCTGGCCATTAGGTTAGGTTCGGAAACTTAAACTACACTGCCGACATCCGTGGAGACGTGATCTTCGACGGATTCGAACCCATGTCAGGAGCGCCACACGATCACGACGAGCATGATTTAGCTCTGTCGTCGGACAGTGTTCGGGAGATCACACCTGCAACTACTCCGGCCTTCAATCCAAAGAAAATTGCGCCATCCGAGGACGGGTGGATAGACCCCGCCATGGAGGCCGCACTCTCAGTGGCGACAGAGCCGAATACTGACTCACCCCTTACGAGAGTCGCGTTGCCGAACCACTGGATTCGTCTCCGTCCACGGACTCCGAGCCGCTTGCATCTGTGCCTATTGAATCCGATTGGGCGCCGATCATGGAGTTCACCTCCACGGATATCTTTCAGCATTCACCTTTCGGCGACGTGCTAAATTCATTAAGGTCTCTCTCCTTGTCAAAAGAACCTTGGTTGAACTATGTCTGGCTAGAATGGGATGCAGACGACGAAGAAATTCGCTCCCCACCCACCACCCACTTAGTTGCCACTATCGATCATTTAACTGACATGCTCGACTTTGACTCCGAAGACAGAGACGGTATGGACGATGATGCAGGAGACGAACAGGAACCACCGCCCACGGGGCGCTGGACCGCCACCTCATCATATGATATATACATGGTGGACACCCCCAAAGAAGGCAATGGCGATGAGACAGCGGGAGATGACCCCTCCAAGAAACAACCCAAGCACCGACGTCAGCGGCACCGCTCTAAGTCCCGCCATAGCAAAAGTAGTGATACCAGCACAAGAGACAATAACACTTCGGATAGTGCCGAAGACGACAACAATCCCCTCCAGCACGATTTAGAGCGGGAGGGTGAACAAGCTAGCCCTCCAGAGCGGGCAGCAGATAGAGAACCGGAGGAGGATAATTACATGCCTCCCTCCGAAGACAAGGTGAGCCTCGGCGACGAAGAATTTATCGTGCCTGAGGATCCCGTCGAGTAGGAGCGCTTCAAGCACCGGCTTATAGCCACAGCAAATAGCTTGAAGAAAAAGCAACATCAGCTTCAAGCTAATCAAGATTTGTTAGCAGACAGATGGACCAAAGTCCTTGCGGCAGAGGAATACGAACTCAAGCGCCCCTCCAAGAGTTACCCAAAGTGCAAGTCGCTACCCCGACTCGAGGAGGAAGCATTGAAACCTACATCACCAGTGTACGATGCGGCTGACCGGCCACCTCATGGCCGAGCCAGAGAGGCATTTCAGCCTGAAGTTCAGCCTAGACCCCGCTGCCACTCAGACAAAAATACCAAGGCCCGGGGCAACACACGGGACCTGCGAGACGTATTGGAAAGCAGGGAAAAACATGCAACATCGATATACGGGTCACAGGGGCGCGCGCCAATGCGGGACGATGACCGTCACGCCGGATACACTAAAAGTAAATCCGGCTGGGCCGAATACAACAGACAAGACTCATATGAACTGCGTCATGATATAGCCCAGCACAGAGGCGCCGCACACCCCCTATGCTTCACTGATGAAGTTATGGATCACGAATTCCCAGAGGGTTTTAAACCCGTAAATATCTAATCGTATGATGGTACAACAGATCCCGCTGTATGGATTGAGGATTTCCTCCTCCACATCCACATGGCTCACAGTGATGATCTGCATGCCATCAAGTACCTCCCACTAAAACTCAAAGGACCAGCTCAGCATTGGCTGAATAGCTTGCCAGCAGACTCCTTCGGCAGTTGGGAGGATTTGGAAGACGCATTCCTTGACGACTTCCAGGGCACTTATGTGCGACCACCGGATGCTGATGACTTGAGCCATATAACTCAGCAGCCAGGGGAATCGGCCAGGCAATTCTGGACACGGTTCCTAACTAAGAAAAACCAAATTGTCGACTGTCCGGATGCAAAGGCCTTAGCGGGATTCAAGCATAACATCCGTGATGAGTGGCTCGCCCGGCAACTCGGCCAGGAGATGCCGAAGTCTATGTCAGCCCTCATGACACTCATGACCCGCTTTTGCGCGGGCGAGGATAGCTGGCTGGCTCGCAGCAACAACACATCAAGGAATCCGGGCACTTCGGATACCAAAGATGCCAACGGCAGACCACGTCGTAACAGACACAAGCGCCGCAACAAGGGCGATAACACCAATGATATGGCAGTCAATACCGGATTCAGAGGCTCTAGATCCGGTCAGCGGAAAAAGCCATTCAAAAGAAGTACTCCGGACCCGTCCAGTTTGGATCACATACTTGATCGCTCGTGTCAAATCCACGGCACCCCTGATAAGCCAGTCAATCACACCAACAGAGAATGCTGGGTGTTCAAGCAGGCCGGAAAGTTGAATGCTGAAAACAAGGACAAGGGGCTATATAGTGATGATGAGGAGGAGCCCCGGCCGTCGAACACGGGAGGACAGAAGAGGTCCCCCCCACAAGTGAAGACGGTGAACATGATATACGCAACCCACATTCCCAAGAGGGAATGGCAGCGTGCACTAAGGAACGTCTATGCGATGGAGCCCGTCGCCCCAAAGTTCAACCCAAGGTCCTCTTGTCTGATCACCTTCGATCGCAGGGACCACCCCACCAGTATCCGTCATGGAGGATCTGCCGCATTGGTCCTAGACCCCATCATTGATGTATTTGACCTCACTCGAGTCCTTATGGACAGCGGCAGCAGCTTGAACCTGCTCTATCAGGATACAGTGCGCAAAATGGGTATAGATCCCTCGAGGATCAAACCCACCAAAACCACCTTTAAGGGCGTCATCACAGGTGTAGAGGCCCATTGCACGGGCTCAATGGTCTTTGGATCTCCGGACAACTTCCAAAGCGAGGAGTTAATCTTCGATATCGTCCCGTTCCGCAGTGGCTATCACGCACTGCTCGGGCGAACCGCATTTGCAAAATTCAATGCGGTACCGCATTACGCATACCTCAAACTCAAGATGCCAGGACCTAGGGGGGTCATAACAGTCAATGGAAACACAAAACGCTCGCTCCGCACGGAAGAGCATACTGCAGCCCTCGCAGCAGAAGCACACAGCAGCCTTTTAAAGCAAACCGCCAATTCGGCGATACAGCCCCCAGACACCGTCAAGTGAGTCTGGAGTAACCAGCAACAGGATCGCCTGGCACGTTCAGAGCTCGCCTAGCAATTCGGCCCCCGTCCCAGTCCCAGTCAAGCGACAAAATCCGTGCCGCACGTACATAATTACGCACTGAAAATACCATGGGCATAGGTGGGGGCACGATCAGGGCACGTCCCGCAATGCGGCTTAACCTCCCTAGGGGCTGGATACCTTTATCATTTTTTCTCTTTCAGGACCTTACTCTCTGGAAGCCCTTTCCGGTAGTATGATTGCTGGACACATTACGGGAAGGAACAACCAAGGAGGCAAGAAGCTAAGACGTACAAGGGAACCCCCAGGTGGTCTCTAATAACAATCAATACACCCGCTTTTACTACCCATACGTAGCTTGCCCTTGGATAGGACATGTCAAATAGTCCTATTTTTTGCTTATTGCACTACTTGTATCAGTATGCTTCGATGTATTATTTAAATAACAATGCATAGCATTAGTCTATTATTGCATTATCCATCCCTTTTTTCTTATATGTTCATTTACGACAACTTGCACGCGTACATTCTGGTATGGTCAGTACGCCAGGGGCTTTCGTTTACCCCATAATACGGCGTGAGAAGTCTGAACACTTTTGACAGTGTGGCACCCCGAACTAATAGCATTATATGCATTAGCTCTGAATCATGTCTTGGGTCAATAGTTGGGTTTGCCCGACTCCCATGTTTTGGTACCTTACGTTCCGCTATATCGGCTAAGGTAGCACTAGGAGAACTACTGCGATTGTATCCCGATTCTTCCGGACGAGCACCTCAGTAGAGAAAGCTGAAAACTGACTGTCATGATAAGGCGAGAGCTAGTCGCTGTTCGAGAGGTCTCATGTCCTTAAAGACTTTTTCCGCTTTAGGCGAGGAGTCGGCCTTGCCCGACTTAGGCGTATATAGCGCCCCAAATTCGGCCTTCCGAATACTAGGGGCATCGCCAAAATTTAAAATTGTAGACTTCTATGGCTAAGTGAGAGTGATAAAGCCTTATAGTCTGATTGCCTGGTTCGTTGTGCTGAACACCTCCCTCGAAGGACCCAAAATTGGGATAAAGAGTGCTCAGGTTTATCCCGAAGACCCCAGTACTAGTTACATGGTGGTAGAAGCCGACGACTGGCCAACTCTCAAATTTTATAAACGGCTGCACAGAAGGTAATATTTTAAATTCAACAAGAGTTGCATACCGAAAATGAACTTGTTTCACATTTCAGGATCACATGAGCATGTTCATTCAAAAATTACATCTCTAGCACATTCCTCCGCCACAAGGCGGGAACCCTTCAGGACACTGTCATAATACATTTCGAGGTAGCGATGCTCCTTACCCTCCGGTGGCCCCTCCATCACCAGCTTTATGGCGTCCAGCTTCGCCCAGTGCACCTTCGCCCGGGCAAAAGCCCTACGTGCACCCTCGATACAGATGGACCGCTTTATGACTTCAAGCCGTGCCAGGCATCCACAAGCCGCCTCACCAGACCGAAGTAGCTGCTAGGCAGGGGATCGCTAGGCCACATCTGGACTATAAGACCCTTCATGGCCTATTCGGCCGCCTTGTGAAGCTCGAACAGTTGCTTTAGTTGGTCGCTCAAGGGCATTGGGTGTTCGCCCCCAGTATACTGAGACCAAAACAACTTTTTCGTCGAGCTCCCGTCCTCAGCTCGGTAAAACTCCTCGGCATCCAGTACACTGCGGGGAAAATCTACGAACGCTCCTGGAGAGCTCCGAACTCGGGTAAGTAAAAGGAAAGTTTCCTTCACATGCTTGCTTTGCATAATGAATGCCTTACCCGCTACTATCTTCTTCACTGCATCAGTCTCCTGGAGGGCCTTGTGGGCTTCAGCCTTGGCGCTCCGTGCGCTTTCGAGCGCCTTCGCAAGATCGGACTCTCGCGTCTTAGAGTCAAGCTCCAAGGACTTGTGTTTTTTGGCGAGAGCCTCGAGCTCTTGCTGCACCTTGCCTACCCGGGCTTCTTGCTTTTCCCGCTCAATGCGCTACTTGGCCGCTTTGTCTCTGGCCTCGAACATCGCCTTCTTCAGGGTTGCCACCTCGGTCGTGGCCCCTGGCAAATTCATGATGATCCCATTACTTTACAACCGAATTTATTTTTAATATATAGACAAGGTATTGCTTACCTTTGCTCTCCTCGAGCTGCCTCTTGGTAAGGCCAAGCTTGTCCTCGGACCGCTCAAGGTCCTGCTTCAGTGCAGCGACCTCCACAGTACGTGCAGCAGTGGCCAGCAGTGAAGCCTGCATATGTACATAGACATATTCTAATTAGACTCCTGAGTCATTATTTGATCCTCCATTCGGCCTTTCTTCGCGAACGCCAAACAGAGCATCAGGAACTACTGTCTATGCGGTAATATTTTCCTATATTTTGATTGCTTACCTGAAAGCCTATTAGGAGGCTGGCACAAGCTTTGGTTAGTTTGTTTTTGGCGGACTGAACTTTCTCGATCACCGCACTCATGATAGTGCGGTGCTCTTCGTCGATGGAAGCACCGCGAAGCGCTTCCAGCAAGTTGTTCGGTGCCTCTGGATGGACAGAGGCCACCGACACGGGCGGCTTGCCCCTCTTAACGGGGGATTACCTGCCAGACACCGAAGGTTACGGCGCAGTGTTCAGCTGGGGGCCGAACTTGGAGCCCGTGGAAGTCTTGCTCCCTTTGCGCCCAGTGTCCGGAAGGTCGCCTCGAGGTGCCCCCAGGACTACCTCCCCTCGGCTCGGTGCCTTTTGAGACAACACCTCGACGTTGTCCGTAGGGCAAGGGGTGGAGGCGGTCGGAAGTGAATCGCTATTCATGTCCGACGAGTCCAAAGAACCGTCTGACGAAGATACGTTGAGACGGGCTCGGGACGGACTGCATAATCGTATTCGGCTTAAGGAGAAGCAGTGCATTAAAACATACCATGAATTAGTATGGTATCCGGATACTTACGACTTCGCCAGGGGCTTGTCCCTTGGTAACCACTCGTCGTCGCTGTAGGCGGCCGTCGTGGAGCAGTCTGGAAGGAGGGTCCTTCCCTTCTTGGACCCTTCGGACTCCCCTATTGGGGCGGCTTTCCTTTTATTATCTCCCCCGGTTGGGGGGGGGGGCTTTCCTCTTCCTCCTCCTCGTTTTTGTGGGAGGAGTGCGCTTTGGAGTTATCGGAGATGAGTCCGATATAACCTTCCGCCGGAGATCCTTTCGGGTCCCCGTGGCCTTCTTCTTGGCCTTCTTCACCGGCACCTCATAAGGCGCCGGAACTAGCATCTCCGTTAGGAGAGCATCTACAGAATCTTTAGGCAGGGGGGCTGGGCAATCAATCTGCTCTACTGTCTCTACCCAGTCCTGTTAATGGCATGGAAGCTTAGATCCCACACATGATTAAACTGGGGCAAACAAATATCCTGTGAGATATAAAAACTTACCGGATTAGCATGGCGCTTTGCGCTGAGTCTTCCGTCCCGGGTAAGGGGAGGAGGTACCTCGGCGCCCTTGACGATAACGTTCCAGACGTCCTTGTCTGTCGTGTCGAATAGCTCTCGCGGTGTCTGGTGCTTGGCCGGGTCGAACTCCCATAAATTGAATACCCGTCGTTGACACGGGAGGATTCGGTGGAAGAGCATGACCTGGACCACATTGTCGAGCTTGATTTTCTTGCTCATCATGTTCTTGATGCAGGTCTGGAGTCCAGTCAGCTCTACCGGGGAACCCCAGGATAGGCCCTTCTCTTTCCAGGAAGTGAGCCGCATGGGGATTCCGGATCGAAATTCGGTGCCGCCACCCAGTTGGTGTCGCGCGACTCGGTGATGTAGAACCACCCCGATTGCCACCCCTTTATGGTCTCCACATAGGAGCCTTCGAGCCAGGTGACATTAGGCATTTTGCCCAACATCGCGCCTCCGCACTCTGCTTGCTGGCCGACCACCACCTTCGGTTTAACATTGAAGGTCTTCAGCCACAGGCCAAAGTGGGGCCTGATGCGGAGGAAGGCCTTGCACACGACGATAAATGCCGAGATGTTGAGGATGAAATTGGGGGCCAGATCATATCCAGCCCGTAGTAGAACATGAGCCTGCGGACAAACGGGTGAAAGGGAAATCCCAGTCCGCGGACAAAGTGGGTAAGGAAAACTACCCTCTCATGGGGTTCGGGCATAGGGATGATCTGCCCCGCATCTAGCAGCCGGTGCATGATGTCCATGGCCAGATATCCGACTTCCTGTAGCTTTGTGATGTTCTCCTCCGTGACGGAGGAGACCATCCACTTCCCTCCCACTCCAGACATGCTTGGAGTGGTTTGAGGAGAAAGACGCGAACTTGGGCGCTGGAGCTCGAGTGTGCGAGAATGGATAAGCAAGGAGGCGTGGGTAAAAAGGGTGAATCTTTGTCCCTTTATAAGGGCGGAAGAGGCGATGCACCTCCCCACTTACCTGGTAAAGTCGCTTATTCCCCGAACGCCGTCATTGATGGCATAGTTGGGTTACCCATACCCGTATTGATGAGATTCCCATGATAAAGGGACACGATCTCTGCTTTGACAAGACGTGTCAAGAAAACCGCCTCGCGATATGTGCAGTGCTGGTTGAGAAAAATGGTTCTAATAATGACCAAGCCATGGCATGATGTCATGTTGCTAAACGTGTCAGTAGATTAGATTTGTGGAAATATTATTCTCTCTATTGTGGTATGTGGAACTTGTTTTGCAGAGCCGGACACTATTCTTGTGGTCAAACTATTCTATGGAGTACTCGAAGGAAGAACCCGCCTTGCAAGGTGACTTCTTTGATGGGAGAGAACCAAACCGTGAAGCTACCGCGGATGAGTTGAAGATGTTGCAATACAATGCTCAAGCTTGTGATATTCTCTTCAATGGATTGTGCCCCGAAGAATTCAACAAAATCAGCCATCTTGAGAATGCAAAGGAAATTTGGGACACTTTGATTGATATGCACGAAGGTACCGACTCCGTCAAGGAATCCAAATTGGATGTGCTTCAAAGTCAACTTGACAAGTTCAAAATGAAGGATGGTGAAGGTGTCGCTGAAATGTACTCAAGGCTTGCTCTCATCACAAATGAGATTGCCGGCTTAGGAAGTGAAGAGATGACCGATAGATTCATCATGAAGAAGATTCTAAGAGCCTCGGATGGAAAATATGATACCGTGTGCACATTGATCCAAATGATGCCCAATTACAAAGATCTCAAGCCAATGGAGGTAATTGGAAGAATTGTTGCTCATGAGATGTCACTTAAGGATAAAGAGGAATTTCAGAACAAATCAAGTGGTGCCTACAAAGCCTCGTGTGAAGCCCCTACATCATCAAGTGAGAAACAAAACTTCAATGAAGAATTGAGCTTAATGGTGAAAAACTTCAACAAGTTCTACAAGAGTAGAAGCAAAGATAGAAGCTCCAAGTCAAGGTCCTACAATGACAAAAGATCTTCTAGTCAAGAGCGAAATTGCTACAATTGTGGAAGACCCGGACACTATTCCAATGAGTGTACGGCTCCCTACAAGAGAAGAGAAGACTCTCCAAAAAGAAGAAGCAAAAGAGAAGAATCACCACCAAGAGAGAGAAGGAGTAGAGATGATCGTTATGAACGAAGACACTCACGGAGAAGCAAGGATTCGGAAAGGAAGGAAAAATCATCAAGGAGCTACACAAAACGAAGACATCAAGCTCATGTTGGTCAATGGGTATCCGTCTCCGACTCCGACAACCACTCCGAGAGAAGTTATCACTCCGATTCCGAATATACTCAAGACGAAGGTGTTGCCGGTCTAGCACTTGTGTCAACCAACTCCTATGACATATTTGACTCACCAAATGAAGGAATTGGAAGATGCTTGATGGCCAAAGGTCCTAAGGTAACACACCCCGAGTATGTTGATTTTAATAGTGATGAAGATGACTTGTTAGGTGATGATGATTTACTTCTTGACAACTCTAGTGATGAATACTATGATGAAACGTCAATTAATCATGCTAATCAAGATAAAACGAATGACAATGATAAGGAGAAGATTGAGGCTCTAACTAAAGAACTAAACACTCTTAAGTTAGCTCATGAAACTATCTTCGAAGATCATCGAGAACTTTTGAGAGCTCATGAGAAGTTACGCTTTGAAAAGCTCAATCTTGAGCAAGAGCATGAGTTTTTAAAGGCAATCAATGATGATATCCGCAAGAAAAGTTCTTCTTACATTGCCAAGCGTTTACTCTTATCCACTTACATGCCTCAAGTCAAGTCTAGTAACAAGAACAAGAAAGATTCTTCCTCTAGTAGTAACAATGATCATGCTAAATCCAATATTGTTCTTCTAGTAGTTCTCTTGATTCCACTAATGATTCTCTTAGCCAAGTTACACTTGAGCAAGAAAATAGCTTATTGAAGGGAATTATAGAGAAAGGAGTGTACAAAAGCCTTGCCGGGAGTAAGCAATTCGAGAAAATTGTGCGCAAGCAAGGAAGGCACCGGAAGAATCAAGGTGTTGGTTTTGAACGAAAGTTCAATGCCAATGGAGTTGAGTGGGAAGAAGATCAATACCCCAAGAAAAAGTTTGTTCCTCAACAAGAGAAGTATGATCCTACTTCCTTCAAGGGGACACAAGCTCAAGATGATCTTCCACCACAAGACTACAAGCAAAAAGGCAAGGACAAGCTTCAAGAGGAAATTTATGTATTTGAAGAAGCTCCTAAGACCTTAGTCAAGTGGATTCCCAAGACCACTTCAAGTTCCACTTCATCAAGTACGACTACAACTCCAAGGATTCCCATCAAGATGGTGTGGATCCAAAAGAAGAAGAACTAGAGAGTTCTTGAGGGTGACTCCGCCAACATACTTCACTCTTATCATTTTGGCAAGAACAAGTGCAATCAACTTCCACATCTTGCACTAGTTCAAGGAGTCACAAACCCTCTTGTTGGTAAGACAAGGGACAAGGTAACCTAAAAGTTTTCATGGACATCATCTTGTGTGTGCATCACTCTATGTCTATGGATATCCTTGTTTGTTCCTTGTGGGACTAACCCATGTAGGTATTGAAAGTGCAATTCACTCAAATGGATAGCTCCAAGTGATCTACATCAACATTGAGCATCCACATCTTCCACATCTACATGAAGTCATCATCGACAAAACCCAAGGTTAGTTCATCCCTCTTAGGGGGGATATCACATCTAGGGGGAGCTTTACTCTAAGACTTGAGCTAAAGCAACTCTAAAGATGTGAACACAACAATGCTTTATGTAAAAGTGGTAACCCCACTTGAGCTTAAACGATGAGTATGACCAATGATCAAGTGTTCTCGCTTGACTCTGAAGTCAATATACTCATATATAGATGACCTAGTCATTGCCAATTGCTTGATAGATGCTAGAATTGGTTGTGCATGCTTTGTCACATATTTCAATTGCCATTTTATTGTGTGAGCATGTTGGTTGCATATTTTACTCATTCGAGGACATCCACTTGTTGTTTTGATTGTTTGGTTTTATTTCCTTTTGCCAAGTGGATGAACAAGAATGCCTAAGAACCTCCTCTAGCTATCTATGCTTTTCTCGTCTCAAACTCTATTCATGCTACATCACAAAATTTGATCAAGTCAGATTCGAACCACTCTGTGTGAGGAGCACTCGGAGTCCCCGATTCGTCATAGACTTAAACTTCCAAAACCTCTTTGTGATTCTCGGTCTGACCGATATCCTACTTTCGGTCCTACCGAGATCATTAAGTTGATCTGAATTTTCGATCTCGGTGCAACCGATTTGAACCATTCGGTCACATCAAGTTGCAATAACTATATACAGTTTTGCATCTCGATGCCACCGAGTTGTTCCACTCGGTCACACCGACAGGGTCGGGCTATATATAGGCACGGGCAAAAATTTGGAAATTTCTCCGAACCCCTTCGCCCGCGCGATAGCTCGCTCTGCCAACGTTGTCTCCGGATCATCTCCTCGCCGCCAGCCGCCTCCAGTCGCTGGTCTCCATCACCGTCAACGGAATTCAACCCCGCCGTTGCCGCCGTAGCGAGTCTCCACCAAACTAGGGTATGGACTCGATCTTTGTGCTATACCCAATCTGATTCCTAGCACATTGTGATCTTATTGTTTCTAGCCACGATTGAAACACTCCTATCCAGTCAGTGCGTTCGTAGAATAGGATTGATTCAAAAACTTTAGGGTTAGGTTTCTGCCGAAACCATCTCGGACCCACCGAGTTGAAAAACTCGGTCCCATCGATTTGGCTCATGCCATTGCACAAGTGAGACTCGGTCTGACCGAGAATTACTAATCGGTGTGACCGATTTTGGAACTTTGTGAAACCCTAGCAGTCTCGGTGCCACCGAACTGTGACTCGGTCTGACCGAGTTCACTAGTTTAGGTTCCAAAACTGCTTCGGTATCACCGAGTTTAAAAATCGGTAGATCCGAAATGATTTCTGTGGGAAACTAAAACTAAGATTTTGAATCATTCTTTTGCAAAAATCTCTGCATTTTGTGATGCTCATCTATTCTACCTCATCTATAAACTCTTCACAGGGTCAACAGTCAGCTTGTTCATCATGTCAGATCAGAGTGATAGCCAAAACCTGTCAGAGCAGCAAGTGCACATGAGTGAAGGCACTAGTCTCTCCAGTTCTTCAGATGAAGGCAGCAGGAGCACTCCTTGTAACTTGCCAAAAGCTGCCACCAGACAAAGGAAGAAAAGAACCTCAGAATCAGAGGATGAGGACTATGCGGCAGAAGAAGAAGCCACTTCCAAGAAAGTTGTGCTCAAGAAGGAATATGGCTCAGCTCAAAGCACAAAGCCAGGATTGAAAATTAAAAGGCCAGCAGGTATGCAGCCTATGCCAAAGGCCAGAGCCTCAACTCAGATTCCTGAAAAGCCTGCACCCAAAGAGTCTGCTGCAGAAGGGAAGAAGAGGAAGGAGAGGATCAAAAAGACCACTGCTAGAGTGCTTGGGAGATCCTCAATCATGAGAGATTCTGAAGAGGAAGAGGAAGAAGAGGTTGCTGCTCCAGCACCTAAGATACCAAAGCTGATGGGTGATGCTATAAGATCAGGGGCTACTGCATCCAAGCCCAAGGAAGCACCCAAGGCTGCATCAAAGGCCAAGACAGCTCCAAAGAGGAACACAAGGAGCATACCAGCTGCTGAAAAGAACAAGGCCCCAGTGCCTAACATTGGAGAAGAAGAAGAAGGACAAGTGCTTAGGAAGTTAAAGCCCAAGATCCCAGACCATAATGATGCTCATCCTGTGGCTGAGGACATGAAAATCAGAAGAAATTCAGGGCTGAGGAAGTGGAGAGAAGCAGACCCGTATGCTTCAAGGAGAAGAACTGCTGTCGACTATAGGTTCCACACAAAGGAACAACAGGACTTCTATGAGACAGTTTTGCTTGATAAGAAGCCTATCATTTGTGACATGAGATGGGTAGACTGGGAGTACATCAAGGACAATGAAGAGCACTATCCTGGAGTGCAAGACAGCTTCAAAGCTTGTGGGGTAGCTGACTTTGTTGGGCAGAAGCTTACAAAGTGGAATGAAGAGCTGATCATGCAGTTCTACTCCACAACACACTTCTATCCAGATGGAAGGATTGTGTGGATGTCTGAAGGTACGAGGTACCAATCAACAGTTGCTGAGTGGGCACAGCTCACCAATGCCCCAGAGGAGCATGAGGATGACTTAGACATATATGCCAAGAAGAAGATGGACCACAACTCTATGTCCAACATGTACAAGGAAATTCCAAACAAGGCACTTGATACTTTCAAGTTTGGGTCTGTACATTATCTTCTGTCAGGGTTGCCAACTATCAATTGGATTTTGAGGCACACTCTGTTGCCCAAGTCAGGTGATCACAGGATTATCAGAGGCCATGCAATCAACTTGCTTCATATCTTTGATGTGCCACAGAAATTCAAAGTCATGAGCCTCATGGTAGAAACCATCAAGAGAACTGCAGTAGATCAGAAGAGGAGCTATGGTTATGCCCCTCAGATCCAGGAGCTAATTAACTCCAAGATGGGCACAGGCATATACCTATTGGACAAGGAACATTTGACTATTCATCCAGATTTTGAAGATAATGAAGTTGTGATGAATGAAAATGAACCATCATCAGTTCACGCTCAAGCACAGAAGGAGAAGGCAAGGAAGGAGAAAGCTGCCAAGATGCCAACTCAAGAGGAGGCGTCTGAGTATTTCCTGAAAAACAAGCAAGAGCAGCTTAGTTACTTGATTGCATCCACTCTGAGGATTGAGAAAGGACTGGCCACCCTCACTCAGAATCAGGTGAGCTTAGAGAGGATCATAGAACAAAAGTTCTATGACATGGATGTCAAAGTAACAGAGATTCACTCTGCAGTGGAGCAACTTCAAGATGACATGCAGGAGAGGAGAGGGAAGACTACAACTGATGCATTTGCCAGAGTGCCACGAGCTTAGAGGTCGACTGCAGTGCCAGTTCCTGACACCAGAGCCACCACCTCAGCTCCATCCACAGCACCAGCCCAACCAGCTCCAGCATCTACTTCAGCTCCAGCTCCAACCACGTCTATAGAAGGCTTCGTCCTTGGAGTGATCTAGACTCCACCACCACCAGAAGGTCAAGCCTGAGAGTTGATCTAGCACTATGCATTTTCTAGGAACTTTTTGGTAACTTGTTGCCAAAGGGGGAGAAAAAATGTATAGATCATAGGCTTCGAGAGAGAGAGTGTCGCCTTTATTCTCTCTTGCTTTATTTGGTGTTTTTTTAAACTTTGTTTGCTTCTAGTTGAGATACTTTGATATGCTTGTGAGACATTGATGATCATGTGTTTCATCATAAGCTACACTATCTTATCTATCTTATGTGATCATTCACTTTCTTTGGTGATGAGTGCATGTATTTCATTCTTATCTTTTTGAGCGCTCCACCGAGATGTATGTGACATGGAAGAGTAACCCATGACTCTAACTCTTTGTGCATTTGCAGTCCAAAGCAAATTTTAAATATGCAAAAATTTAGGGGGATCTCTTACTTATCAGATACTTCTCAAAGCAACGATATATTTCATTCTTATTATTATTTGTCGAAGCTTTGATCTATATGTTGTCATCAATTACCAAAAAGGGGGAGATTGAAAGTGCAACTATCCCTAGGTGGTTTTGGTAATTCATAACAACATATAGCTCATTGAGCTAATGCTATTCCAAGATGATCATTTCAGGAAAGCTCAATGATTGGCATGGCATGGATGGTGAAAGTGGAACCCTCAAAATGCTAAGGACAAAGGATTGGCTCTAGCTCATATGCTCAATACTCTTCATTTTACATTTTAGTGGTCCAAGATCACATTGAGTCCATAGGAAAAGCCAATACTATCAAGGAGGGATGAGGTGTTGCTTAATGAGCCTCTTGCTTCATGTTCTTAATGATATGCTCCAAAATCCTCAGCTACTTTCCCATATCCACATTTGACCTAAACCCAAAGCCAAACTCGGCCCTACCGATTCTTTCAACCCGGCGCCACCGAGTTTCACTTGTCATAGCCATTGCCAAACCCTAAGCAAATCGGTTCTACCGATAGGTATCTCGGTCTCACCGAGATGGGATTGCAATTTCTCTGTTTCCTTTTCGTAACTTTTCAGTCTCACCGAAAGAGCGGATCGGTCCCACCAAGATTGGAATGTAAACTCACTGTTTCCTTTTCGTAACATTTCGGTCTCACCGAGAAGAGCGAATCGGTCCCACCGAGTTTGCCTGACCAACCCTCTGGTTAGCTTATTACCAAATCGGTCTCACCGAGTTTGTGTAATCGGTCTCACCGAGATTACGTTATGCCCTAACCCTAACCATATCGGTCCTACCGAGTTGCATGTCAGTCCCACCGAAAATCTCTAACGGTCACTAGGTTTACTATTTCGGTCCGACCGAGTTTGTTGATTCGGTCCCACCGAGATTGGTAAATTGTGTGTAACGGTTGGATTTTGTGTGGAGGCTATATATACCCCTCCACCTCCTCTTCACTCATGGAGAGAGCCATCAGAACACATCTACACTTCCAACTCATATGTTCTGAGAGAGAACCACCTACTCATGTGTTGAGGCCAAGATATTCCATTCCTACCATATGAATCTTGATCTCTAGCCTTCCCCAAGTTGCTTTCCACTCAAATCTTCTTTCCACCAAATCCAATTCCTGTGAGAGAGAGTTGAGTGTTGGGGAGACTATCATTTGAAGCACAAGAGCAAGGAGTCCATCATCAACACACCATTTGTTACTTCTTGGAGAGTGGTGTCTCCTAGATTGGCTAGGTGTCACTTGGGAGCCTCCGACAAGATTGTGGAGTTGAACCAAGGAGTTTGTAAGGGCAAGGAGATCGCCTACTTCATGAAGATCTACCGCTCGTGAGGCAAGTCCTTCGTGGGCGATGGCCATGGTGGGATAGACAAGGTTGCTTCTTCGTGGACCCTTCGTGGGTGGAGCCCTCCCTGGACTCACGCAACCGTTACCCTTCGTGGGTTGAAGTCTCCATCAACGTGGATGTAGGATAGCACCACCTATCCGAACCACGGGAAAAACATCCGTGTCTCCAATTGCGTTTGAATTCTCCAAACCCTTCCCTTTACATTCTTGCAAGTTGCATGCTTTACTTTCCGCTGCCAATATACTCTTTGCATGCTTGCTTGAATTGCGTGATGATTGCTTGACTTGTCCTAAAATAGCTAAAATCTGCCAAGAACTAAAATTGGGAAAAGGATAAGTTTTTATTTGGTCAAGTAGTCTAATCACCCCCTCTAGACATACTTTTGATCCTACAACTCCTCAAGAAAGATAAAAAGTTCGAGTGGACTCCACAGTGCGAGTTCAGCTTTCAGGAACTGAAAAGACGCCTGACATCTGCTCCCGTACTGGTACCACCGGATTTCTCCAAGGACTTTGTTATCTATTGCGACGCCTCGCGACAAGGACTAGGTTGCATACTCATGCAGGATCGTCAGGTAATTGCCTATGCTTCACTGCAATTACACCCACATGAGGAAAACTATCCCACAGATGATCTAGAGCTTGCAGCTGTAGTCCATGCACTTAAAACTTGGCGACATTACCTCCTCGGTAATCGATGCGAGATCTTCACCGATCACCAAAGTTTGAAATATATCTTCACCCAACCAGATTTGAATCTCAGGCAAAGACGTTGGGTCAAGTTGATCTCGGATTACGACTTAGGAATAACTTACACCCCGGGCAAAGTCAATGTCATGGCTGATGCACTAAGTCGTAAGTCCTATTGTAACAACCTGGTGTTACAACAAAGTCAACCACTTCTCCATGAGGAATTTCGTAAGCTTAATCTTCACATTGTTCCTCGAGGATTCCTATCCACCCTGGTGACGAAGCCTAATCTTATGGATCAGATCATAACCGCCCAGCGGTATGATAAGGGCATATCTCGGATTAAGGAAAACATCGCTAGCGGAGTTGCTAAATGTTTTTCCATGGATGAGCGAGGTGCTGTCTTCTTCGAGAACCGCTTGGTGGTTCCCAGGAAACAACATCTACGCCAGTTGATTCTTAAGGAAGCTCATGAATCCCCTCTCACCATTCATCCCGGTAGTACTAAAATGTGTCAAGACCTACGCCAGAGGTTTTGGTGGACTAGGATGAAGAGAGAAATTGCTCAATACATTGCTAGCTGCGACGTCTGTCGCCGTGTTAAAGCAGAGCATCAACGGCCTGCTGGCACCCTTCAACCTTTGGCTATTCCTGAGTGGAAATGGGATAAAATCAGTATGGATTTCATCACTGGGTTTCCCAGGACCAAGAGAGGGAATAATGCCATCTTCGTTGTGATCGACCGTCTTTCCAAAGTAGCCCACTTCCTACCTGTTTGTGAGAGTATCGCCGCTAGCCAGCTAGCTGAGTTATACATTTCCCGAATAGTGTCTCTTCATGGAGTTCCATTGGAAATTAACTCAGACCGTGGGAGTCTCTTCACCTCTCGATTTTGGGAAAGTTTCCAAAATGCTATGGGAACTCATCTCCCTTTTAGCACCGCCTTCCATCCTCAATCAAGTGGTCAAGTAGAGCGAGTCAATCAAATTCTGGAAGATATGCTCCGAGCTTCTGTCATCTCGTTCGGAATGGGTTGGGAGAAATGCCTTCCATTCGCGGAGTTTGCTTATAACAATAGTTATCAAGCTAGCTTGGGCAAGGCTCCTTTCGAAGTTCTCTATGCACGAAAATGTCGAATGCCTCTTAACTGGTCAGAAACCGGGGAAAGACAACTCTTTGGCCCGGATATGATTCCGGAAGCAGAAGAGCAGGTTCGCGTTATTCATGAGAAATTGAAAACAGCCAATCTCGTCAAAAGAGCCAATATGATCGTAGACATAAGCTCATGACTTATGAAGTCGGCGAGAAGGCTTACCTTCGGGTTACTCCGTTAAAGGGAATCCATCGTTTTGGTATCAAAGGCAAATTGGCTCCTCGTTACATCGGACCTTTCACATTCTTGCCAAACGAGGAGAAGTTGCCTACCAATTGGAACTACCTTTGCATCATTCCATGGTTCACGATGTCTTCCACGTTTCTCAACTCAGGCGTTGCTTCGCGGATCCTATCCGTGGAGTGGACCACGAAACGCTTGATCTACAAGATAACCTCTCTTATCGGGAATATCCCATTCGTATCCTTGATCAAGCCGAGCGTACCACTCGACGCCATAACATCAAGTTTCTCAAGGTTCAATGGTCACACCATTCCGAGAAAGATACCACTTGGGAAAGGGAGGATCATCTTCGACTCGAGTACCCCACCTTCTTCCCGGAGGATCCTAAATCTCGGGACGAGATTCTTTTGAGTGGGGGTTTGTTGTCACACCCTAGCTAGTTCAAGCATTAGAGTGTGCATCATGTTTAAATTCCTCTTAAATTTGAAATGGGGAAGACATAACCCCCAGCACCCCCTGGAAACAACTAGGGTTTACTAAAATTATTTTCAATGAACCCAAAATGCCCTTCAAAAAATGTTCATCATTTCTGGATTGGGCTAAAACCCCTGGAAAAAATGGTGCACTCTTTTCTAGGACATTCTGGATTTTTTTGAATTAAATCAAAAATATTTGAATTTGGGCATTTAAATGCTATAAAATAATTTAAATGCTCTAATAATTCTGGAAATAAGTGTGGGCTGTTGGGAATAATCTAAATAGAGCCCCTGATTATTTTCAGGATTTTTAAAGATGTCTAGGTATTTTTAATAAAGCCCAACAGTTGCAGAAAAATAGAAAAAGGAAAACAAATCAGAAAAAGAGAGAGAGAGAGAGAGAAAATTACCTGGCGCGGCCCAGCTATCTCACCTGGCGGCCCACCTGGCGGCCCAGCACTGTGCTGGCCCGCGCCAGCCAGCTGTTTCTTCCCCGCCAGGCAGGCAGGGAGGTGACGCCGGCGTGCCCGAGCTCGTCACGGCGTCACCTGCTTGCCGCCCGCGCCCCTGGACGCCTCCACATCGCACCCCGAAGCCCCTGGACACGCCATTCCCCATGTCTCTCTCCCTTCGCCGTTCCCCACCATGGCCGACGCTCCTGTCGCCGCACCATCGTCGTAGCCACGCCCTCCCTTGTCCTCGCGCCGCGCCATCGTGTCCATGAGCTCTGTCGTTGTCGACTACATAGAGTAGGCCGAGACCGAGCGCTCGCTCGCCCCGGAGATGCTGCACCGAGCTCGTCCTCAACTCCGGCCACCGGAGATCCCCTTTGCCGCCCCCGCCGCATCAGCTCATCCCCGGCCTCTCCGACTGCCTCGTCGAGACCCCCGTGAGCTCGGCCACCTCCCCACCCTCTCCTTTCTCTCTCTCGAGCCCCGTAGCGACTGCATATAGATCACCCGCATGCACCGCCGCGGAGCTCGTCGCCGACGAGACTCCGGCCACCCAATGGCCATGCCACCCTGTCCACTAGTCTTACCGCATCTCCAAGAGCTCAACGCACCAAAACTCGCGCCTCCCCGTGCCCCCTAGTGACTAGTTCATCTTCACCCGAGCTCCGGTCGCCGCCAAACATGTCGCCGGCGATGTTTCCGGCCACCCCAGCTCCACCCACTGCCACCACTCGACGCGGCTTCCTCCCTGCATCACGTAGATAGTCTCCGCCGCCCTTTTGGTCGCCAGAGTGCAAATCCCGCGTTGCTCCGCCGCGTCTGGCCTCGCCGGTGGCTAGACGCCGGCGAGTTGACCCTGTTTGACCCCCGTGTGGGCCCAGGTTGACTCCCCTCCTGAGTCTATGACAGGTGGGGCCAACCTGCTAATTAGTTTAGGATTAGTTTTAACTAAACTTAATTAGTTCAGTCACTGACATGTGGGCCCAGGCCCCACTGACAGTTAATTAGAGTTAACTTAAGTCTGTTAATTAGCTGAGTCACTGACAGATAGGGCCCACCAGTCAGGTTTGACCTGGCCGACCCAGTTGATCGCTGGTGTCACACCTATGTCATGCTGACGCATTAATTCAATTACTAGGTTTATTCTTAAGTAGGAAATTCCAGAAAATATCCAAAACTTCTAAAATCATAGAAAATCAACCATAGCTCCAAATGCAAAGATTTATATATGAAAAATGATCATAAAAATTCAATCTATCCATCTGTAATGGTTTCATGCATGACAAAACAAGTTAACTTTGCTGTTTAAGCAGAATAAGGTAATGCACTAATAAGGCCATGTTTAATGAGCTAACATTTGAATCTTTGAGTCAAATGAGTTCATCCCCTTCTATTTTAGCTTGCATTAGGCCAAGACACTTTCATCTTGCCATGTCATAGCATGCATCATATTGTTGCATATTGCCATGTGTTGATTATGTTCGGTGTGATTTTCGTGGTAGATTCTGCCTCCGAGGATAACCCCGAGTATCCATCTGAAGGGCAGTACCCTACTACCACTACAACAGGCAAGAAACCCATTGATCATTCCCATACAACCCATGTTCTCTCTTCTGCTCTTGTTTACTGCATTAAGACAACGCGATTCAAACTGCTGTGTGCTACGGTAGTTGAACCCTTCTCCTCTACATGACTTGTCATTGCCACAGTAACTAGATGAAACCCACTAGCATGTGTAGGAGTTGATTGAGCCATGTATGTGATTCCTACCTTGCTATGCCTTCTATGCTTAGAGTTCTGTCAGGTCTGGTTCATCTGGGTGATGGGCTAGAGTGAAATGATTATGTCGGTAATGTGAGGGATGTGTGGAACATGTTTTGGTAAAGGTATCGATGAGAGGCCATGTAGGAGTACATGGTGGGTTGTTTCATTGAGGCCGTCCCTAAGAACTGAGATCTGGATGTGTGATTTTAAGATTCAGCTACTACCATGCATTGGGATCCTTAATTGACCCTCTCGGCTTCTTAAATACCCTAGTACTCTGTCCAGGAGTTGCAAATAGTTTCTGGTGTTTGTAGGTTATGTGTTGGAGGCCGTGCGTAGCGCTGACCCTAGGGGTGGGCTATGTTGCGGTAGATACACCATGGCACGGTGTACCGAGTCACATGTTTGGTGTCTCGGGAACCCTGTTCACATCGTTCGGGGCGTATGTGGAAACCTCGGCCGGACTCCCTGCGGATGGAACCTGGATAGGCGATGAACCTGGACTAGAGACTTGAGTGTTTAGGTAGGCCGTGGCCGACACCCTTGTTGGGCCTCTGCTTGTAGGTTGCCGAGTACATGTCATGTAAACAACGGTAAGTGGTGAAAGCGTGTATGAAGAAGTACACCCCTATAGGGTATAAAACTATTCGAATAGCCACGTCCGCGGTAAAGGAGTACTTGGTTGCCTATACAGTTCATAGACAAGTTAATGGTTACTACTAAAAGACTCAAGATAAGTGTGAGTACCGAGGATGGCCCTCTCGTAGGATGACGAGGGAGAATCCCCGGTGGAGTATTGTGTTGGTGAGTAGTGGACTCGTGTGCGAAAACTATTTTACTAGCGGAGTTCCATAGGATAGCCTAGCCAAGAGTCAAAGCTGGCTTGCTGCAATAACCCCACCACCTTCTTGAGAATGAGCATGTATAGTAGGTTCTGTTGTAAGACTTGCCATGAGTGACTAGCCACCCAGGTGGTGATCCTGGCTATGGAGGGCCCTATGTAGATAGACAAGCTTCGGAAGCCTTCTTGCTTTCTAGTGTCTGTACTCAGACTATTTACTTCCGCTCGTGCTTGTATGCTTGTATGATTTGAGTGTCGGGTCATGTGACCCCTACCTGTATGAACTTGTTATGTATGGCTCTCTGGAGCCTTTAAATAAAGTACTTGAGTTGTAGAGTTTTGTTGTGATGCCATGTTGTATGTACTCATATCGGGCATATTGTGTGTATGATTGAAATGCTTGGTATGAGTGGGATCCGACAATCTAGTTGTTTATCCCTGGGAGCCTTACTTATGGGGAAATGTAGTCTAGTGTTCCTCGAGCCATAGTAGTCCGCTACAGCCCGGTTCACCGGAGTCCTGCTAGCCCAGCACTACTGCTCAGGACACTTGACTGGCCGGCATGTGTTTCACTTCATTCCTATGTCTGTCCCTACGGGGAAATGTCATGCAGTGACATCCGGAGTCCTGCCTAGCCTGCTATAGCCCGGGTTCCCCAGTGTCCTGTTAGCCCAGTGCTACAGCCCGGATTCACTCGTTGATGACCGACATGCTCGATGTGATTCATGTATGCCTGTCCCGATAGGTCTGTGCCGCTTTGGGTTCACGACTAGCCATGTCGGCCCGGGTTCTCTGTCATATGGATGCTAGCGAGACTATCATATACGTGTGCCAAAAGGCACAAACGGTCACGGGCCATGGTAAGGCGACACCCGTGGGATACCATGCGTGAGGCCGCAATGTGATATGGGGTGTTACCGGCTAGATCGATGTGACTCGAAATCGGGGTCCTGACACCAATCAAATATGGGAGCGTACAACCCTCCTTTCCCGGTGGTGGCGCCCCCTATGGAACTCCAGCCCTCTCGACCTCTTCGACACCCATGAGCTCTGCCATGGCTATCGCAAAAGCATGGATGCGTTCTCCAAGATCCTCGGCAGTCACCTTGGCCCAACCAAAGACCTTAGAATGGGAAAGTTCCGTTCCAACGGCAAGGACCGAGCCAAGCTTGGCGACTGGTTCTGATCCCCCGCCCTAGATCAGCTCGAGGAGCTCACTTTTGATGATGGGCATATGCGGTCGCTGCCAGCGTCTGCACTCCGCCTCGCGCCCACGCTGTGCGTCGCCAAGTTCAGGAACTGCCATTTCCCGCCCCTTAATGACATGCCCGCTCTTATTCTACCACGACTGAAGCGCCTCGAGCTCGTCGCCGTCTGCCTCTCAAAGGGTGACATGGAGCGCCTGCTCTGTCGCTGTATTGCACTCGAGTACCTTCGTCTTTAGGCGATCAATGGGTTGAGTACCTTCCAGATCACCTCCATGACTCTCCGGACTATTTATGTGTGTTGATTGTGCGGCAGGAAGACAACACAAGATGTGTACCACGGTATGGTCATCCAGGACACACCTACACTTGAGAGATTAGTTGTAGTTGATCAAGAAGATTCAACAAGAATCAATGTCATTTTTGCGCCGAAATTGACAGTGGTGGGCTACTCGTTCAGGTACAACAGCCGCCTTCTAACTCTCCTTCTACAAATTAACATTATTTCTAATTTTGAAGATGTTTGTTCGTCTGTCATCCAGAAAATAATTCCGACAAGCTTCACCTCGAAACTGCGCACAGTGAAGGTCTTGGCACTAGAATCTATAGGGCCCGACCCGGAGCAAGTTGTCAGTTTCTTGAGATGCTTTCCGTGCCTGGAGAAGCTATATATCGAGGCGTTGTTCCTTTCCTGTTAAATGTTAACCATAAGGGAGTCCAATTTGTGACACCTTTTTCCAAGTTTACAATGATAATGCACTATGATTTCTGAAATCAATAAGCATTTGTCCTTTGGATTCATCTGTACTAGTTTTCTTAGGGAACTTTTCATCCATTCCAACCTCTTGTGAACAAGGCTATATTTTTCTAGAATGTAATCAAATGCCCATGTTAATCATGTCAGATCGAAGATGGCATGTCAGTGCATTTTACAAATCCTGCAAACCAAATAGCTAGGCCTGTAGTAATGTTCAAAATTGCATATAGGCACTAACACGTTTTCTTCTTTTGCAGATAAGATTAGGCCCAGTGGTGGATAATGTCATACAATATAACAAGCACGTCGAATGCCTCGATCCGCATCTCTCAGAAATTTCTTTGAACTCCTACCGAGGGACCTTACCAGAGATTATATTCGCCAGGTTCTTTGTTCTCGGAGCAAGGGTGCTGAAGGAAATGAGGTTTGCCCTACATTTATTTTGCAAAAATGAATGGTTTGTTGATCAGCGTCGGCGCCTGCGGCAGAATGGAGTAGGATCCAAAAATGCTGAATTTCATTTTGGAACTTTAGATGACAGAGTAATCGGAAGTCATCGTGTCAACCCCATACATGATTTCTCAGTGGCTGACCCCTTTATAAAAATTGTGAGGTTTCGAAGCCAGACTTAGAAGCGGCGATATTAGTTTGAACCTCTCTGATATCCATGTTCAGCGGATCAACACGAGCGTTTGGAGCTGATGAGCTGAATTTCATTTCTAATATGAGTTCGAACCTTGTAATATTTGAATTTAAGCCATATAACTCTGGAATTTGAACCTTGTAACATTTCGAGCTTTTGTGGTACAATCATTGAAATGGCATCGTATGAGACTCGTATATTGCTAGCACTATTTTGACCTTAATATGCAATGATCTTAGATTTTATTAACCATTCTCGAATCAGTTTACCTTGTCGATCTCACAGCACACGATCTGTATAGATAACTCTACTGCGATCTTCAACATTATTGCACACAGTTGGATTCTTCCACCATGTGCACTATAGAGCGCGGAATTAATTATCGCACTCGAGTGTCCATCATCACCCTTCTGTGTAACTTCGACCTCCTCACCCAAGGGTAAACTTATGAAAATCATTCCACACACTTCGTTTTTACAAAGCTTTTTGCCAATAAACGCCCACGATTTGTCCCTCTCCTAGCCGACGCATGGCCAAACTAGCCGGGAGGGAAGCTTGCGTGGTAAACAGTGCGGTAGCGCGGGAACAGGCTCACCGATGATACATTTGGCGCCTCTTCGAGCCCAAGCATGCGGTGCGGTGTTGTCAAGAGTGCACTGGAATCCTCCGCCATGAACATCGTGACAAGACATGACGATTACAGGCCTGCCGACCCCCATTTATTACAACGGCCATTTACCTCCCCTTGTGTCTCTTCAACCTTTCGATCGCGCCCCACCATTGCAAGAAACACACCCACCACGAGAAATTCTTAGAGGGTATCCTGCGCGACTCCAATGGCGCTCCAAGCGACTACCGACGACGAGCAGCAGTTCACCATGCGTGCCGTGGTGGACACCCACAGAAGGTTCATGGACCTCTCGTGTCAGGACCCCGACTCGATGTCACATCGATCTAGCCGGTAACACCTCATATCACTTTGCGGCCTCACGCACGGTATCCCCACGGGTGTCGCCTTACCTTTGCCCGGGACCGTTTGCGCCTTTTGGCTCACGTATATGATAGTGTCGCTAGCATCCATATGATAAGGAGCCCGGGCTGACATGACTAGTCGTAAACCCAAAGTGGCACAGACTTACAGGGACAGGCATCCATGACCCAGCTTCGAACGTGTCGTTCATCAGCAAGTGGGTCCGGGCTGTAGCACTGGGCTAGCAGGACTCCGGTAAACCGGGCTGTAGCGGGCTAACAGGACTCCGGTACTCAAAGCGTGACATTTCCCTGAAGGGACAGACACAGGAACGAAGAAGGACACATGCCGGCCAGCCTAAGTGTTCCAGAGCAGTAGCAAGCTACCGTGGCTCAGCGGTAACACTAGGAGACATTTCCCGGTAAGAGAGGCTACTAAAGATAAACAACTAGATAGTCAGATCCCACACATACCAAGCATTTCAATCACACACACAATATGCTCGATATGTGCAAATACAACGAAGCATCACAACATGACTCTACGACACAAGTACTTTATTCATTAGGCTCCGAGGAGCGAGATATTACAAACATGGGTCTCATGACCCAACACTCAGAGCATACAAGTCAAAGCACAAGCGGAAGCTATCATGTCTGAGTACAGACATCTATAAATGAAAAAGGCTGAGAAGCCTGGCTATCTATCAGATCCTGCCGAGGGCACAAGATCGTAGCTGAGGTATCAAGCTAAACGTCGAAGTCCACGTGGAACTACTAGTGAGACTGAAGTCTCTCTGCAAAACATAAAATAGGCAAACGTGAGTACAAATGTACCCAGCAAGACTTACATCAGAACTATCTACATATGCATCATTATCAACAAGGGGTGGTGGAGTTTGACTGCAGCAAGCCAGCTTTGACTCGGTGGCTATCCTGAACTACGACTGCAAGCGACTCTTTTGAGGTGGCGCACACGAGTCCACATATTCACCATAGCAATACACCACTATGGATCCGCTTCCGTCTCCCTACGAGAACGCCATCCATAGCACTCACGCTTATCTTGCGTATTTTAGAGTATCCACTTTCACTTGTCTATGAACTGTACAAGGGGTCCAAGTTTCCATATCCGAGGAATCCGGCTATTCGAATAGATGATGTTAACCCTGCAGGGGTGTACTTCTTCACACACGCTCTCGCCACTTACCGCCCTGTACACGTCATGTACCTCGGCAACCTTCAAGCGGAAGCCGGGCGAGGGAGTCGGCCACGACCTGACTAACCGAACAAGTCTCTAGTCCAGGTTTATCGCCTATTCGGGTTCCATCCGCAAGGAGATCCGGCCGGGGTGTCGCTTACGGCCCCAAACGATGTGTGCAGGGTTCCCAAGCCCACCTCGACGGGTGGATGTACGCTTGGTACACCGTGCCACTGTGCCTAGTCTGTCCCAAGCCCACCTGTACCGGGTGCCACTTGGTAGACTACTAACACTACCTACAAACACCAGAAACTAGTTGCAACTCCTGGACAGAGATCATGTTGATTAATAAGTCGAGAGAGCTTGGAGCGCCCGGAGCCCAATGTGTGGTAGTAACTGATCATGGATCACAAACACAGAACTCAGTTCCTGAGGACGGCTGCAATGAGACAACCCACCATGTACTCCTACATGGCCTCTCACCGCTACCTTTACCAAATCGTGTTCACACACTTAGCTCACACACAGTAGGACATGTTCACACGCCTCTGATTCATCCCCGATGAATCAGACCTGACTCAACTCTAAGCAGTAGCAGGCATGACAAACAAGCATGAATGAGTAGGCACAATAGGGCTCAAACAACTCCTACTCATGCTAGTGGGTTTCATCTATTTACTGTGGCAATGACAGGTCATGCAAAGGATAAAGGGGTTCAGCTACCGCAGCAGGTAACAGATGAATCGTTGTTGTCCTAATGCAGTAAAAGAGAGCAGGAGCGAGAGAGTGGGATTTTATCGGAATGAACAAGGGGGTTTTGCTTGCCTGGCACTTCTGAAGATAACATTGAGTCTTCATCAGTGTCAACGATCACATCATCGGTATCGCGTCTATCGAGAGGGGACAAATACCGGCAACACAGAAAGGAACACAATCAATGCAATGCACAATATGATGCATGCTCATGACATGGCAATATGAATGTGTTTTGAGCTAATGCAACTAGCAACAGATTAAATGAAGTTGGTTTGAATATAATATTCAAATTCAAACTCCATATGTGATTATTTAAATGCCATTCACTTCATTTGTCCTAAACAGTAGTGATAAGTTGTTCTAACATGCATGAAAATGGTACCGATGGATTCCTTGAATTTTTCTGATAATTTTTCATATATAAATTATTTAATTTGGAGTTACGGTTGAATTTCTATGATTTTTAGAAGTTTATACAATTTTCTGGAATTTCCTGATTATTTTTAAATCCAGAAAATACTTATTGCGTCAGCCCCACGTCACAGTGACGTCAGCAGGTCAACTGGGCGCCCCAGGTCAAACCTGACGTGTGGGGTCCACACGTCAGTGACAGGGGGGTTAACCGGGGTTAATTTAATTTAATTAAAAGGTTAGGGGGGGTCGGGCCCACTGGTCAGTGTCAGGATTAATTAACAGAGTTGATTAAATTAAACTAATCCTAAACTAGAATTAGTCAGGGCCGGGCCCACATGTCATTGACCCAGGGGAGGTCAAACCCCCTGGTCAACCGGGGCTAATGCGCCGGCGTTTAGCCGCCGGCGACAGCAAACGCGGCGGAGGGCTTCGGGATCGCTCCTCCGGCGTCCAAATGGACGGAGGAGAGCGGCTACGGGGAGCTGGAGCTCACCCGCGCCCATTTCAGCAAGCAGCAGCAGCTAGGGCGGCCGGAGACGACGGCCCCGAGCTCGGCAGCGGCGGCCGGAGCTCGGGCGTGCTCGGTTTCGGCGTTACACGGTACGGCGGGCGCGGCCGATGGGCTCTACGGGATGCTGGGGTCACCAGGAACACCCGGAGGCAACGAGCGCAGGCGGAGAAGCTCGGGAGCACGGAGCTCACCGGCCATGGCGGACGGCGGCTTCGGGTGCTCGTGGGGCGGCGGCTACAGGGCGCAATCGAAGGGGAAAAGAGGGAGGGGAGGCGTAGGAGCTCACAGCGGTGCCGTAGGGGTGGTTAGCCGGCTCGGGGGCGCGCCGGAGTGGCCGAATCGACGGAGAAGATCCTCGGCGGCCGGCGAGGGGAAAACGTCGGGGGCGGCGTTCCGGGGCTCTTCTGGTCGCATGAGACGACGAGGAGGATGAGGGAGGACCGGCAGAGCTCTGGGATACGAAGAGGGAGCGAGGGAGTGGCTGTGGCTGCGGCGGTGACGAACGGCGGCGACGATGGCGTTCGGGTGTGCGAGAGGGAGAGGCGAGGGAGAGACGAAGGGGACGAGTGAGGGGGTCCAGGGGTTCGAGGCGGCGCCGAAGAGAAGGCCCGAGGCGTCGCGGTGGCGAGGGACGCAGGCAGGCAGGGAGGTGGCGTGGCGAGCTCGGGCGCGCGCGCCGTGTCCCTCCTCTGCCTACTGGCGCGAGGAGGAAGGCGACAGGGAAGGGAGGCGGCGGTGGGCTGGGCCAGCGGGAGGAGCTGGCCAGCTGGGCCGGCTACAGGTAAGTGGCCCAGGTAATGTTTCCCTCCCTCTCTCTGTTTTTCCTATTTTACTTCTGTTTTCTATTTTTCTGACATTTGTTTGATTTAATAAATATATTAAATCATTTAATTTTATTATGCCAATTGTTTTGTAGGGGCTAATGGTATTATTCCAGAGCTCTTTTATAATTGGCATAATTTTTGGACCATATTTCATATATATAGAAATATCTTTCCAATGCAAATATTTATCGAATTAATCCAAATGGCCAAAATAAATGTCCATGAGCTCCTAAAAATATTGTTTTGATTTTTATCTCTGTCCAATATTTTCAGAGGGCAACATGAGCATTTTCTTGGACACATTTGAGAAGATTTAATTGTTGGTTATTTTTAGAGGTTTCTGAGGCTTTGAAAATTCCTCAATTCAAATTTCATTTGAATTTAAACATGATGCAGCAAGAGGTCTAGCCTAGTGCATTACCAGAAGCTAGGGATGTGACATCTCGGTGGTCTACACCAACGACCCGGTCTAGGTGGAGCACTCCATCCACATCATGGAGCTGTTTCTTGCTGCGGAGAAGTACAAGGTGGTCGGGTTTGACCTTGAGTACACCCGCGCTCGTGCCGGGTCTCATCCCAAGGTCATCATCGCCCAGATGTGTGTGCGCCACCACGTCCTCATCTACCACTACTGCCTGGCCACAAGGCCTTGCGAGCGTTTCGCCAGGTTTTTCAACAGCCCCCACAACATGTTCACTACGGTGGACATCACCAACGATGTAAAGGCGCTCGGAATTCGGGCATCGCCTGCCAGAATCTTGTCGACATCCAGGGCCAATACAAGATCTGGGCAGCAAGGAGCATGAGAAGGACTCACTGGTTCAGCTCGCCGAGGCCATCATCGACCGCTACTACAGAGACATGAAGGATTCGTGCAACAAGGAAAAGCGTGCCTGGCACTCCGCCTGGATGGAGAAACTCGACAAAGCTCATGTCGTGTATGCGGCCAAGGAGGCGTACACGAGCTACAACATGTACAAGCGGATCGTTGACATGAGAAAGTGTCTCCTTCCCCAAAACGGTCAGGGATCCAGCCAGAAGCAGAGCAATGGCAAGCATCGTCGTAACAATAAGTAGATGATTAGATCCTTGTTTCTCCTACTTTAGTATGCATGTAATTGCTTTCTTTGGTGTGTGGAAATGTTATGTGTGTAGTCACTTGTGTAATTGTATGCTTAATTTGGTTATGCAATGTTGTCATTTTAAGTATATATGTTGATGCTCTGTAGACAGAGCGTAGATGTTGTGCGGACAAATAAAATCACGTTGCACACGGACTAAACAATGGAACCCGTCGGTGATGTTTTCATCAATCACTCAGAATTGTATACCAACAATCATTTGCTCACAACACACACGGCTTGTTAGTAGTAATCGTCTGTGTTGTTATCGATCTTCGCACACGTTTCCGATTACATACATGTCTTCCTCGTATCACACACATCTTGTTCATTTGAACCGTTTTTATTCTCATGTCTCAATGCAAACAGTTCATCCGAGTGAACCGCATGCCGTATATCGCACACACCTTTGATCTGGCTGGCCGTTTCTTTTGTGTTGCCTATTCACAAACAGTTCATCCGAGTGAATTGTATGTTGTACATCGCACACACCTTCATCTGGCTGCCTGTTTCTTTTGTTCCTCCTCATCTCAAACGGTTAACTGAACTGAACCATATGCCCTCAATCGCACACGCAACTAAAATCTGAACCGTGTTTGATGCATCCTCCATCACAAACGTTTTGCACCTTTTTTGACGGTATTTTACACCACCGTTTGCGATTATGGCATCACACACATTTTGGTCGAAGGGTCTCTGATCGTAGTGTCACGTTCGCAGCCTCCTGCAGTAGTGAAGCAATAACTAAACATTGTAATTCATGGTCGAAAAGATCCAGTCATGTTGCACCCAACATTAGCTACACACAATGCATAAATCATGATAGCCGTGCTCTACTCAGTTTCTGTCGCTTGTTTTTTAGAAGGTGGTGACACAACATAAAAGTAAATAGAAAGTCCCTTCGCAGAGGGAAGCAGTGATTTGCAGAGGTGCCAGAGCTCAATTTTTAAAACAGAGATAAGTGATATTTTGAGACATGCACCCTTCTTATTCACTTCACAACCATTAGTAATCAACATCTTCCATGCTAAGCACGCTAGTGGCGGTTCCGAAGCGGTAAAAGTAAAGGTTCTGACTCCATTGGGAGTTTTTGTTTGATTATTTAAGAGATGAACTCTTTTTGTATTTTGCAGTTTGGGACTAGGCATCCCTATTACCGCCCATTTTCTCATGCGATGGCGAGTGAATAAACACTCGACCTGAGAATAACCCGCTTAGCACTGAAGATATCAACCACCTCCTATCATTCCATGAATGATCCAGACAGACAAAACAAATATTTTTTTAGAAGTTTTTAGAGGTGGCACATGCAAATTTACTTGGGACGGTAGAGTAATACCGTATATAGGTAGGTATGGTGGACTCATCTGGAGTAACTTTGGGTTCAAGGTTTTTGATGTACAAGTAGAATCCCCACTTAGTACAGGC
Source organism: Triticum aestivum (assembly GCF_018294505.1). NCBI lineage: Eukaryota > Viridiplantae > Streptophyta > Magnoliopsida > Poales > Poaceae > Triticum > Triticum aestivum. Next base: position 476,647,033 of record NC_057794.1, read on the forward strand.
GAAGGCTAGCAATTAAGATTAAGAAGCGGCCAGCTAGAGAGCAACAACGATTATAACCATGCATTATGCGTAAGTAACATTGGACACTAGCATGAGTAGGATATGAACACCATGAACATAAACATTATAGAGGCTATGTTGGTTTTGATTCAACTACATGCATGAACATGTACCAAGTCAAGCCACTCGAACATTCAGAGGAGGATACCATATCATCATACTACATCACAATCATTTTAACGCTATGTCGATATCCAAGATAAATCATTATTAACTCCTAGCTACTTAAGCATGGCATGAGAAACTATAATCTCTAATTGTCAGTACAAACATGTTTAATCATAATAGGCGGAATCATGGGCACTGGATGAAACATATTTACACAGACAGGACAAGTCGAGTTCATACCAGTTTCTCTTTGCCACGGCCAGTTCATAGAATGTCGTATTGCCTTTCACTTGCACGACCGAATGATATGAAAATAATAATAGTGCAAGAGTGCCATGGACTAAGCTGGAATCTGCAAGCATTTTACTCAACAGGAGAAGACACAGTAAAGTGGGCTCTTTATTAGTTCAACAATTATTCATATGAGAGCCACTCAACATTTTCATCGTGGTCTTCTCCTCGGTACAACTCGAATAAAAGAAAAGAATTTTAGAGAAACACACTGAAATATTTTTGGAGTTTTTGGTTTTCTTTCGCAAGCAAGTAAAAGGGGAAAAACAAAAACGAGAAAAACTATTTACATGGGAAGGCTCCCAACAAGAAAAAGAAGAACAAGGAAATCTTTTTGGGTTTTCTTTTTAGTACTACTACTAAGCATGCATAGAAAGTAAATTAGCTACAACTTTTTTTGGGGTTTTTTTTCTAAAGTTTAACAAACACACAAGAAGAAAGCAAGAAAATAAATCTAACCATGGATGATACAATGAAAAAGTGTGAATACCGACAAATAGAATGATATGTGAGCATGAATATAATGTTGGTGAGAGATACGTACTCCCCCAAGTTTAGGCTTTTGGACGAAGTTGGTAATCGATCAGTAGCCCGAAGGGTAGTAGTCGGCGCGGTAGCTCACGGAGGCTCTCGGTGCGGATGCCTCGACCTGTCGGGCTGCCACCACAGCTGCGTTGTGAGCTCAGGCCTCGCTCTCAAGAACAAAATATCTCCCCTTGCCATGACAATCAAAGAGAGCAGCCGCAGGCAAATATGTGTCCACAACGTGTGATTGGTTAAACAACAAATTGTAAGTGAATTTATCAGCCCTTCCCTTGAGAATCTTATGCTCCTTTAAGGCATAAAAATCTAAATATCGAGTGGGTAGGATAGGATCAAAGGGCAAAGGTGGACCACCCAGTCCTCGTGCTAAACGTGTGGCATAAATTCCACCATAGAGCCAACCACTTTTGGCGTTATGCTGAAGTCTACGTGCAACAATAGCTCCAAGGTTATAATTCCTTTCACCAGTGAGAGCGGTGTGAATGAGGCTCAAGCCTGGCGAACAAAGTATGCTATAGTCTTGCTTGCCTACTATGCATTTCCCGTTAAATAATGCAAAATACTGGATTTCCAGAAGGTGAACAATTTTTATTCTTCCTTGTCTCACTCCTCTATTTTCACCGTAACAAAGGCTACTCAAGAAGGTCTCATACCCAGCCTTTGCTGGCTCATCAAGCAAACCCCAAAATGGAAGTTTGCAATGGTGAGCAAAATTATCTAGTGGAATAGTAAATGGTTCATCATAAAGCATAAACAACACCCTAGACTCACGTGGAAAATATTTAAATCCTTTGACAAATGATTCAGTGAGAAGATGGCGCTGTTCACACTTATCTGAGAGGTAGGGACCGAGATCGTCATTGTGAACATATGTCTCAAATTCCTCCTTGATGCCCACCTGCACCATATATTCATCGCAAGTCCATAAGCATGTTTTGGTGGCGGCATCTCGCGTGGAACTTTCACTTGGTTCAACGTAAGACCGGCGAGCAGAACTGTCACTAGAGGATGCCCCCGAGGATCGTCTCCTCGAAGCACTCCTTCCAGATAGGTTCATCATGTCCGCGTACAATTTTTCCTATTAACAAAAATCTGAATTTTTAGTTCACAAAAATTTTCAAACAAAACTTCACAAAATTGATAGCAACTACTCATAGGGATACATAGAGGCCATAGCAAGCATTCAAACTACTCAGAACACTAAGAATTGAACATGCAAGCACATCTACAACAGCACCAAGAGTAGCTATTTATTCAAAGTATAAACTACTAAAACTAAAACTAATTGGACAAATGGTGGAGTGACATACCAAGAAACAATCCCCCGAAACAGTTTCGGAAACGGAGCTTCAAGCAAAGAGATCAAAAATGGCAGCAAAATGAGCAAGAACATGGGAGAGAGAGCAATGGGGATTTTTTTTCTGGAGGTAAGTGATGATGTGGTATGAAGAGGTAAGTGAGGGGGCCCACGTGGGGACCAGAACCCACCAGGGCGTGCCTGGGGTGCGCGCCCTGGTGGGTTGTGCCCACCTCGTGCACCACCCTCTGATGTTATTTGCACCAAAAATTCTCAAATATTCAGAAAAAATCATATTAGATTTTCAGGGCATTCTGAGAACTTTTATTTTTGGGTCATTTTTATTGCATGGTAAATTCAGAAAGCAAACAAAACATGGCACTTTATTTTATTTAACTAATACAAACAGAGAATAGAAAGTAGGGACAGAAAGTAGTGCTTACTAAATTCATCAACTTCATACCGTTCAAAAAGGATCCATTAATAAGCTTGATCAAGTCTTATTAACAACCACTTTCGATTAGCATGAAACCGAAGAATCGTAAATCAGTAAGTTACCTCAATGAGGATATGCATTTCCCCAACTATAAGCATTTCATATTTCTTTTTGACAATAGGTAGATGTATTTGAAAACTTCCAATAGTGATTGTCGGAGATTTTTCAATAACATTAATACCATTCACTTGGAATTGTTTCTTCGGAAAGTGCAGCATAGGCTCATTGCCATTAATATGAAAAGTGACCTTGCTTTTATGGCAATCAATAACAGCCCCTGCAGTATTCAAGAAGGTTCTACCAAGGATAATCGACATATTGTCGTCCTTGGGCATCTGAAGTATAACAAAGTCAGTCAAAATAGTAACATTAGCAACAACAATGGGCACATCCTGATAGATACCAATAGGTATGGCAGTTGATTTGTCAGCCATTTGCAAAGATATTTCAGCAGGTGTGAGTTTATTCAAGTCAAGTCTTTCATATAAAGAGAAAGGCATAACACTAACACCAGCTCCTAAATCACACAAAGTAGTTTTCACATAATTCTTTTTGATAGAGCAAGGTATAGTTGGTATTCCCGGATCACCAAGTTTTTTAGGTACTCCATCTTTAAAAGTGTAATTAGCAAGCATAGTGGAGATTTCAGATTCCGGTATTTTTCTCTTATTTGTGATGATGTCTTTCATATACTTTGCATTGGGAGGCATTTTCAAGATATTTGTCAAGCGAGTACGCAGAAAGACTGGCCTCATCATTTCAGCAAAGCGTTCAAATTCTTCATCATCTTTCCTTTTAGTTGACTTGGGTGGAAAAGACATAGGTTTTTGAACCCACGGTTCTCTTTCTTTACCATGTTTTCTAGCAACAAAGTCTCTTTTGTCATATCTTTTATTTTTAGGTTGTGGGTTATCAAGATCAACATGTGGTTCTATCTCAACATCATTGTCCGGTTCTTTTTCATTGTTTGGTTGAGAGTCTTCATGAACCTCATCATTATCTTTTTCATTATCATTAGGTGAGTTTTCATTACCAGATTGAGTTTCAGCAGCAGAGATAGAAACTTTATTTTCATTATCAGCTGGTTTTTCTATTTCAGGTTCACTAGAAGTGTGCAAACTCCTATCATTTTTCTTTTTCTTTTCGGGTGCACTAGTGTTGGCTCTTTGTGAGTCTTGTTCAATTCTTTTTGGGTGTCCCTCAGGATAAAGTGGTTCCTAAGTCATTTTACCTCCTCTAGTTGCAACTCTAATAGCAAAGTCATGCATATTATGATTCATTTCATCAAGCAATTCCCTTTGAGATTTAGCAACTTGTTCTAACTGAGTTTGAACCATAGAAGCATGCTTTCCAACACCTCTAACATCATTTGATATTCTATATAACAAGTCACTCAAGCAAGCAATCATATCAGAATTGTATTTCAGTTGTTTCATAACATTTGCATTGAAGTGATCTTGTTTTCTAATGTAGTTTTCAAACTCATAAAGGCATTGACTAGGATGCATATTGTGAGTATTCTCATTATCATTAAACTTCATAAGAGAATTTACCTCTACCACCTTAGGCAGTGGTGGTGTATTAAGCCCATGTATTTCTTCAATAGGAGGTAAATTTTTAACATCCTCAGCTTTAATACCTTTTTCCTTCATAGATTTCTTTGCCTCTTGCATATCTTCGGGACTGAGATATAATATACCCCTCTTCTTCGGAGTGGGTTTAGGCGGTGGTTCAGGAATATTCCAATCATCATAATTTTTTCAATATGTTATTCAATATTTCTTCAGCTTGAGCAATAGTTTGTTCCCTGAAAATACAACCAGCACAACTTTGTAGGAAGTCCCTAGAAGCATCGGTTAGTCCATTATAGAAGATGTCAAGTATTTCATTTTTCTTAAGAGGATGATCAGACATAGCATTAAGTAATTGGCAAAGCCTCCCCAAAGCTTGTGGGAGACTCTCTTCTTTAGTTTGCACAAAGTTAAATATTTCCTGTAAGGCAGCTTGTTTCATATGAGCAGGAAAATATTTTTCAGAGTATAAATCATATCCCGGGGACTACGCACACAACCAGGAGCAAGAGTGTTGTACCAAGCTTTAGCATCACCCTTTAATGAGAAAGGAAATAATTTGAGAATAAAGTAGTAGCGAGTTTTCTCGTCATGAGTAAAAAGGGTGGCTATGTCATTCAACTTAGTAAGATGTGCCACAACAGTTTCAATTTCATAACCATGGAAAGGATCAGATTCAACCAAAGTAATTAACTCTGGGTCGGCAGAGAATTCATAATCCTTATCATCAATAAAAATAGGTGAAGTAGCAAACTTAGGATCACATTTCATTCTAGCATTCAGAGATTTTTCTTTATACTTTAGTAGTAATTTCTCTAGATCATCTCTATCATTACAAGCAAGAATATCTCTAGTTGCTTCTTCACTCATAACATAACCTTCTCGTACCTTAGGCAATTCATATATAGGAAGGCTAGTTCTAGCAGGTGTCTCAGGAGATTTAGTTTCAAGCTCATCATCAGATTCAACAACATCATATTGTATAACTCTAGCAATTTGTTTATCAAGAAATTCACCAGGTGGCACATCATCATTATCAAGCAAGGTACTAGCATCATCATAAGCATCATTCATAGTAGAAGTAGCATCATTAATAACTTGCGACATATCAGAATTGTTAGCATGTGGTGGTGTTGCAAGTTAATTCATAACAGAAGCTGAATCTAAAGGAGAACTGGATGGCAATTCCTTACCTTCCCTCGTCCTTGAGGGAAATATCTTAGTCTTTGGATCCTTCAGATTCTTCATAGTGGTAATATGATAATAATCTCAAGTGACTCAACAAATATAGCTACGCTCCCCGGCAACAGCGCCAGAAAAAGGTCTTGATAACCCAGAAGTATAGGGGATCGCAAAAGTTTTCGAGGGTAGAGTATTCAACCAAAATTTATAGATTCACCACAAGGGGAGACAAAGAGTATTTGAAGATATGAGAAACTGAGTTGTCAATTCAACCACACCTTGAGATTAATTATCTGCAGCAAAGCGATCGGTAGCAAAGTAGTTTGATAGTTTTGATAATAGTGACAGCAACAACGGTAACAGTAACAGTGATAGCGGTAGTTTGTAGCAAGTGTAACAGTGATGATAGCAATAGTAACGCAGCAAGATCAATAAGGATAAATTCGTAGGCATTGGATCGGTGACTTGTTGGATGATATTCATCATGTGACAGTTATAACATAGGGCGATACGACACTAGCTCCAGTTCATCGATATAATGTAGGCATGTATTCCGTAAATAGTCATACATGCTTTATTAAAAGAACTTGCGTGACATCTTTTTCCTACCCTCCCGTGGCAGCAGGGTCCATATTGGAAACTAAGGGATATTAAGGCCTCCTTTTAATAGAGAAACGGAACAAAGCATTAACACATAGTGAATACATGAACTCCTCAAACTACGGTCATCACCGGGAGTGGGCCCGGTTGTTGTCACTCTGGGTGTTGCCGGATCATAACACATAGTAGGTGACTACAACTTTCAAGATCGGATCTAGAACATGGATATAATGATGAATTCATAAACGGTTCAGATCTGAAATCATGGCACCCGGGCCCAAAGTGACAAGCATTAAGCATGGCAAAGTCATAGCAACATCAATCTAAGAACATAGTGGATACTAGCAATAAAGCCCTAACAAAACTAACTCGATTACATGATGAATCTCATCCAACTCCTCACCAACCAGCGAGCCTACGAAGGAATTACTCACTCCCGGTGGGGAGCATCATGGAATTGGCGATGGAGAAGGTTTGGTGATGACGAAGAACGAAGATCCCCCTCTCCAGAGCCCTAAACGGACTCCAGATCTGCCCTCCCGAGGAAGAACAGGGCCTGGCGGCGGCTTCGTCTCGTGGATCGTGACAGTTCTTTCTTCTTGAATTTTTTCTGACATAATGTGACTTTATAATATCAGGGGGGTCGTCAGCGGGGACACCAGGTGGGTACAACCCACCTGGGCGCGCCAGGAGAGGGGGGAGTGCCCTGGTGGCTTGTGCCCATCCAGGGCCCCCTCTCCGGTGGGTCTTGGCTCCAGAAATTCTTATTATTGGTATAAAAAATCCTCACAAAGTTTCATTCTATTCCGAGAACTTTTATTTTTGCACAAAAACAACACCATGGTAGTTCTGCTGAAAACAGTGTCGGTTCGGGGTTAGTTTCATTCAAATCATGCAAATTAGAGTCCAAAACAAGAGGAAAAGCGTGAGAAAAGTAGATATGTTGGAGACGTATCAATGGTCTGAATGATCCCTCCCCTGCTATGGTGGTGGCTAGCCCTATTTATAGAGGCCCTGGTCCTCTTCCCAAATGTTAGGCTTGAAGGGATCCCATTGTTGGGTTTCGTAGTAATTTCAAAAAATTTCCTACGCACACGCAAGATCATGATGATGCACAGCAAAGAGAGGGGAGAGTGTTGTCTACGTACCCACGCAGACCGACTGCGGAAGCGTTGACACAACGTAGAGGAAGTAGTCGTACGTCTTCCCGATCCGACCGATCCAAGCACCGTTACTCCGGCACCTCCGAGTTCTTAGCACACGTACAGCTCGATGACGATCCCCGGGCTCCGATCCAGCAAAGCGTCGGGGAGGAGTTCCGTCAGCAGGACGGCGTGGTGACGATCTTGATGTTCTACCGACGCAGGGCTTTGCCTAAGCACTACAACGATATGACCGAGGTGGAATATGGTGGCAGGGGGCACCGCACACGGCTAAGGAATGATCGCGTGGATCAACTTGTGTGTCTAGAGGTGCCCCCTTCCTCCGTATATAAAGGAGCCAAGGGGGAGGGGGCCGCCGGCCAGGAGGAGGGCGCAGGAGGAGTCCTACTCCTACCGGGAGTAGGACTCCCCCCCCCAATCCTAGTTGGACTAGGATTCCCCGAGGGGAAAGAGAGAGAGGGGGGCCGACCACCTCTCCTAGTCCTAATAGGACTAGGGGAGGGGGGAGGCGCGCGGCCACCTTGGGCTGCTCCTTTCTCCTTTCCACTAAAGCCCATTAAGGCCCATATGGCTCCCGGGGGGTTCCGGTAACCTCCCGGTACTATGGTAAAATCCCGATTTCACCCGGAACACTTCCGATGTCCAAATATAGGCTTCCAATATATCAATCTTTATGTCTCGACCATTTGGAGACTCCTCGTCATGTCCGTGATCACATCCGGGACTCCGAACTAACTTTGGTACATCAAAATGCATAAACTCATAATAACTGTCATCATAACGTTAAGCGTGCGGACCCTACGGTTCGAGAATAATGTAGACATGACTGAGACACATCTCCGGTCAATAACCAATAGCGGGACCTGGATGCCCATATTGGCTCCTACATATTCAACGAAGATCTTTATCGGTCAGACCGCATAACAACATACGTTGTTCCCTTTGTCATCGGTATGTTACTTGCCCGAGATTCGATCGTCGGTATCCAATACCTAGTTCAATCTCGTTGTCGGCAAGTCTCTTTACTCGTTCCATAATACATCATCCCGCAACTAACTCATTAGTTGCAATGCTTGCAAGGCTTATGTGATGTGCATTACCGAGAGGGCCCAGAGATACCTCTCCGACAATCGGAGTGACAAATCCTATTCTCGAAATACGCCATCCCAACATCTACCATTGGAGACACCCGTAGAGCTCCTTTATAATCACCCAGTTACGACGTTTGGTAGCACACAAAGTGTTCCTCCGGCAAACGGGAGTTGCATAATCTCATAGTCATAAGAACATGTATAAGTCATGAAGAAAGCAATAGCAACATACTAAACGATCGGGTGCTAAGCTAATGGAATGGGTCATGTCAATCAGATCATTCAACTAATGATGTGACCTCGTTAATCAAATAACGACACTTTGTTCATGGTTAGGAAACATAACCATCTTTGATTAACGAGCTAGTCAAGTAGAGGCATACTAGTGACACTAAGTTTGTCTATGTATTCACACATGTATTATGTTTCCGTTTAATACAATTCTAGCATGAATAATAAACATTTATCATGATATAAGGAAATAAATAATAACTTTATTATTGCCTCTAGGGCATATTTCCTTCAGTCTCCCACTTGCACTAGAGTCAATAATCTAGATTATACTGTAATGATTCTAACACCCATGGAGCCTTGGTGTTGATCATGTTTTGCTTGTGGAAGAGGCTTAGTCAACGGGTCTGCAACATTCAGATCCGTATGTATCTTGCAAATCTCTATGTCTCCCACCTGGACTAGATCCCGGATGGAATTGAAGCATCTCTTGATGTGCTTGGTCCTCTTGTGAAATCTGGATTCCTTTGCCAAGGCAATTGCACCAGTATTGTCACAAAAGATTTTCATTGGACCCGATGCACTAGGTATGACACCTAGATCGGATATGAACTCCTTCATCTAGACTCCTTCGTTTGCTGCTTCCGAAGCAGCTATGTATTCCACTTCACATGTAGATCCTGCTACGACGCTTTGTTTAGAACTGCACCAACTGACAGCTCCACCGTTTAATGTAAAACGTATCCGGTTTGCGATTTAGAATCGTCCGGATCGGTGTCAAAGCTTGCATCAACGTAACCTCTTACGGTGAGCTCTTTGTCACCTCCATATACGAGAAACATATCCTTAGTCCTTTTTAGGTATTTCAGGATGTTCTTGACCGCTGTCCAGTGATCCACTCCTGGATTACTTTGGTATCTCCCTGCTAAGCTTATAGCAAGGCACACATCAGGTCTGGTACACAGCATTGCATACATGATAGAGCCTATTGCTAAAGCATAGGGAACATCTTTCATTTTCTCTCTATCTTCTGCAGTGGTCGGGCATTGAGTCTGACTCAACTTCACACCTTTTAACACAGGCAAGAACCCTTTCTTTGCTTGATCCATTTTGAACTTCTTCAAAATCTTGTCAAGGTATGTGCTTTGTGAAAGTCCAATTAAGCGCCTTGATCTATCTCTATAGATCTTTATGCCTAATATGTAAGCAGCTTCACCGAGGTCTTCCATTGAAAAACTCTTATTCAAGTATCCCTTTATGCTATCCAGAAATTCTATATCATTTTCAATCAGTAATATGTCATCCACATATAATATCAGAAATGCTACAGAGCTCCCACTCACTTTCTTGTAAATACAGGCTTCTCCGAAAGTCTATATAAAACCAAATGCTTTGATCACACCATCAAAGCGTTTATTCCAACTCCGAGAGGCTTGCACCAGTCCATAAATGGATCGCTGGACCTTGCATACTTTGTTAGCTCCCTTTGGATGGACAAAACCTTCCGGTTGCATCATATACAACTCTTCTTCCAGAAATCCATTCAGGAATGCAGTTTTGACATCCATCTGCCAAATTTCATAATCATAAAATGCGGCAATCGCTAACATGATTCGGACAGACTTAAGCATCGCTACGGGTGAGAAAGTCTCATCGTAGTCAACCCCTTGAACTTGTCGAAAACCTTTTGCGACAAGTCGAGCTTTGTAGACAGTAACATTACCATCAGCGTCAGTCTTCTTCTTGAAGATCCATTTATTCTCAATTGCTTGCCGATCATCGGGCAAGTCAACCAAAGTCCATACTTTGTTCTCATACATGGATCCCATCTCAGATTTCATGGCTTCAAGCCATTTTGCGGAATCTGGGCTCACCATCGCTTCTTCATAGTTTGTAGGTTCATCATGATCTAGCATCATGATTTCCAGAATAGGATTACCGTACCACTCTGGTGCGGATCTCGCTCTGGTTGATCTACGAGGTTCAGTAGTATCTTGTCCTGAAGTTTCATGATCATCATCATTAACTTCCTCACTAATTGGTATAGGTGTCGCAGAAATAGTTTTCTGTGATGTACTACTTTCCAATAAGGGAGCAGGTATAGTTACCTTGTCAATTTCTAAAAAGGATCCATTCTTAGCAACGAATGTCTTGCCTTCGGATCTGTGATAGAAGGTGTACCCAACAGTCTCCTTTGGGTATCCTATGAAGACACATTTCTACGATTTGGGTTCGAGCTTATCAGGTTGAAGCTTTTTCACATAAGCATCGCAGCCCCAAACTTTCAGAAACGACAACTTTGGTTTCTTGCCAAACCATAGTTCATAAGGCGTCGTCTCAACGGATTTTGATGGTGCCCTATTTAACGTGAATGTGGTCGTCTCCAAAGCAGAACCCCAAAACGATAGCGGTAAATCAGTAAGAGACATCATAGATCGCACCATATCTAGTAAAGTACGATTATGACGTTCGGACACACCATTACTCTGTGGTGTTCCGGGTGGCGTGAGTTGCGAAACTATTCCGCATTGTTTCAAATGTACACCAAACTCTAAACTCAAATATTCTCCTCCACGATCAGATCGTATAAACTTTATTTTCTTATTACGATGATTTTCAACTTCACTCTGAAATTCTTTGAACTTTTCAAATGTTTCAGACTTATGTTTCATTAAGTAGATATACCCATATCTGCTTAAGTCATCTGTGAAGGTGAGAAAATAACGATATCCGCCACGAGCCTCAATATTCATCGGACCACATACATCTGTATGTATGATCTCCAACAAATCTGTTGCTCTCTCCATAGTACCGGAGAACGGTGTTTTAGTCATCTTGCCCATGAGGCACGGTTCGCAAGTACCAAGTGATTCATAATCAAGTGGTTCCAAAAGTCCATCAGTATGGAGTTTCTTCATGCGCTTTATACCGATATGACCTAAACGGCAGTGCCACAAATAAGTTGCACTATCATTATCAACTCTGCATCTTTTGGCTTCAACATTATGAATATGTGTGTTACTACTATCGAGATTCATAAAAAATAGACCACTCCTCAAAGGTGCATGACCATAAAAGATATTACTCATATAAATAGAACAACCATTATTCTCTGATTTAAATGAATAACCGTCTCGCATCAAACAAGATCCAGATATAATGTTCATGCTCAACGCTGGTACCAAATAACAATTATTTAGGTCTAATATTAATCCCGAAGGTAGATGTAGAGGTAGCGTGCCGACCGCTATCACATCGACTTTGGAACCGTTTCCCACGCGCATCGTCACCTCGTCCTTCGCCAGTGTTCGCTTAATCGGTAGTCCCTATTTCGAGTTGCAAATATTAGCAACAGAACCAGTATCAAATACTCAGTTGCTATTGTGAGCTCTAGTAAGGTACACATCAATAACATGTATATCACATATACCTTTTTTCACCTTGCCATCCTTCTTATCCGCCAAATACTTGGGGCAGTTCCGCTTCCAGTGACCAGTCTGCTTGCAATAGAAGCACTCAGTTTTAGGCTTAGGTCCAGGTTTGGGTTTCTTCTCTTGAGTAGCAACTTGCTTTCCGTTCTTTTTGAAGTTCCCCTTCTTCTTCCCTTTGCCCTTTTTCTTGAAACTAGTGGTCTTGTTTACCATCAACACTTGATGCTCCTTCTTGATTTCTACCTCCGCAGCTTTCAGCATCGCGAAGAGCTCGGGAATAGTCTTATTCATCCCTTGCATATTATAGTTCATCATGAAGCTCTTGTAGCTTTGGTGGCAGTGATTGAAGAATTCTGTCAATGACGCAATGATCTGGAAGATTAACTCCCAATTGAATAAAGTGATTATTATACCCAGACATCTTGAGTATATGCTCACTGACAGAACTGTTCTCCTCCATCTTGCAGCTATAGAACTTATTGGAGACTTCATATCTCTCAATTCGGGCATTTGCTTGAAATATTAACTTCAACTCCTGGAACATCTCATATGCTCCATGACGCTCAAAACGTCATTGAAGTCCCGATTCTAAGCTGTAAAGCATGGCACACTGAACTATCGAGTAGTCATCAGCTTTGCTCTACCAGACGTTCATAACATCCGGCGTTGCTCCTGCAGTAGGCCTGGCACCCAGCGGTGCTTCCAGGACGTAATTCTTCTGAGCAGCAATGAGGATAATCCTCAAGTTATGGACCCAGTCCGTGTAATTGCTACCATCATCTTTCAACTTTGCTTTCTCAAGGAACGCATTAAAATTCAACGGAACAACAGCACGAGCCATCTATCTACAATCAACATAAACAAGCAAGATACTATCAGGTACTAAGTTCATGATAAGTTTAAGTTCAATTAATCAAATTACTTAAGAAATCCCACTTAGATAGACATCCCTCTAATCCTCTAAGTGATCACGTGATCCAAATCAACTAAACCATAACCGATCATCACATGAGATGGAGTAGTTTTCAATGGTGAACATCGTTATGTTGATCATATCTACTATATGATTCACGCTCGACCTTTCGGTCTCCGTGTTCCGAGGCCATATCTGCATATGCTAGGCTCGTCAAGTTTAACCTGAGTATTCTGCGTGTGCAAAACTGGCTTGCACCCGTTGTAGATGGACGTAGAGCTTATCACACCCGATCATCACGTGGTGTCTGGGCACGACGAACTTTGGCAACGGTGCATACTCAGGGAGAACACTTCTTGATAATTTAGTGAGAGATCATATTATAATGCTACCGTCAATCAAAGCAAGATAAGATGCATAAAAAGATAAACATCACATGCAATCAATATAAGTGATATGATATGGCCATCATCATCTTGTGCTTGTGATCTCCATCTTCGAAGCACCATCATGATCACCATCGTCATTGGCGTGACACCTTGATCTCCATCGAAGTATCGTTGTTGTCTCGCCAAGCTTGTGCTTCCACGACTATCGCTACCATTTAGTGATAAAGTAAAGCATTACATCGCGATTGCATTGCATACAATAAAGCGACAACCATATGGCTCCTGCCGGTTGCCGATAACTCGGTTACAAAACATGATCATCTCATACAATAAAATTCAGCATCATGCCTTGACCATATCACATCACAACATGCCCTGCAAAAACAAGTTAGACGTCCTCTATTTTGTTGTTGCAAGTTTTATGTGGCTGCTACGGGCTTAAGAAAGAACCAATCTCACCTACGCATCAAAAACCACAACGATAGTTTGTCAAATAGACTCTGTTTTAACCTTCGCAAGGACCGGGCGTAGCCATACTTGGTTCAACTAAAGTTGGAGAGACAGTCGCCCGCAAGCCACCTATGTGCAAAGCACGTCGGGGGAACCGGTCTCGTGTAAGCGTACGCGTAATGTTGGTCCGGGTCGTCTCGTCCAACAATGCCGCCGAACCAAAGTATGACATGCTGGTAGGCAGTATGACTTATATCACCCACAACTCACTTGTGTTCTACTCGTTCATATAACATCAACATATAAAACCTGGCTCGGATGCCACAGTCGGGTTTCGTAGTAATTTCAAAAAAATTCCTACGCACACGCAAGATCATGATGATGCACAGCAACGAGAGGGGAGAGTGTTTTCTACGTACCCACGCAGAACGACTGCAGAAGCGTTGACACAACGTAGAGGAAGTAGTCGTACGTCTTCCCGATCTGACCGATCCAAGCACCGTTACTCCGACACCTCCGAGTTCTTAGCACACGTACAGCTCGATGACGATCCCCGGGCTCCGATCCAGCAAAGCGTCGGGGAGGAGTTCCGTCAGCACAACGGTGTGGTGACGATCTTGATGCTCTACCGACGCAGGGCTTCGCCTAAGCACTACAACGATATGACCGAGGTGGAATATGGTGGCAGGGGACACCGCACACAGCTAAGGAATGATCACGTGGATCAACTTGTGTGTCTAGAGGTGCCCCCTACCTCCGTATATAAAGGAGCCAAGGGGGAGGGGGCCGCCGGCCAGGAGGAGGGCGCAGGAGGAGTCCTACTCCTATCGGGAGTAGGACTCCCGGCCCAATCCTAGTTGGACTAGGATTCCCCGAGGGGAAAGATAGAGAGGGGGGCCGGCCACCTCTCCTAGTCCTAATAGGACTAGGGGAGGGGGGAGGCGCGCGGACACCTTGGGCTGCTCCTTTCTCCTTTCCACTAAAGCCCATTAAGGCCCATATGGCTCCCGGGGGGTTCCGGTAACCTCCCGGTACTCCGGTAAAATCCCGATTTCACCCGGAACACTTCCGATGTCCAAATATAGGCTTCCAATATATCAATCTTTATGTCTCGACCATTTCGAGACTCCTCGTCATGTCCGTGATCACATCCGGGACTCCGAACTAACTTCGGTACATCAAAATGCATAAACTCATAATAACTGTCATCGTAACGTTAAGCGTGCGGACCCTACGGTTCGAGAATAATGTAGACATGACTGAGACACATCTCCGGTCAATAACCAATAGCAGGACCTGGATGCCCATATTGGCTCCTACATATTCAACGAAGATTTTTATCGGTCAGACCGCATAATAACATACGTTGTTCCCTTTGTCATCGGTATGTTACTTGCTCGAGATTCGATCGTCGGTATCCAATACCTAGTTCAATATCGTTATCGGCAAGTCTCTTTACTCGTTCCATAATACATCATCCCGCAACTAACTCATTAGTTGCAATGCTTGCAAGGCTTATGTGATGTGCATTACGGAGAGGGCCCAGAGATACCTCTCCGACAATCGGAGTGACAAATCCTATTCTCGAAATACGCCAACCCAACATCTACCATTGGAGACACCTGTAGAGCTCCTTTATAATCACCCAGTTACGTTGTGACGTTTGGTAGCACACAAAGTGTTCCTCCGGCAAACGGGAGTTGCATAATCTCATAGTCATAGGAACATGTATAAGTCATGAAGAAAGCAATAGCAACATACTAAACGATCGGGTGCTAAGCTAATGGAATGGGTCATGTCAATCAGATCATTCAACTAATGATGTGACCTCGTTAATCAAATAACAACACTTTGTTCATGGTTAGGAAACATAACCATCTTTGATTAACGAGCTAGTCAAGTAGAGGCATACTAGTGACACTAAGTTTGTCTATGTATTCACACATGTACTATGTTTCCGTTTAATACAATTCTAGCATGAATAATAAACATTTATCATGATATAAGGAAATAAATAATAACTTTATTATTGCCTCTAGGGCATATTTCCTTCACCCATAACGGCCAAGTTTGAAGGCAGACAACTAGTACAATCTATCCTGACAAAAGGTGGTCTTCACCTGGCAAAGACTCTGGTGGTGATGGTGCTGTGGGCTCCGCGGTGACCTCCATCATGCTGTCCTGCTCTCCTTGGTCTTGTTGCACTGATAAGGAAACCTTTGCCTGATGCCTCGGGACTCCTTGCCTGCGCCAGCCTCTTTAGCACCAAAGAGGAAACTGGTACACTGCGCCCGCTGGCGCCCGCCTGGCCTTGGTCATCATGGCTCATGCCACGTGAACCTCGTGAGGTGCCCCTTGCATAGATATCTCCGCTCCTCAAGAGCCAACCTAGTGAGGCTGCACCCTGGGAGGTCTTGGAGTTGTCCGCCTCACGAGGCTTGGCCCCTCGTGAGGGTCTTGAGTTGTCACTGCAGATAAAGGCCCATACCAGGCCGCTGGTGGAGCCACGCCATGGGCCGCAGGCAGGCAAGTCTGGGTACCCCCGTTCCAAGGACGCCGACATGTATGTTGTCATAACGGTTCGACCGATAGAGATCTTCATAGAATATGTTGGAGCCAATAAGGGCATCCAGGTTCCTCTATTGGTTATTGACCGGAGAGGTCTCGGTCATGTCTACATAGTTTTTGAACCCATAGGGTCCGCACGCTTAACGTTCGATGATGATATAGTATTATATGAGTTATCTGATTTGGTGACCAAATGTTGTTCAGACTCCTGGATGAGATCATAGACATGACGAGGAATCTCTAAATGGTTGAGAGGAAAAGATTGATATATAGGACGATATTATTCGGACACCGAAGGGGGTCCCGGATACTTATTGGGTTACCAGAAGGGGTTACAAGCACCCTCGGCAAAAAGATATGGGCCTTATGGGCCAAGAGGGGAAGTGCACCGGACAAAAGGGGCTAGTGCGCCCCCCATATGGGCCGTCCAAGGAGGAGATGGAAATAGGGGAACGGAAAGGAAAGAGAGGAATAGGATTCCCCTTCCTTCCCTCGCCCCTCTCTTTCCTCCTCCTCCAATATAAATGGCAGGGGTGTGCGCGGCTTGGGAGGAGCCCAAGTAGGATTCGGTCCTACTTGGGGCGCCTCCTGGCCTCTCCCCTCCCCCTCCCACCTATATATCTATGGGACAGGGGGGCTAGCACACCCGATACAATTGTTTAGCCGTGTGCAGCGCCCCTCTCCACCGTTTACACCCCCGGTCATATTTTTCGTAGTGCTTACACGAAGCCTTGCGAGGATCAGTTCACCATCACCATCGTCGTGCCATCGTGTAGATGGAACTCATCTACTACCTCAACGTCTTGCTGGATCAAGAAGGCGAGGGACGTCACCGAGCTGAACAAGTGCAGAATGCAGAGGTGTCGTGTGTTTGGTACTTGATCAGTTGAAGCGCGAAGAAGTTCGACTACATCAACCGCATTGAGAAATGGTTCCATTTACGGTCTATGAGGGTACATAGACACACTCTCCCCTCGTTGCTATGCATCTACATGGATAGATCATTGCGTGTGCGTAGAATTTTTTTATTTCCATGCAACGTTTCCCAACAGTGACATCATGAGCCAGGTCTATGCGTAGATTATATGCATGGGTAGAACACAAAGAGTTATGGGCGGTGAGGGAGTCCTGGATTAGGGGGTCTCCGGACAGCCGGACTATATCCTTTGGCCGGTTTGTTGGACTATGAAGATACAAGATTGAAGACTTCGTCCCGTGACCAGATGGGACTCTCCTTGGCGTGGAAGGCAAGCTTGGCAATACAGATATGTAGATCTTCTTCCTTGTAACCGACTCTGTGTAACCCTAGCCCCCTCCAGTGTCTATATAAACCGGAGGGTTTAGTCCGTAGGACGACAGACAATCATAGCATAGGCTAGCTTCTAGGGTTTAGCCTCTACGATCTCGTGGTAGATCAACTCCTGTAATACTCATATCATCAAGATCAATCAAGCAGGAAGTAGGGTATTACCTCCATCAAGAGGGCCCGAACCTAGGTAAACATCGTGTCCCCTACCTCTTGTTACCATCTGCCTTAGGCGCACAGTTCGGGACCCCCTACCCGAGATCCGCCGGTTTTGACACCGACATTGGTGCTTTCATTGAGAGTTTCACTATGTCGTCACCGTAAGGCTTGATGGCTCCTTCGATCATTGGTAACGATGCGGTCCAGGGTGAGGTTTTCCTCCCCGGACAGATCTTCGTATTCGGCGCCTTCGCACTGCGGGCCAACTCGCTTGGCCATCTGGAGCAGATCGACAGCTACGCCCCTGGCCATCAGGTCAGGTTCGGAAACTTAAACTGCACTGCCGACATCCGCGGAGACTTGATCTTCGACGGATTCGAACCCATGTCAGGTGCGTCGCATGATCACGACGAGCATGATTTAGCTTTGTCGTCGGACAGTGTTTGGGAGATCACACCTGCAACTACTCTGGCCTTCAATCCAGAGCAAATTGCGCCATCCGAGGACGGGTGGATAGACCCCGCCATGGAGGCCGCACTCTCAGTGGCGATAGAGCCGAATACTGACTCACCCCTTACGAGAGCCGTGTTGCCGAACCACTGGATTCGTCTCCGGCCACGGACTCCGAGCCGCCTGCGTCTGTGCCTATCGAATCCGATTGGGCACTGATCATGGAGTTCACCTCCGCGAATATCTTTCAGCACTCACCTTTCGGCGACGTGCTAAATTCATTAAGGTCTCTCTCCTTGTCAGAAGAACCTTGGTCGAACTATGTCTGGC
The DNA here is from genome assembly GCF_018294505.1 of Triticum aestivum. Classification (NCBI taxonomy): domain Eukaryota; kingdom Viridiplantae; phylum Streptophyta; class Magnoliopsida; order Poales; family Poaceae; genus Triticum; species Triticum aestivum. The sequence continues at coordinate 476,665,662 of NC_057794.1, forward strand.
TAGAATGGGATGCGGATGACGAAGAAATTCTCTCCCCACCCACCACCCACTTAGTAGCCATTATCGATGATTTAACCGACATGCTCGACTTTGACTCCGAAGACATAGACGGTATGGACGACGATGCAGGAGACGAACAGGAACCTCCGCCCACGGGACGCTGGACCGCCACCTCATCATATGATATATACATGGTGGACACCCCCAAAGAAGGCAATGGCGATGAGATAGCGGGGGATGACCCCTCCAAGAAACAACCCAAGCACCAACGTCAGCAGCGCCACTCTAAGTCCCGCCATAGCAAAAGTAGTGATACCGGCACAAGAGACAATAACACTCCGGATAGTGCCGAAGACGACAACAATCCCCTCCAGCACGATTTAGAGCGGGAGGGTGAACAAGCTAGCCCTCCAGAGCGGGCAGCAGATAGAGAACCGGAGGAGGATAATTACATGCCTCCCTCCGAAGACAAGGTGAGCCTCGGCGACCAAGAATTTATCGTGCCTGACGATCCCATCGAGCAGGAGCGCTTCAAGCGCTAGCTTATAGCCATAGCAAATAGCTTGAAGAAAAAGCAACAACAGCTTCAAGCTAATCAAGATTTGTTAGCAGACAGATGGACCAAAGTCCTTGCGGCCGAGGAATACGAACTCAAGCGCCCCTCCAAGAGTTACCCAAAGTGCAGGTCGCTACCCCGACTCGAGGAGGAAGCATTGAAACCCGAGCCAGAGAGGCATTTCAGCCTGAAGTTCAGCCTAGACCCCGCTACCACTCAAACAAAAATACCAAGTCCCGGGGCAACACACAGGACCTGCGAGACGTATTGGAAAGCAGGGAAAAACATGCAAGGTCGATATACAGGTCACAGGGGCGCGCGCCAATGCGGGACGATGACCGTCACGCCGGATACACTAAAAGTAAATCCGGCCGGGCCGAATAGAACAGACAAGACACATATGAACTGCGTCGTGATATAGCCCAGCACAGAGGCGCCGGACACCCCCTATGCTTCACTGATGAAGTTATGGATCACGAATTCCCGGAGGGTTTTAAACTCGTAAATATCTAATCGTATGATGGTACAACAGATCCCGTTGTATGGATTGAGGATTTCCTCCTCAACATCCACATGGCTCGCAGTGATGATCTGCATGCCATCATGTACCTCCCACTAAAACTCAAAGGACAAGCTCAGCATTGGCTGAATAGCTTGCCAGCAGACTCCCTCGGCAGTTGGGAGGATTTGGAAGACGCATTCCTTGACAACTTCCAGGGCACTTATGTGCGACCACCGGATGCTGATGACTTGAGCCATATAACTCAGCAGCCAGGGGAATCGGCCAGGCAATTCTGGACACGGTTCCTAACTAAGAAAAACCAAATTGTCGACTGTCCGGATGTAGAGGCCTTAGCGGGATTCAAGCATAACATCCGTGATGAGTGGCTCGCCCGGCAACTCGGCCAGGAGATGCCGAAGTCTATGTCAGCCCTCATGACACTCATGACCCGCTTTTGCGCGGGCGAGGATAGCTAGCTGGCTCGCAGCAACAACACATCAAGGAATCCGGGCACTTTGGATACCAAAGATGCCAACGGCAGACCACGTCGTAACAGACACAAGCGCCGCAACAACAGTGATAACACCGATGATATGGCAGTCAATACCGGATTCAGAGGCTCTAGATCCAGTCAGTGGAAAAAGCCATTCAAAAGAAGTACTCCGGGCCCGTCTAGTTTGGATCACATACTTGATCGATCGTGTCAAATCCATGGCACCCCCGATAAGCCAGTCAATCACACCAACAGAGAATGCTGGGTGTTCAAGCAGGCCGGAAAGTTGAATGCTGAAAACAAGGACAAGGGGCTATATAGTGATGACGAGGAGGAGCCCCGGCCGCCGAACACGGGAGGACAGAAGAGGTTCCCCCCACAAGTGAAGACGGTGAACATGATATACGCAACCCACATTCCCAACAGGGAATGGAAGCGTGCACTAAGGAACGTCTATGCGATGGAGCCCGTCACCCCAAAGTTCAACCCAAGGTCCTCTTGTCTGATCACCTTCGATCGCAGGGACCACCCCACCAGTATCCGTCATGGAGGATCTGCCGCATTGGTCCTAGACCCCATCATTGATGTATTTGACCTCACTCGAGTCCTTATGGACGGCGGCAGCAGCTTGAACCTGCTCTATCAGGATACAGTGCGCAAAATGGGTATAGATCCCTCGAGGAGCAAACCCACCAAAACCACCTTTAAGGGCGTCATCCCAGGTGTAGAGGCCCATTGCACGGGCTCAATGGTCTTCGGATCTCCGGACAGCTTCCAAAGCGAGGAGTTAATCTTCGATATCGTCCCGTTCCGCAGTGGCTATCACGCACTGCTCGGGCGAACCGCATTTGCAAAATTCAATGCGGTACCGCATTACGCATACCTCAAACTCAAGATGCCAGGACCTAGGGGGGTCATAACAGTCAATGGAAACACAAAACGCTCGCTCCGCACGGAAGAGCATACTGCGGCCCTCGCAGCAGAAGCACAAAGCAGCCTTTTAAAGCAAACCGCCAATTCGGCGATACAGCCCCCGGACACCGTCAAGTGAGTCTGGAGTAACCTGCAATAGGATCGCCTGGTACGTTCAGAGCTCGCCTAGCAATTCGGCCCCCATCCCAGTCCCAGTCAAGCGACAAAATCCGTGCCGCACGTACATAGTTACGCACTGAAAATACCATGGGCATAGGCGGGGGCACGATCAGGGCACGTCCCGCAATGCGGCTTAACCTCCCTAGGGGCTGCATACCCTTATCATTTTTTCTCTTTCAGGACCTTACTCTCTGGAAGCCCTTTCCGGTAGTATGATTGCCGGACACATTACGGGAAGGAACAACCAAGGAGGCAAGAAGCTAAGATGTACAAGGGAACCCCCAGGTGGTCTCTAATAACAATCGATATACCCGCTTTTACTACCCCATACGTAGCTTGCCCTTGGATAGGACATGTCAAATAGTCCTATGTTTTGCTTATTGCACTACTTGTATTGGTATGCTTCGACGTATTATTTAAATAACAATGCATAGAATTAGTCTATTATTGCATTATCCATCCCTTTTTTCTTATATGTTCATTTACGACAACTTCCACGCGTACATTCTGGTACGGTCAGTACGCCAAGGGCTTTCGTTTACCCCATAATACATCGTGAGAAGTCCGAACACTTTTGACAGTGCAGCACCCCGAACTAATAGCATTATATGCATTAGCTCCGAATCATGTCTTGGGTCAATAGTTGGGTTTGCCCGACTCCCATGTTTTGGTACCTTACGTTCCGCTATATTGGCTAAGGTAGCACTGGGAGAACTACTGCGATTGTGTCCCGGTTCTTCCGGACGAGCACCTCAGTAGAGAAAGCCGAAAACTGACTGTCATGATAAGGCGAGAGCTAGTCGCTGTCCGAGAGGTCTCAAGTCCTTAAAGAATTTTTTCGCTTTAGGATAGGAGTCGGCCTTGCCCGACTTAGGCGTATATAGCGCCCCAAATTCGGCCTTCTGAATACTAGGGGCTTCGCCAAAATTTAAAATTGTAGACTTCTATGGCTAAGTGAGAGTGATAAAGCCTTATAGTCTGATTGCTTGGTTCGTTGTGCTGAATACCTCCCTCGAAGGACCCAAAATTGGGATGAAGAGTGCTCAGGTTTATCCCGAAGACCCCAGTACTAGTTACATGGGGGTAGATGCCGACGACTGGCCAACTCTCAAATTTAATAAACGGCTGCACAGAAGGTAATATTTTAAATTCAACAAGAGTTTCATACCGCAAATGAACTCATTTCACATTTCAGGATCACATGAGCATGTTCATTCAAAAATTACATCTCTAGCACATTCATCCGCCACAAGGCGGGAACCCTTCAGGACACTGTCATAATACATTTCGAGGCAGCGATGCTCCTTGCCCTCCGGCGGCCCCTCCATCACCACCTTTGTGGCGTCCAGCTTCGCCCAGTGCACCTTCGCCCGGGCAAAAGCCCTGTGCGCACCCTTGATGCAGACGGATCGCTTTATGACTTCAAGCCGTGCCATGCATCCACAAGCCGCCTCACCAGACCGAAGTAGCTGCTAGGCAGGGGATCGCCAGGCCACATCTGGATTATAAGACCCTTCATGGCCTATTCGGCCGCCTTGTGAAGCTCGAACAGTTGCTTTAGCTGGTCGCTCAAGGGCATTGGGTGTTCGGTCCCAGTATACTGAGACCAAAACAACTTTTTCGTCGAGCTCCCGTCCTCAGCTCGGTAAAACTCCTCGGCATCCAGTACACTGCGGGGAAAATCTACGAACGTCCTGGAGAGCTCCGAACTCGGGTAAGTAAAAGGAAAGTTTCCTTCACATGCTTGCTTTGCATAATGAATGCCTTACCCGCTACTATCTTCTTCACCGCATCAATCTCCTAGAGGGCCTTGTGGGCTTCAGCCTTGGTGCTCCGTGTGCTTTCGAGCACCTTCACAAGCTCGGACTCTAGCGTCTTAGAGTCAAGCTCCAAGGACTCGTGTTTTTTGGCGAGAGCCTCGAGCTCTTGCTGCACCTTGCCTACCCGGGCTTCTTGCTTTTCCCGCTCAATGCGCTCCTTGGCCGCTTTGTCTCCGGCCTCGAACATCGCCTTCTTCAGGGTTGCCACCTCGGTCGTGGCCCCCGGCAAATTCATGATGATCCTATTACTTTACAACCGAATTTATTTTTAATATATAGACAAGGTATTGCTTACCTTTGCTCTCCTCGAGCTGCCTCTTGGTAAGGCCGAGCTTGTCCTCGGACCGCTCAAGGTCCTGCTTCAGTGCAGCGACCTCTGCAGTATGTGCAGCAGCGGCCAGCAGTGAAGCCTGCATATGCACATAGACATATTCTAATTAGACTCCTGAGTCATTATTTGATCCTCCATTCGTCCTTTCTTCGCGAACGCCAAACAGAGCATCAGGAACTACTGTCTATGCGGTAATATTTTCCTATATTTTGATTGCTTACCTGAAAGCCTGTTAGGAGGCTGGCACAAGCTTTGGTTAGTCTGTTTTTGGCGGACTGAACATTCTCGATCACCGCACTCATGATAGTGCGGTGCTCTTCATCGATGGAAGCACCGCAAAGCGCTTCCAGCAAGTTGTTCGGTGCCTCTGGATGGACAGAGGCCATCGACACGGGCGGCTTGCCCCTCTTAACGGGGGATTACCTGCCGGACACCGAAGGTTCCGGCGCAGTGTTTAGCTGGGGGCCGAACTTGGAGCCCGTGGGAGTCTTGCTCCCTTTGCGCCCAGGGTCCGGAAGGTCGCCTCGAGGTGCCCCCAGGACTACCTCCCCTTGGCTCGGTGCCTTTTGAGACAACACCTCGACGTTGTCCGTAGGGCAAGGGGTGGAGGCGGTCGGAAGTGAATCGCTATTCATGTCCGACGAGTCCAAAGAACCGTCTGACGAAGATACGTTGAGACAGGCTCGGGACGGACTGCATAATCGTATTCGGCTTAAGGAGAAGCAGTGCATAAAAACATACCATGAATTACTATGGTATCCGGATACTTACGACTTCGCCAGGGGCTTGTCCCTCGGTAACCACTTGTCGTCGCTGTAGGCGGCCGTCGTGGAGCAGTCTGGAAGGAGGGTCCTTCCCTTCTTGGACCCTTTGGCCTCCCCTGTTGGGGCAGCTTTCCTTTTATTATCTCCCTCGGTTGGGGGGGCGGGACTTTCCTCTTCCTCCTCCTCGTTTTTGTGGGAGGAGTGCGCTTTGGAGTTAGCGGAGATGAGTCCAATATAACCTTGTCGCCGGAGACCCTTTCGGGTCCCCGTGGCCTTCTTCTTGGCCTTCTTCACCGGCACCTCATAAGGCGCCGGAACCAGCATCTCCGTTAGGAGAGCATCTACATAATCTTTAGGCAGGGGGGCTAGGCAATCGATCTGCTCTACTGTCTCTACCCAGTCCTGTTAATGGCATGGAAGCTTAGATCCCACACATGATTAAACTAGGGCAAACAAATATCCTGTGAGATATAAAAACTTACCGGATTGGCATGGCGCTTTGCGCTGAGTCTTCCGTCCTCGGTAAGGGGAGGAGGTACCTCAGCGCCCTTGAACATCACCTTCCAGACGTCCTTGTCTGTCGTGTCGAATAGCTCTCGCGGTGTCTGGTGCTTGGCCGGGTCGAACTCCCATAAATTGAATACCCCTCGTTGACACGGGAGGATCCGGTGGAAGAGCATGACCTGGACCACATTGTCGAGCTTGATTTTCTTGCTCATCATGTTCTTGATTCACGTCTGGAGTCCGGTCAGCTCTACCGGGGAACCCCAGGACAGGCCCTTCTCTTTCCAGGAAGTGAGCCGCGTGGGGATTCCGGATCGAAATTCAGGGCCGCCACCCAGTTGGTGTCGCGCGACTCGGTGATGTAGAACCACCCCGATTGCCACCCCTTTATGGTCTCCACATAGGAGCCTTTGAGCCAGGTGACATTAGGCATTTTGCCCACCATGGCGCCTCCGCACTCTGCTTGCTGGCCGACCACCACCTTTGGTTTAACATTGAAGGTCTTCAGCCACAGGCCAAAGTGGGGCCTGATGCGGAGGAAGGCCTTGCACACGATGATAAACGCTGAGATGTTGAGGATGAAACTTGGGGCCAGATCATATCCATCCCGTAGTAGAACATGAGCCTGCGGACAAACGGGTGAAAGGGAAATCCCAGTCCGCGGACAAAGTGGGTAAGGAAAACTACCCTCTCATGGGGTTCAGGCATAGGGATGATCTGCCCCGCATCTGGCAGCCGGTGCACGATGTCCGCGGCCAGATATCCGACTTCCTGTAGCTTTGTGATGTTCTCCTCCATGACGGAGGAGACCATCCACTTCCCTCCCGCTCCAGACATGCTTGGAGTGGTTTGAGGAGAAAGACGTGAACTTGGGCGCTGGAGCTCGAGTGTGCGAGAATGGATAAGCAAGGAGGCGTGGGTAAAAAGGGTGAATCTTTGTCCCTTTATAAGGGCGGAATAGGCGATGCACCTCCCCACTTACCTGGTAAAGTCGCTTATTCCCTGAATGCTGTCATTGATGGCGCGGTTGGGTTACCCATACCCATATTGATGAGATTCCCATGATAAGGGGACATGATCTCTGCTTTGACAAGACGTGTCAAGAAAACCGCCTCGCGATATGTGCAGTGCTGGTTGAGAAAAATGGTTCTAATAATGACCGAGCCATGGCATGATGTCATGTTGCTAAACGTGTCAGCAGATTAGATTTGTGGAAATATTATTCTCTCTACGATGGTATGTGGAACTTGTTTTGCAGAGCCGGACACTATCCTTGTGGTCAAACTATTCTATGGAGTACTCGGAGGAAGAACCCGCCTTGCAATGCCGAAGACAAATCTGCGCGCCGGACTCATTGTCATTGAAGCCTGGTTCAGGGGCTACTGAGGGAGTCCTGGATTAGGGGGTCTCCGGACAGGCCGGACTATATCCTTTGGCCGGACTGTTGGACTATGAAGATACAAGATTGAAGACTTCATACCGTGACTGGATGGGACTCTCCTTGGCGTAGAAGGCAAGCTTGGCAATACGGATATGTAGATCTTCTTCCTTGTAACCGACTCTGTGTAACCCTAGCCCCCTCCGGTGTCTATATAAACCAGAGGGTTTAGTCCGTAGGATGATAGACAATCATACCATAGGCTAGCTTCTAGGGTTAGCCTCTACGATCTCGTGGTAGATCAACTCTTGTAATACTCATATCATCAAGATCAATCAAGCAGGAAGTAGGGTATTACCTCCATCAAGAGGGCCTGAACCTGGGTAAACATCGTGTCCCCCGCCTCCTGTTACCATCCGCCTTAGACGCATAGTTTGGGACCCCCTACCTGAGATCCGCCAGTTTTGACACCGACAGGCGGTGATAGTCATACTGCTTACCACCAATGTCTTATTTTGATTCAGCCGTATTGTGGGTTGAAGCGGCCCGGACCAACCTTACATGTCCACGCACATGAGACCGGTTCCACCGACAGACATGCAACTAGTTTTGCATAAAGGTGTCTGGCGGGTGTCTGTTTCTCCTACTTTAGTTGAATCGAATTTGACTGTGTCTGGTCCTTGGAGAAGGTTAAAACAACAAACTTGACGAAACACCATTGTGTTTTTTGCGTAGGTAAGAATGGTTCTTGCAAGAAGCCCGTAGCAGCCACGTAAAACTTGCAACAACAAAGTAGAGGACGTCTAACTTATTTTTGCAGGGCATGTTATGATGTGATATAGTCAAGACATGATGTGATATACGTTGTTGTATGAGATGATCATGCTTTGTAAGTTATCGGCAACCAGCAAGAGCCTTATGGTTGTCTCTTTATTGTATGAAATGCAAACACCATGTAATTGCTTTACTTTACCACTATGCGTTAGCGATAGTTGTAGAAGCACTAGTTGGCGTGACGACCTCGACGCAACGACACTACGATGGAGATCAAGGTGTCAAGTTGGTGACGATGGAGATCATGACATTGCTTTGGAGATGGAGATCAAAAGCACGAGATGATGATGACCATATCATGTCACATATTTTGATTGCATGTGATGTTTCTCTTTTATGCATCTTATTTTGCTTAGAACATCGGTAGCATTATAAGATGATCATTTCACTTAATTTGAAGATAAAAGTGTTCTCCGTGAGTATGCACCGTTGCTACAGTTTGTCATTTTGAGACACCACGTGTAGATCGGGTGTGATAGACTCTACGTTCACATTCAACGGGTGTAAGGCAGTTTTGCACATGCAGAATACTTGGGTTAAACTTGACGAGCCTAGCTTGTACATACATGGTCTCGAAACACTGGAGACCGAAAGGTCGAACATGAATCATATAGTAGGTATGATCAACATAAAGATGTTCACCATTGATGACTACCCCATCTCACGTGATGATCGGACACGGGTTAGTTGATTTGGATCATGTATCACTTAGATGACTTGATGGATGTTTATTTAAGTGTGATTTCATTAGTAATTTGATTAATTGAACTTAATTTATCATGAACTTAGTCTTGATAGTTTTGCATATCTATGTTGTAGATCAATAGCTCGTGATATAACTCCTATATATTTTTGATATGTTCCTAGTGAAAACTAAGTTGAAAGATGATAGTAGCAATGATGCGGACTGGGTCCGTGATCCGAGGATTATCCTCATTGCTGCATAGAAGAATTATGTCCTTGATGCACCGCTAGGTGACAAAACTGTTGCAGGAACAGATACAGATGTTATGAACGTTTTGCAAGCTCGATATGATGACTACTTGATAGTTTAGTGCACTAATCGCTCTCTGACTATAGCGCCAGAAAAGCTCCTGTCTGCTAGGACTACGTCAGTATTTCCCCAAAGAGGAAGGGATTATGCAGCACAACGACAATAGGTATTTCCCTAAGTGAAGAAACCAAGGTTATCGAACCAGTAGGAGAACCAAGCAACACAACGTAAACAACACCTGCACACAAATAACAACACATCGCAACCCGACGTGTTAAACGGGTGTCAATCCCTTTCGGGTAATGATGCCAGAAAATTGTAGTAGATTGAAATAATAGATCGCAAATAAAATAAAGTGCAGCAAAGTATTTTTGTATTTTTGGTTTAATAGATCTGAATAAAAATGCATAGGAAAACTAGATCGCAAGCAAATATATGAGGAAGAAGACCTGGGGGCCGTAGGTTTCACTAGTGGCTTCTCTCGAGAAATATAGCAAACGGCGGGTAAACAAATTACTGTTGGGAAATTGATAGAACCTCAAATAATTATGACGATATTCAGGCAATGATCATTACATAGGCATCACGTCCAATATTAGTAGACCGACTCCTGCCTGCATCTACTACTATTACTCCACACATCGACCGCTATCCAGCATGCATCTAGTGTATTAAGTTCATGGAAAACGGAGTAATGCAATAAGAATGATGACATGATGTAGAAAATATCCGTTTAGCTATTGCGTAGATATAGATCCCATCTTTTTATCCCTAGTAGCAATGATACATATGTGTCGGTTCCCTTTTCTGTCAATGGGATCAAGCAACGTAAGATCGAACCCACTACTGGGCACCTCTTCCCGTTGTAAGATAAATAAATCAAGTTGGCCAAACAAAACCCAAATATCGGAGAAGAAATACGAGGCTATAAGAGATCATGCAAATAAGAGATCAAAGAAACTCAAATAACTTTCATGAATATAAAAAGATATGACTGATCATATACTCAAAGTTCATCAGATCCCAACAAACACACTGCAAAAAGAGTTACATCATATGGATCTCCAAGAGACCGTTGTTTTGAGAATCAAGAGAGAGAGATGAAGCCATCTAGCTACTAACTACAAACCCAAAGGTCTACAAAGAACTACTCACGCATCATCGGAGAGGCACCAATGGAGGTGGTGAACCGCATCCGAGATGGTGTCTAGATTGGATCTAGTGGTTCTGGACTCTGCGGTGGCTGCATGAATATTTCATCGACTCCGCTAGGGTTTCTGGAATATTTGGGTATTTATAGAGCAAAGAGGCGGTCCGGGGGGCACCCGAGGTGGGAACAACCCACCAGGGCGCGCCTGGGCCTGCTGGCGCGCCCTGGTGGGTTGTCCCCTCTCCGGGACTCCCCCAGGTGCTTCTAGAGCCCAACTTGTTCCTTCCGGTCCATAAAAAATCTTCGTAAAGTTCCGTGGCATTTGGACTCCGTTTGATATTGATTTTCTGCGATGTAAAAAGCATGGAAGAAACAGGAACTGGCACTAGGCACTATGTCAATAGGTTAGTACCAAAAAATGATATAAAATGACTATAAAATTATTATAAAACATACATGATATTATAGCAGCATGGAACAATCAAAAACTATACATATGTTGGAGACATATCATGTGCCATGCTTTACGCTTAGAACCGGGACTTCAAAAAAATTTTGAACGCCACGGAGCATATGAGTTGTTCCAAAAGCTGAAAAATGGTATTTCAGATTCATGTCCGTGTCGAGAGTTATGATACCTCTGACAAGTACTTTGCCTACAAGATGGAGGAGAATAGCTCAGCTAGTGAGCATGTACTCAGAATGTCTGGGTACTACAATCGCTTGAATCAAGTGGGAGTTAATCTTCCAGATAAGATAGTGATTGACAGAGTTCTCTAGTCACTATCACCGAGCTACTAGAACTTTGTGATGAACTATAATATGCAAGGGATGAAAAAAAGATTCCCAAGATCTTCGCAATGCTGAAATCAGTGAAGGTAGAAATCAAGAAAGAGCATCAAGGGTTGATGGTTAACAAGACCACTAGTTTCAAGAAAAAGGGCAAGGGAAAGAAACGGAACTTCAGGAAGAATGGCAAGCAAGTTGCCACTCCCATGAAGAAACCCAAAGCTGGACCCAAGCCTAAAACTAAGTGCTTCTACTGCGAAGGAAACAGTCACGGGAAGTGGAACTGCCCCAAATACTTGGCGGATAAGAAGGATGGCAAAGTGAACAAAGGTATATTTGATACACATGTTATTGATGTGTATTTTACTAGTGTTCGTAGTAACCCCTAGGTATTTGGTACCGGTTTAGTTGCTAATTAAGATTAGTAACTCAAAATAGGAGTTGCAGAGACTAGTTAAAAGTGAGGTGATGATGTGTGTTGGAAATGATTCCAAGGTTGATATGACCACCATCACACACTCCCTCTACCTTCAGGATTAGTGTTGAAGTTGAACCGAAATAAATTTTATTTGGTGTTTGCGTTGAGCATGAATATGATTAGATCATGTTTATTGCAGTACGTTTGTTCATTTAAGTTAGAGAATAATTGTTGTTCTGTTTACATGAATAAAACCTTTTATGGTCATACACCCAATGTGAATGGTTTATTGAATCTTGATTGTAGTGATACACATATTAAAAATATTGATGCCAAAAGATGAAAAGTTGATAATGATAGTGCAACATACTTGTGGCACTGCCGTTTAGGTTATATTGGTGTAAAGCGCATGAAGAAACTCCATGCAGATGGACTTTTGGAATCACTTGTTTATGAATCATTTGATACTTGCGAACCATGCCTCATGGGCAAGATGACTAAAACTCTATTCTCCGGAACAATGGAGCGAGCTAATGACTTACTGGATCATGATAAATGTTTATTATTCATTCTAGAATTGTATTAACCAGAAGCTTAGTACATGTGTTAATACATAGACAAAACCGAGTGTCCCTAGTATGCCTCTACTTGACTAGCACGTTAATCAAAGATGGTTAAGTTTCCTGACCATAGACATGTGTTGTCATTTGATGAACGTGATCACATCATTAGAGAATGATGTGATGGACAAGACCCGTCCGCTAGCTTAGCATTATGATCGTTTAATTTTATTGTTATTGCTTTCTGATGGGGAACATAGTTGAGGGAGTCCTGGATTAGGGGGTCTCCGGACAGCCGGACTATATCCTTTGGCCGGACTGTTGGACTATGAAGATACAAGAAGACTTCGTCTCGTGTCCGGATGGGACTCTACTTGGCGTGGAAGGCAAGATAAGCAATATGGATATGAATATCTCCTCCTTTGTAACAGACCTTGTGTAACCCTAACCCTCTCCGGTGTCTATATAAACCGAAGGGTTTTAGTCCGTAGAATAATATACAATCATACCATAGGCTAGCTTCTAGGGTTTAGCCTCTCTGATCTCGTGGTAGATCTACTCTTGTACTACCCATATCATCAATATCAATCAAGCAGGACGTAGGGTTTTACCTCCATCAAGAGGGCCCGAACCTGGGTAAAACATTGTGTCCCCTGCCTCCTGTTACCATCCGGCCTAGACGCACAGTTCGGGACCCCCTACCCGAGATCCGCTGGTTTTGACACCGACATTGGTGCTTTCATTGAGAGTTCCGCTGTGCCGTCGCCACTAGGGAGGATGTCTCATCCCGTCTTTAAAGACGGCACTGTTGCTAAAGGAGATTTGGCTGTCGGCCAAACTCTTCGGCTAGGTGGTTTTCTTATGACCGCCTGTTCGGCCGCTGCACCGATGATGACTTCTCGGGTCATCGAAAGCAATCTTCGCGTCAACTCGGAACTCGCCGAGCAGTTATATCCTATGGAGCTCTCTTCCCTGAACGAGCTCCTGGATCACATCGCCGCCCTGGGAGTTGCTACAGACTATGATCAGATTGGGCCTAAACCCGATCTGAGAGAGATCAACTCTCCCCAGGTCACCCATCACGTTGTAGTGGTGGAGGAACAATGCGGCAACCCTTCATCTATCTTAAGGACTAGCTATGTACGGATTCCCGATCCCTCCAAGCTGTATACCCGCGGAGGGGAGGACGTCACTCAAGGCTTGAACCTAGAGTCAGGCAGCGGGCTAGATTTATTGGAAAACATCCAAGAATCCAAACATCCGAGTTCGGAAACTCCTTGGCCCCTGAGTCTCAGATTGGGTGAGGATTCAGGCTCAATTAAAACCACCCACCCAAACATAAGCGATCTATCCCAAATTAGGCAAGAGCCCGAAGAAACAGTACACCATTACTGGGCCAGATTCCTCCTGGTCATGAACAGGATAAAGGACTGCCGCGAGGAAGACACAATTTCATTCTTCTGCAATAATTGCACGAACAAGGGAATCCTGAACGCCATAAGTCGCCGCGAAATTACACGTTTGCTGACTTGGTGTCCATAGTACGAAAGTACTGTGCGATGGAAAGCGCTTGGAAAACCGAAATAAAATTTTGGAATAATTCGGCCCTGAATACAAACCCAGTTGAAAATAAAAGGGGACATTATCACAATACACCTGGGTTAACTACCAAAAAGAAAAAGCCCTCTACGGGGCAAGGAACTGTACTAGAGGGATGGCTCAACGGACCCTTCAAAATTCATAGAACAGCGGATGCAATACCAACACACAGCCTTAGAGCATGTTGGATACTCCGGCAGGTGGCCAAAAGTGATGAGGATCTACTCCTCCCAAATACCACAGAGCACCATCCCGTGGACAACAATACGGTGTTAACGGTCTTTGAGACCTTCGCGTCAAATAATAGACGCAAGAGAACACTCCGCAGCATGGCCGAAATCTGCCATGTAGCAGAAATAAATCCTTCGAGTGACATGGCTATTACCTTCAATGCCAGTGACGAACCCAAATTCTGAACAGCCCGAGCACCAGCCGCACTGGTCCTCAGTCCAATCGTGGACGGCTTTCGACTCACCAAGGTACTCATGGACGGCGGCAGCGGATTAAACCTCATTTATGAGGAAACTCTTCAAAAGATGGAAATAGACTGGAGCCGCATTGAGCAAAGTAGCACAACCTTTAGAGGAATCATCCCCAGTCGGGAAGCATGCTGTGCTGGGAAAATCACACTAGATGGGTATTCGGCACGCCGGATAATTACAGGTCCGAAGAAATTACATTCCAAGTGGCCCTGTTCAGCAGCGGATACCACGCTCTACTAGGGCGGGAAGCGTTTACAATCTTCCAAGCCATACCCCATTACGGGTACATGAAGCTCAAAATGCCCGGCCCCGACGGAATCATCACTCTTGCTAGTGATCCGGACATAGCACTCCGCGCCGAAAATAAGACAGCCGCACTGGCCCTCGAGGCACTATCCGAAGCCCTAGCGACCGAGGAACTAACTGCGCTGCGCTCCATGGTGAATAGGGACGATATGATACTCGATAAAATACCCAAGTCCACCTCCTTTAAACCGGCGGACGAGATAGTCAAATTCCAAGTCCATCCAACAGACCCTACAAAAACAGCTTCCATCGAGGCACAATTAAACCCTGATGTTGACGCCGCACTGCGAGAGTTCCTATGCGAGAACTGGGTCATTTTTGCCTGGCACCCTTCAGACATGCCAGGAATCCCACGCAGTCTGGCCGAGCACAACCTAAATATCCTAAAAGGATTCAAGCCAGTTAAGTAGGCTCTTCGGCGTTTCTCCGAACCTAAGAGACAAGCCATGGGAGAGGAACTAGCCAAGCTATTGGAGGCCGGATTCATCAGAGACATAAAACATCCGGACTGGCTAGCAAACCTGGTGATGGTACCAAAGAAGGACAAATCCTGGTGCTTGTGCGTCGATTTTAAGAACCTTAACAAGGCCTACCCAAAGGATCCTTTCCCCCTCCCCTGCATCGATCAAATCATCGACGCCACCGCAGGACACAATTTATTGTGTTTCCTCGACGCATACTCCGGCTACCATCAAATTAAAATGGCAGAGCCAGACCAAGCCGCAACTGCATTCATCACACCATACGGCCCATTCTGCTTCAACACAATGCCCTTCGGGCTCAAAAATGCCGGCGCAACATATCAGCGCATGATTCAGACATGTCTGGCAAACTAGATCGGCAAAACAGTGGAGGCATACGTAGATGACGTGGCCGTTAAAACCAAGCATGTTGAAACTCTAGTAGACGACTTGAGGCTCACATTCGATAACCTCCGAACATATGACATCAAGCTCAATCCGGAAAAATGCGTTTTCGGCATACCAGCCGGAAAGCTCCTGGGATTCATTGTCTCCAGTAGAGGTATTGAAGCTAATCCGGCCAAAATCCGAGCCTTGTTCCCAACAGACCTCAAACAAATACAAAAATTGACTGGATGCGTGGCGGCTCTAAGCCGCTTTATCTCCCGCTTGGGAGAAAAGGCATTACCCCTTTATCGCCTCCTCCGGCGCACCGAACACTTTGAGTGGACGGATGCCGCCACCGCCGGACTCAATGAAATAAAAGCCATATTGGCAACAAACCCAGTCCTGGCCGCGCCAAACATTGGTGAACCAATTCTATTATACATTGCGGCAACTCATCAAGTAGTAAGCGCAGTGCTTGTTGTCGAACGAGAAGCGGACAGACACAAATTCCCCCTTCAAAAGCCGGTATACTATGTGTCCACTATCCTTACTCCATGCAAATCACGGTACCCGCATTATCAAAAGATAGCGTACGCGGTATTTATGGCATCCCAGAAGCTGCGACACTACTTTCAAGAGTGTTCGATAACGGTAGCCTCAGAAGTACCACTTAACGATATTATAAACAACCACGACGCGACGGGCCGGATTGCCAAATGGGCCATTGAGCTCCTCCCGTTTGACATAACTTACAAGCCATGGCGAGCTATTAAATCGCAAGTTTTGGCTGACTTCATCGCTGAGTGGACGGAAGCCGAACTCCTTAAGGAGTACGGCACATATCCAAACTGGATCATGCACTTCGACGGCTCCAAAATGTTGGCTGGTCTGGGGGCTGGCGTCATTTTGATGTCCCCAATAGGAGATTCAGTTCAGTACGTACTACAGATAATGTATACGGATTCCAACAACGCAGCCGAATATGAGGCCCTTCTACATGGTCTCTGGATGGCAGTATCCATGGGCACTCAACGCCTAGAGGTGCGCGGGGATTCAAACCTTGCGATATCCCAAATAAATGGAGACTTTGATGCCAGGGATCCGAAAATGGCAGCTTATCGCAATGCCGTCCTAAAAATGTCAGCTCGGGTTCGAGGGGCTCGAATTTCACCATGTGGCTCGGGAAAACAATCAGGCAGCGGATATCCTCGCCCGCATCGGCGCAAAACGCGACGCTGTCCCTCCCAACGTATTTCTGGAAAGGCTCTTCAAGCCATCCGTAGCATGGGAAGGGGACAATGGTAACAACAGTCCGGACCCGACCAAAATACCCGATACCGAACTTGCTGACACAATCGGAGGCCCCGCCACCGAAATAACACATTCAGCCCACAAAATAATGGCCATTATTGCCCCGTGGACAGAACCATTCCTGGCCTACCTAACTAGACAAGAACTTCCGGAGGACCAAAATGAGGCACGCTGCATAGTGCGGCGATCCAAGGCCTACAGGGTCCATGAGGGAGAATTGTACAAAAAAAGCGCTACCAGAGTCCTTCAAAGGTGCATCTCCGAAGAGGAAGGGCGGAACCTTTTGGCAGAAATTCACGCCGGACTCGGCGGTCATCACACCACAGTCCGGGGTCTTGTAAGCAAGGCCTTTCGTACAGGATTCTATTGGCCAACGGCCTGGGCAGATGCACAGGACTTGGTCCAACGTTGCGCCGGTTGCCAGCTCTTTGCAAATCAAAGCCACATGCCACCTACCGCCCTCCAAACAATCCCCATTATATGGCCCTTCGCGGTCTGGGGGCTTGACATGGTTGGACCCCTTAAATGGGGAACCCACAAGAAAAAATACTTATTGGTCATGGTCGATAAATTCACCAAATGGATAGAGGCTAAACCGGTTAAAACAGCCGAATCCGGACCGGTGATAGATTTCATTTCCGGGGTTGTACACCGTTACGGCGTCCCCCACAACATCATCACTGATAACGGCACGAACTTCACGGCCGACGAGGTAAAACTCTGGTGCAGCAAAATGGGCATCAAGCTCAATTATGCTTCAGTCTATCACCCACAAACCAACGGACAAGTCGAACGAGCAAATGGTCTTATAATGAGCAGCATTAAACCTAGATTAGTGCGCTCCTTAACAGAGTCTGACATGCACTGGGTAGAGGAGCTCAACTCTGTACTCTGGGGGCTGCGGACCACGCCGAATCGTAGTACCGGATATACACCGTTTTTATGGTGTACGGCGCAGAGGCAGTCCTGCCCTGTGACATAATTCATGACTCACCTCGAGTGTGCATGTACGAAGAAAGAGAAGCCGAGCTCGATCGGCAGGACAGCCTGGACACCTTGGAGGAAGAGCGCGACGTAGCCAAAGCCCGTTCCGCATTTTACCAGCAACAGGCTCGCAGATACCAAAGCAGAGAAGTGCGGGGGAAAACTTATAACATTGGCGAACTAGTTCTACGGCTGTCGGATAAGAAAAAGAACAAGCTCGAGCCCAAATGGGTAGGTCCCTTCATTATCGACCAAGTTCTGACCAGTGGAGCGTACCGACTGCGGGATGCATCGACTAGTCGACTCGAGCCGAACCCATGGAACGCAGCGAGGCTTCGAAGATTCTACGCTTAGCACCAGACTCTATGTTAGTCCCCTCCCTTTGTTCATTTTCTACATATGCATCATCTGTCTTGTTTCCGTTTCTTTCTTTTATTCTTTCTCTAGGCCTTCAAGGGCCAACTTGTGCCTCGCTTGCACATTAAAGATGCGCTAGCCGCACTCATCATACCTGGGGGCTTCTTTCATAGAAGCTTAATTATTTATCTGGGCGTGATGCCCCACACATGTGTTATACTTCCGCATGTACCTTTTTTTGCCATTATATGCATCGATATGACTTAAGTTTTGGCCAAGCTGGGTTGACTGGCTCTTGTATTTATGCCCTACGTTCCCGTTAATTCGGCTAGGGCATAAGGGGAGCACCTCTGCGATTGTTACCGCCGGGTCAGCCGGACATGTACCTCAGACTGGGTGAAGCCGAAAGCTAGCGTTCTTAAGGGAATATTCGGTCGGTGAACAAAAGATGACTTTTATTATCCATATCTGCCCCCAGATGATTTTTCTGCGCTTCTTATCGCAGTCCGGACATGCACTTTAGGGCATGCTTACCCAGGGAAAGGAACCCTTAATGGAACTATTCTCCCTAGAAGATGTTTCTTACTACCCATGTAATATAACATAACTAGTTGGGCACTTGTTTGATAAAGCACTAATTACCCCTACGCCTGGTCTCCACGCATGCCCCGGTTCTTACATAACCGAGAGGGTATTCGGATACACTCCGGACTTTCGGGTCCTGAGGTTGAAGCGAAAAGGCCCGCCACGACAAACGATCTACAATCCGGCTAGAAGGCATTATACATGTCACTTTAAAATTACATAGTAAATTTGACTAGTTGAATTCCTCTTCAATACCATCCAATAGGCTGCCTAGTCTACAGTCCTGTTGGGAATACTTTGCGGGCAATTCTACTTGGCCGTACACTAAGCTCACAGGGATCTCCTTCCCATCAGGCCCCACAGGTCCGGCTTCGGCCATGTGGTTCGGGTCAGCCTTCGTGTACCGTGTCTTCACCATTGCCCAGGCTTCCTTGGTGCCCTAATGGCAGGCCGATATCTTCCATAATAGGAAGCGCCGCCGTGCTCCCTTCAGCTTTTCTACAAGCTCTCCAAGGCCTTCGGGTATGGAGATGGATGGCCACAAGGCCTGGGCGACGCCTTGCATCACCTGCCGAACTCGTTCATGCAACTGTGAGAGCTCGGGAAGAAGATCACCCGTTGAACCAGGCATCTCCTCGGCAGGACGACCTGTTAGCATACCTACAGACATAACTCTGTCAGCCAGCTTCCTCGCCGAACTCTTTTTCAAAGTTCGTTCGAGCACTTACTAAATATGCCGCGTTGAAGCCGCCGATTCTCCTTAACAAAGTCCGACAGTTGGGCACGAACATCTTTTATTTCCACGCCCAGCTTGGTGTTGGCATCTAGGAGGTCATTCTTCTCCTGCCTCACCCTCGTAAGCACGCTCTCACCGGCCTTCAGCTGGCGTATGAGCTATTGCTTATCCGGATTTAATCCAGCGTCATCTGCAATTTTATCAGCAGATCTGCATATACGCCGCCTTCTAATATGATACGTATCATTCGAAGGATATGTTACCAGAGGGGGTCTCTTTGGGCTCCCCTGCTGCGGCCAGTGCGGCCTGAAGTTGGGCTTTGCACTCTTCCAGCTCCTGGGACAGTTGAGTATTCTTTTCTGTAAGAACTTGCATAACAAATGATCCTTAAATCAGTTATCCTAACTGTTTCAAGTCTTAGGGGCTACTGATATATATATAATCACCAAATTTTCTCACCCGTATGTCTTTTACATATTGCTCCGTGGCTCTGGCTAGACCATTTTGAGCGGCACGGAGGTACGCGTCTCCTGAGTTGAGGCATCCAATGCCTCTTGGGAGAAACAAGCATCACGAAGAACAGTCCGGCGAAGCCTGTGGTTCATGGCACTTTCCACCTCGGAATTGGTGGCGGACAGTTTATCCGCATCCTCTATCGGAGGAGCGCCCGGCGCACGCCTCATATTCGTTCCCGCCTCCGAATCCGGCCTTGGAGCCTGGCTGGTGGAGGCGCGATTGGTAGCCTCTCCGGTTATAGTCCGGCGAGCGCTCTTTTTCCTGAAAAGAAGGCATGGGCATTAGTATGCCTTTGAGAATAATGTCTTGCAATAAATACGGCGCGCCGTACCGCTGCGGCGGTGTATCAATCCGGACTGCGGGCCTTTTCAGCCTGCCTGGCCTCGCGGCCCCTTGTTGGCTAGTTGCTGCAGGCTCGGCCTTCTGCCTCGAGGACCTCCCCTGCAAAACACGGCTGTTATACGGCAATCAAAAAAGTGCAAGGACGGATCCCCTTTCGAAGTGCTGGGACTTTGGTCTCAGTCACCTGTGAGGCGGGAAGTAGCCTAGGGTAATCGGCCGTAATGGCCACCAAAGCATTGTCATTACTCGATTGGTAAAATACCCCATCGATCAGCTCCACAGATATGTCTGGATCCTCCTGGGAGGCCGGGTCAAGGGACCGTCCAGGGTCCTTGGGTTGTGGAGGAGGGCTGTTTATCTCCTTTATAGCCTAGCGCAGCTCCTGCGATGAGATCGCTAGACTGAATACTTAACTACGGGAATACGAAGCGGATGGGTGAGAAAAAGTCTCCGCTTACCCAGCTCGGAGGATTGTAGATAGAGAATCCGCCCTGTGGGTTGACACAAAGGAATTCCTCCTCTTCTCCCTTGTACAAAGTGGATAAGATCTTTATTAGATCAGCAGCCGATCTCGGCCCTTTGTGGCCGTGGCGGGTGGCGTTATCCTCCCCGTGAAATCCCACATGGGGTGGCCTCTATATTGACGCGGCTGCACCCCCGCATAATACATATGGCCATGACCTCGATCATGGTCAATCCGGATCGAGCTAAAAAACTTATCCGGCTCATCAGGTAAAGAACGTCCCTGTCATCTTCTTCCTGGGAGCTCCATGGACGCCGGCTCCGGCGCTTCTTCAAAGGGGCGTTGTCGAACTCAGGAAGGACGATTCTAATAGGATCCGGGAGGGGGACGTCTTCTATATAAAACCATTCTAAAGGCCAGTCTTCGGACGTCTTCTTTGGGGTTCCGGACAGGTATCTGGTCCCGGCAATACGCCACACTTCGGCTCCGCCCACTTGATATATTTACCCCTTCTGAGAACGGGGCACAAGGCAAAACAGCTTCCTCCACAGAGCGAAATGAGCCTCAATAGGCAGCTCATTCACACAGCTAGGGGGGTAAATGTAAAAACACCCTGGCTCTTCAAATTCGCTCGACACGTGGAAAGTGGCCATTATTGGGTGTGGAAGCCAAGGAGTGCAACATTCACAAAAGGCTGGACACTATTTCGGCAGGTACATGGAATTTGGAGAGGAACCCGCCTTGCAATGCCGAAGACAATACTATGCGTCGGACTCATCGTCATTGAAGCCTGGTTCAGGGGCTACTGAGGGAGTCCTGGATTAGGGGGTCTCCGGACAGCCGGACTATATCCTTTGGCCGGACTGTTGGACTATGAAGATACAAGAAGACTTCGTCTCGTGTCCGGATGGGACTCTACTTGGCGTGGAAGGCAAGATAAGAAATATGGATATCAATCAAGCAAGACGTAGGGTTTTACCTCCATCAAGAGGGCCCGAACCTGGGTAAAACATCATGTCCCCGGCCTCCTGTTACCATCCGGCCTAGACGCACAGTTCGGGACCCCCTACCCGAGATCCGCCGGTTTTGACACCGACAACAGTACTTCAAAAAAATCCTACGATCACGCAAGATCTATCTAGGAGATGCATAGCAACGAGACGGGGGAGTGTTCCCACGTACCCTTGTAGACCGAAAGCGAAAGCGTTTAGTAATGCGGTTGATGTAGTCGAACGTCTTCACGATCCAACCGATCCAAGTACCGAACGTATGGCACCTCGGTGTTCAGCACACGTTCAGCTCGATGACGTCCCTCGATCTCTTGATCCTGTTGAGGATGAGTGAGAGTTCCGTCAGCACGAAAGCGTGGTGATGATGAAGTTATCGGCGCAGGGCTTCGCCTAAGCACTTCGACGATATGACTCTAACATCCCAAATTTTCAATTTGGAATGTTATACATAGATCATTCTTGCATATCATATTTTTATTGCATTTCGTCTTGTGATCCTCGAAATCTTAATCAACTCAAGGACCCTCGGAGAGAGTTGGGGATTTCCCCGGTTTTCAAATTTGATTTTTATCGAATTTTGGAACGAGGATTTTTGGTTTTTAATTATTTTTCTCTCCAAAAATATTTCATATTAGAATATATGAGAGGAGATAATATGACTTCTCCAAAGTAAATGAAATATGGGAGGAAAAATATTAAAATCAAATATTTGTTTTATTTGGATTTTATTGCAACTTTGTTTGCATTAGAAAAATGGCACGTTTTTCAAAATTGCATTTTAGGGCCAAGAAAATGTTCATCTCGTTCTAAATATTTTATTTAGACGGTGAAAATTTGTTTTGGCACTTATAGATTTTTATTTTATTTTCTAGGATTTGTTTTGTTCGGCGGGATTGTTTAAAAAAATCCCCGGGCACCGACTGGGCCGAAACCCCAGCCGGGCCGACCCACTCCCTCCCGCGCACCGTCTCCCTCCAGGAGACTGGCCGCACCGCCGCCTCTGCCGACTCGGAGGATTTCGAGCCGGACTCCGCCCCCGCCGCAGCCCTCGCCGCCCTTGCCCGCTCCCCAAGTCAGCCCCCCTCCTTTAAATACCTAGCCCCCCCGCCGCCGCCGCTGCCGCGCCTCGCCTCTGCCGCGCCTTCGCCGCCTCGCCCCGCCGCCGCTCCCGCGTCTCGCCGGACCGACGAGGTAGCCATTCTCCACCATTTTTTTAAGAAAACCGATTCGTTTTCTTAAGAAAAAACCTAGTTCGTTTTTTTAGATTGGTTCGCCAGTTTTTTTTCGGTTCTTCTCTTTAACGGACGTTCGTCCATACGTTTGTTTCAACAAACGGTTTTCGCTCGTTAGTTTCAGTAAACGAACGCTCGTTCGTTTGCCTGTTCATCAGTTTTCTTTTATCGGATTTTTCCGCGATTATTTCTGATCGCGATTTCTGATCCGATCTTCGTTCTAGTTTATCTTTTCGCTCGTTTGTCGGAATCAGGCGATTCAAGCGCCTAGATCTTTGTCTCGAGGCCCTCTTTCTGTTTAATCAACTTGAACATGCTTTTGCTACTGTAAAATTTGACCTAGGTCCAGATTACTAAATGGATCTAGTTTCTTTTGCCATTTGAGTTTCGTTGCTCCGTTTGATTTGATTCTTTTTGCTAACCGGAGTTCTTAAGTTGAAATTTCTGGTAGATCTTATTATTTGAGTTTTACCCATGCTTCTTTGCTTGATTGGTTATGTATGATATTGTTTGTTTGTGATAGAATTCCCGGAGTGCGAAGCATGTTATTTGGTGTCCCTAGGTTTTGCGGATCGTCAGCAAGGCAAGTAACACTTTGATCATATCCCTTTATCACCCAGTTTTTATGCATTAGTACCAATCCTCAAACATTGCATGGTTAGGATGTCATTAACTTGTGGGTTGGGAAGTCGTTGATGAGATAGAACCTATTGCCCTGTTATATTCAAACCTTGGGAGTTACTTATACGAATTGCTTATACTGCTATGCTACGCTCGTAGACGTGGTTTGGGTGAGTGAAATCCATGACAGATGTGAGATTGCTAACTAATGGTTTAACTTAAGGTGGCAACTTGAATACACATCTGGGTGGATTGAGGCACCTGGAGTACCCAGTGTTGCCTGTATTTTTGGAGATCCCGGGGTTCCATGTGATTTTCCTATGGACCGCCACCCAGGCTCAAAGGGAACTGAGATGATTCATGCTACAAACTTCCGTGTGCAGCCACAAGCTACTATGGGCTCTAGCATAGTTGAGCAAGTTACGTGAAGCTCTGGAAGAGGTGGATCAGTAGGTAGTGGGTTGTAGGTTTGGCATGGTATGCCCGGAGTAGAGAGTTAATGCTTCTGAATGACTGTGTCTCGGTCATCCGTTTCTCAAACATCATGTAGTGCGAGAAATCCAACGGAGGAGATCGAGTCTTGTGCGGAAAAGTGCGCAAACCTCTGCGGAGTGTACAAACTAATAATGGTTAGCCGTGTCCCCGGTTATGGACATCTTGAGTATCTAGCACTTGGAGTATCTTAAGTATCTCATCACTTTTAACTTAATATTGTTGGGTTGATAATTACTTTAATTTGGGATTGAGTTGGAGTAACCTTCTCAATGATGTTTCAATTATCATGATAGTTAAATTAAAATATATTCCTTTGTTGTAGGTAAACATTGGATTTTCGCAAAAACTGTAACCATAGAGCTTTCCACCAGCCAAATATGCATGTAGTGATAGCATTATTCTTTCTTACTCTACTATGTTACTTTCCCAGCATATTCCAGTTGCTGACCCATTTTTGGGCTGCAACGTATTATGTTGCAAACTTTTCATACGAGGAGTAAGGTTCGTTAGGTCATTGTCGTGCAGCTCAGCTATGCCGTTGGAGTTGATGGACTCACTTTATCTTCCAAGCCTTCCGCTGTTATCGTATTAGATGGCCTTAAGCCATATCTATTGTAATAAGTTCTCTTTGGAGACATTCGATGTAATAAGTGTGTGTTTGCTACTCTGTTATAAATCCTCGAGTACTGTGTGTCAGCATTACCGATCCAGGGATGACACTGAAGCATAGAGACTTGACCGTTTGAGGTCGGGTCGCTACAATGACCGAGGTGTGTAACTGTAGAGGGGGCACCGCAGATGGCTAAGACAAATCTTGGTGTGCCTTTGGGGTGCCCCCTTCCCATGTAAATAAAGAAGGGAGGGAGAGAGGTCGGCCCTCCCAGGGGCGTGCCAAGTGTAGGGAGTCTTACTAGGACTCTCATGTCCCAATAGGATTCCCTTTCCTTTTCGGAGTAGGAAAGAAGGAAAGGAGGGAGAGGGAGAAGGAAAGGGGGGCCGCGCCCCCACCCCTTGTCCAATTCGGTTTGGGTAGGGGGGAGTGAGGGAGTCCTGGACTTAGGGGTCCTCGGGCGTCCGGCCTGTTATCCATGGGCCGGACTGATGGGCTATGAAGACATGAAGGCCGAAGACTGCACCATGTCTAGATTGGGCTCTACTTGGCGTGGAAGGCAAGCTTGGCGACCAAATATTCCTTCTTATGTAACCGACTCCATGTAAACCCTAGATCCCCTCGGTGTCTATATAAACCGAAGGGGATTGTCCGAAAAGGACAGACACATATACTCATTACCATACCCACATAGGCTAGACTTCTAGGGTTTAGCCATTACGATCTCATGGTAGATCAACTCTTGTAATACTCATATTCATCAAGATCAATCAAGCAGGAAATAGGGTATTACCTCCATAGAGAGGGCTCAAACCTGGGTAAACATCGTGTCCCCCGTCTCCTGCTACCATCGATCCTAGACGCACAGTTCGGGACCCCCTACCCGAGATCCGCCGGTTTTTGACACTGACATTGGTGCTTTCATTGATAGTTCCACTGTGTCGTCGAAAAAAGGTTCGATGGCCCCTTCAATCATCAACAATGATGTTGTACAAGGAGGAATCTTCCTCCCCGACAAATCTTCCTATTCGGCAGCTTCATACTGCGGGCCAACTCGCTTGGCCATCTGGAGCAGATTGACAGCTACGCCCCTGGCCATCAGGTCGGATTCGGTAGCTTGAACTATGTCGCAGGTATCTGTGGATAGCTGATCTTCGAGGGATTTGAGCCCGCGGCGATCGCTCCCCCTCATCCTGATGAACGTGACTTAAATCTGTCATCAGATCACACCCAGCAGATGGTTCATGCGGCTGCAACGACATTAGAATCGAAGCAGATCGAGCCATCCGAGGCCGCAGAGTCCGCGGCGTTGGAGCCGCACATGGACTCGACGCCCTGCAATATTCTCTTCAACGGAACTTCGAACTCGTCTCCGGCTATAAGTTTCGAGCTGTGTACGCCCGCGGACACCAAGCTAGATCGATTATCAATCTTCGAGTTCAGCACCGCCGACATTTTCCAGCACTTGCCTTTGGGTGATGTGCTAAAATCTTTAAAGAATCTGTCCTTGGAGAAGGACTCACAGCCGAACTATGTCCGGTTCGAGCTAGAGACGGATGATGAGGAATTTTGCTTCCCACCCGCCACCCACTTCATAGCCACCGTCGATGACTTAACCGACGTGCTTGACTATGGCTCCGAAGACATCGACGGTACGGACGACGATGCCGACAAGGAGCAAGGCCAAAACCGGCCATTCACCGGACGTTGGACGGCTACCTCTTCGTACGACGTGTACATGGTTGATACACCTAAAGGATCTGGCGACGACAAAGAAGAACCAGATGCAAATAAAACCTTCGAGACACAGTCCAAGCGTCACCGGCCCAAACGCGGCACCAAGCCCCGCCGCTCAATGGACGGCAACACTGGCACCGGAGAAAATAGTACTCCAGGAGACGCCGAAAACAATGAAGACCCTGTCGGGGCTACATCTGAACAGGAACATGACAGCAGGCAAGAAAACCCTGATGAACAGGCCATAGAAGATGACTCAGAGGATGATAGTTACCGTCCACCCTCCGAGGACGAGACAAGCCTTGGCAACAAAGACTTAATTGTGCCTGAGGATCCTCTCGAGCAGGAGCGCTTTAAGCTTCAGCTCATAGCCATGGCAAGGAGCCTGAAAAAGAAACAACAGCAGCTTGAAGCTGAATAAGACCTGCTCGTCGACAGATGGACTGATGTCCTGACAGCCGAGGAATACAGCCTTAACCGCCCAGCCAAGAGCTACCCAAAACGCAGACTGCTACCTCAATTCGATGAGGAGGCGCCAGAGCACATATCTCCCTCGCGTAATGCGGACCGACCACCACGTGGTCAGGACAGGGCGGCTGAATGGCCACCCTGCGGTCGGGATAAAGCGGCAACTCAGGCCGAACAGCAGCCCGCCCCACCGCCTCGCAAAAACAGGGACAGACCAGCTCAGGACGATACATACGATCTTCGTCAGGAATTGGACAATAGAGCAGGACACAACAGATCTATTTACGGATCGCGGGAATGTTTCCATTCTCAGGACGACAGCTACCTATTCGGATGTGACAAACTTAATCATACCCGGGCCGATAACCACAGACGGACGACGTCGGAGATACGCCGTGACGCGACCCGCTATAGAGGTGCCGCACACCCTCTCTGCTTCACAGACAAGGTGCTGGATCATGAATTCCCCGAGGGGTTTAAGCCTATCAATATTGAATCATACGACGGAACAACCGACCTCGCAGTGTGGATCGAAGATTTTATTCATCACATACACATGGCCCGAGGAGATGATCTCCATGCCATCAAATACCTCCCATTAAAGCTCAAAGGACCAGCTCGACACTGGCTAAATAGTTTGCCGGAGGACTCCATCGGCAGCTGGGAGGACTTGGAAGAGACCTTCCTCGACAACTTCCAGGGTACATATGTCCGGCCACCCGATGACGATGACTTAAGCCACATAGTTCAACAATCCGGAGAATCAGCCAAAAAATTCTGGACTAGGTTCCTAACCAAAAAGAACCAGATCGTCGACTGTCCGGACACTGAAGCCCTAGCGGCCTTTAAGCATAGAATCTGGGACGAATGGCTTTCCCGCCACCTCAGCCAGGAAAAGCCGAGATCCATGGCAGCCCTCAAGGCACTTATGACCCGCTTTTGCGTGGGAGAGGATAGTTGGCTGGCTCGCAGTACAAACACAGCCAACGAAACAGGCCCCTCCGAGGCCAAAAATAGCACCGACAAGCTCCGGCGCAATAGGCACAAACACCGAAGCAATGGCGATAACGCTGATGACACTACGGTTCACGCTGGATTCAGTGGCTCCCGGTCCGGCCAGCGAAAGAAGCCCTATAAAAGGAGCAGCAGAGGACCATCCAGCTTGGACCGCATACTCGATCGTCCTTGCGAGATACATGGCACCCCAGACAAACCGGCCAACCATACTAACAGAGATTGCCGGGTCTTTAAGCAAGCTAGCAAGGTCAACAGCAAAAACAAGAAGGAGAATCACGGAGCGAGGACGATGACGAGGAGCCCCGGCAGCCGAACACTGGGGAGCCAAAGAAATTTCCCCCTCAAGTGAAAATAGTGAACATGATATACGCTACGCACATCCCCAAAAGGGAGTGCAAGCGCGCACTTAGGGATGTCTACGCGTTAGAGCTAGTCGCCCCGAAATTCAATCTATGGTTGTCATTTCCGATCACCTTTGATTGCCGAGATCATCCAACCAGTATCTGATACGTCTCCAACATATCTATAATTTTTGATTGCTCCATGCTATATTATCTACTATTTTGGACATTATTGGGCTTTATTATCCACTTTTATATTATTTTTGGGACTAGCCTATTAACCGGAGGCCCAGCCCAGAATTGTTGTTTTTTTTGCCTATTTTAGGGTTTCAAAGAAAAGCAATATCAAACGGAGTCCAAACAGAATGAAACCTTCGGGAACATGATTTTCTCACTAAACATGATCCAAGGGACTTCGTGGGCCCCCTGTTGGTGCAAGGACGTACTCCTTCCTCCTATATATACCTACGTACCCCCAAACGATCAGATACGGAGCCAAAACCTAATTCCACCGCCGCAACTTTCTGTATCCACGAGATCCCATCTTGGGGCATGTTCTGGAGCTCCGCTAGAGGGGGTATCCATCACGGAGGGCTTCTACATCATCACCATAGCCCCTCTGATGAAGTGTGAGTAGTTCACCTCAGACCTATGGGTCAATAGTTATTAGCTAGATGGCTTCTTCTCTCTTTTTGGATCTCAATACAATGTTCCCCCCTCTCTTGTGGAGATCTATTTGATGTAATCTTCTTTTTGCGGTGTGTTTGTTGAGACCGATGAATTGTGGGTTTATGATCAAGTCTATCTATGAACAATATTTGAATCTTCTCTGAATTCTTTTATGTATGATTGGTTATCTTTGCAAGTCTCTTCGAATTATCAGTTTGGTTTGGCCTACTAGATTGATCTTTCTTGCAATGGGAGAAGTGCTTAGCTTTGGGTTCAATCTTGCGGTGTCCTTTCCCAGTGACAGTAGGGGCAGCAAGGCACGTATTGTATTGTTGCCATCAAGGATAACAAGATGGGGTTTTCATCATATTGCATGAGTTTATCCCTCTACTTCATGTCATCTTGCTTAAAGCATTACTCTGTTTTCATGAACTTAATACTCTAGATGCATGTTGGACAGCGGTCGATGAGTGGAGTAGTAGTAGTAGATGTGGGCAGGAGTCGGTCTACTTGTCTCGGACGTGATGCCTATATACATGATCATACCTAGATATTCTCATAACTATGCTCAATTCTGTCAATTGTTGAACAGTAATTCATTCACCCATCGTAGAATACTTATGCTCTTGAGAGAAGCCACTAGTGAAACCTATGGCCCCCGGGTCCATCTTCATCGTATTAATCTTGCAATACTTAGTTATTTCCTTTGCTTTTATTTTACTTTGCATCTTTATCATAAAAATACCAAAAAATTTATCTTATCATATCTATTAGATCTCACTCTCGTAAGTGGCCGTGTAGGGATTGACAACCCCTTATCGCGTTGGTTGCGAGGATTTATTTGTTTTGTGCAAGTATGAGGGACTCGCACGTAGCCTCCTACTGGATTGATAGCTTGGTTCTCAAAAACTGAGGGAAATACTTACGCTACTTTGCTGCATCATCCCTTCCTCTTTAGGGAAAAACCAACGAAGTGCTCAAGAGGTAGCAGTATCTGCCATGGTGGTTCAGCTGCACTGGTCCTCTACCCAATCATTGACGGATTTCACCTGACACGGGTCCTAATGGACGGTGGTAGCAGCCTCAACATGCTCTATCAGGATACAATACGTAAAATGAGCATTGACCCCTCACGGATCAAGCCCACGAAGACTACCTTAAAAGGAGTCATACCAAGCGTAGAGGCCCGTTGTACAGGCTGAATAACGCTGGAGGTAGTATTCGGTTCCCCGGACAACTTCCGAAGCGAAGAACTAATCTTCGATATCGTCCCATTTCGCAGTGGCTATCTCGCCCTACTCGGACGAACCGCATTCTCTAGATTCAATGCGGTGCCCCACTACGCTTATCTCAAGCTCAAGATGCCCGGCCCACGTGGCATCAATACAGTAAATGGAAACATGGAACGCTCCCTCCATACAAACGAGCACACTGTCGCCCTAGCAGCAGAATTACAGAGCGGCCTTCTCAAGAAGCATTATAATCTGGCTGCCGAGCCCTTGGACATCATCAAGAGGGTCCGAACCACACTGCAGCAGGACAGCTCGGCTCGTCAAGAGCCGAATTAGCAATTTGATCTCCGTCCCAGCCCCGATGAGGCAATGGCACTAATACTGTGCGTACATAAACTAGGCACTCAAAACCCCATGGGAATTGATGGAGGCATCACTCCTTCGTGATCCACTGTACGGCTCGACCGACCCTGGGATTCGCACGCTTTTAGCTTTTCTTTTTACAGGTTTTCTTCTCTTTTGGAGGTCTATGCGGACAACCCGCTTGCAGAACACACCAAGGAGGCAAGGAGATCTCGCTTACAAGGGAATCCCTAGGTGGTCTCTACTAAAACGATTGCCATACTTGCTTTTCATACCCATACGTAGCTCGCCCTTGGTTGCAGCATGTTAAATAACCCTACTTGCTTATCGCATTACTTGTACAAAGTACGCCTTGACGTACCAGTTACATCACAATGGTGAATACACGGTAGCGGGAGAGGATAGTTAGCTGGCTCGCAGTACAAACACAGCCAACTAAGCATGCCCCTTTGAGGCCAAAAACAGCACCAGCAAGCTCCGGCACAACAAACACAAACGCCGAAGCAATGGCGGTAACACCAATAACACTACAGTTCACTCCGGATTCAGTGGCTCCAAGTCCGGGCAGCAAAAGAAGCCCTATATAAGGAACGGCGGAGGACCATCTAGCTTGGACCGCATAATCGTTCCATGCCAGATACAAGGCACCCCAAACAAACCAGCCAACCATACTAACAGAGATTGCCAGGTCTTTAAGCAAGCCAGCAAGCTAAATAGCGGAAATAGGGAAGGGGAATCGCAGAGCGAGGACGAAGACGAGGAGCTCCGGCAGCCGAACACTGGGGGCAGAAGAAATTCCCGCCTCAAGTCAAAACGGTGAACATGATATATGCTACACACATCCCCAAGAGGGAGCGCAAGCGTGCACTTAGGGACGTTTATGCGGTAGAGCCAGTCGCCCCAAAATTCAACCCATGGTCATCATTCCCGATCACCTTTGATCATCGTGATCATCCAACTAGCATCCATCATGGCGGTTCGGCCGCATTGGTACTCGACCCAATCATCGACGGATTTCACATGACACGAGTCCTAATGGACGGTGGTAGAACCCTCAACCTGCTCTATTAGGATACAATATGCAAAATGGGCATTAATCCCTCATGAATCAAGCCCACGATAACTACCTTTAAAGGAGTCATACCAGGCATGGAGGCTCGTTGTACGGGCTCGATCACGCTGGAGGTGGTCTTCGGTTCCCCGGATAACTTCTGAAGCGAAGAGCTAATCTTCGATATCGTCCCCTTCCGCAGCGGCTACCACGCACTGCTCAGATGAACCGCGTTTGCTAGATTCAACGCGGTGCCACATTATGCTTATCTCAAGCTCAAGATGCCCGGTCCACACGGCCTCATTACAGTAAATGGAAACACGGAACCTTCCCTCCGTACAGAGGAGCATACCGCAGCCCTAGCAGCAGAAGTACAAAGCGGCCTTCTCAAGCGGCACCATAATTCGGCCGCCGAGCCCCTGGACATCGTTAAGAAGGTCCGGCCTACACTGCAACAGGGCAGCTCGGTAAGTCAAGAGCTGAATTAGTAAATTCGGCCTCCATCCCAGCCCCGATGAGGAAATGGCATCTGTACCGCGCGTACATAACTACGCACTCAAAACCCCATGGGTACTGATGGAGGCTTAACTCGCTCGCGATCCATAGTACAGCTTGACCAACCCTAGGATTCGCACGCCTTTATTTTTTATTTTTATTACGGGTTTTTTCTCTTTTTGATGTCTATCCGGATGACCCGTTTGTAGAACACACCAAGGAGGCAAGGAGCTCTAGCATACAAGGGAATCCCCAGGTAGTCTCTATTAAATGATTGTCATACTTGTTTTACATACCCGCACGCAGCTCGCCCTTGGTTGCGGCATGTTAAATATCTTTACTTGCTTATCGCATTACTTGCACAAAGTATGCCTCGATGTACTAATTACATCACAATGGTGAATAAATGGTGGCGTCAGCTTATTACATAATTTTCCTGTTTCCTCACCTTTGTATATATTACTTATTGCACAGGTACACCATGATATGTATTACTGTGCCAGGGGCTTCATTACACCCCGCATTACGACAATAAAAGTCTTAACACTTTTCCAGTATAGTTCGGCACCCCGAACTTATAGCATTATATGCATCGGCTCCGAGTGATGTCTTTGGTCAATAGTTGGGTTGCCCGGGTCCTGTGCTTGCTACCTTACATTCCGCTATATCATCTAGGGTAGCAACGGGAGAACTACTGCGATTGTGTCCCGATTCTTCCAAATGAGCACCTTAGTAGAGAAAGCCGAAAACTGTCTGTCATGATGCGGCGAGAGCCGGTCAGCTATTCGAGAGGTTCCAAATCGTTAGAGATTCTTTTCCGCTTCTAGCAATGAATTGGTTCCCCTGATTAGGCGTGCATAGCACCCCTAGTTCGGTCTTCCGAATACCAGGGGCTTCGCCAACTTTCTTAATTGTCAAACTCCTATGGCTAATTGAGGTTGGTAAAGGCCGCATAGTCTGTTTGCCTTGTTCGTTGCGCTAAACACCTTCTTTAAGGACCAGAATGTGGAGTAAAGAGTGTTTAGATTTATCCCGAACACCCCCGTACTATCTACGTGGGGGCAGAAGCCGACGACTGGTCAACACTTAGAGTTAATAAACAGCCGCACAGGAGGTAAATTTAAATCATAAGCATTATACTACATAACACCATTGTTCCATATTACAGGGCAAGGTAATACACATGTTCTCATTGGAATATGATATCCTTCGAACATTGCTCCGCCACAAGGCGGGACCCCTCCAGGACACCATCAAAATAGTGCTCGGGCCGACGATGCTCCTTGCCCTTCGGCGGCCCATCGGTCATTAGCTTCTTGGCATCTAGCTTCACCCAATGTGTCTTAACGCGGCGAAAGGCCATTCGCGCACCTTCAATACAGACCGAACGCTTCATGGCTTCAAGCCGTGGATAGGCACTCACAAGCCGATGCACAAGCCTGAAGTAGCTGCTAGGTATAGGATCGGCAGGCCACAACCGGACTATCAGGTCCTTCATGGCTAGCTCTGCCAACCTATGCAGCTCGACCAACTGCTTTAGCTGGTCGCTGAAGGGCACCGGATGTTCGGGCCCCAGATATTTGGACCAGAATAGCTTCTCCGTAGACATCCCTTCTTTGGCTCTATAATGCTTGGCAGCATTTGACACACTGTGCGGCAGATCTGTAAACGCCCCTGGAAAATCCAAATTCAGGATAAGTACAAGGAACGTTTCTTCTACACACTTGCTATGCATGGTGAAAGATTTACCCGCCGTAATCTTCTTGGCCGCCTGAATTTCCTGAAGGGCGCTCTGGGCCTCGGCCCGTGCATCCTGCGTGCTCTGGCAGGCCTTCGCCAATTCAGACCCTTGCACCTCACAATTGCGCTCCAAGGACTCAAACCTCTTTATCGCGCCCTGGAGCTGTTGTTGAGCCTCGCCAACCCGGGCCTCGTGCTCCTCGCGCGAGGCGCATTCCTTGGCCGTTTGGCCTCGTCCTTGGCTAGCGCCTTCTTAAGGGCCGCCACCTCGGTCGTGGCCACTAACAAAGTTTATGACACTTTAGTCCGGCTGGACTACTCATTTTATCGAAATGTACCCACAGGTTACTGCATACCTTGGCTATCTTCCAACTTCTTCTTCACAAGGCAGAGCTCCTCCTCGGCCCGCTCCAGTTTCTGCATCAGTCCGGAAACTTCCGTAGGATGAGTAGTGGCAGCCTGCAGCGATACCTGTTTATTCACATAGACAACTCATGTTAGACTCCTGCGATATTTATTCTCGATCCTCTGTTCGGCTTTTCCTCCCGAATACCAAACATAGCATCAGGGTCTATTGTCTATATGGTGATATTTCTCCTACAATCACATTACTCGCCTCAAAGCCCGTTAGAAGGCTGGTGCAGGCTTCGGCCAGTCTGCTTTTGACAAACTGAACCTTCTCTATTGGACACGATGCTCATCCACGATAAAGGCTCCTCGTAGCGCCTCCAGCAGGTTATCCGGTGCCTCTGGTTGGACAGAGGTCACCGGTGGAACAGGCACAATCCCTCCTTGGGGGGAATGCCATTCTATAACACCCACGATGCGGGTATATCTCCCACATGTCGGAGCACGACTTAGAGGCATAACCGCATAGTGGGCATGTCGCAAGAGGGGTAATCTTTACACATCCCATGTACTGAATATGAAAGGGATAAAGAGTTGGCTTACAACCGTCACTTCAAAAAATACATAAATATAGAATTACATCATCCAAAATACAATCAAGGTCCGACTATGGAACCAAAATAAAAGAAAGACCACCCCAAATGCTAGATCCCCGATCGTCCCAACTGGGATCCACTACTGATCAAATGAAATGAAACACAACAACAAAATGGTCTTCATCGAGCTCCCACTTGAGCTCGGTTGCGTCACCTACACTGGTATCATCGGCACCTGCAACTGTTTGGAAGTATTTGTGAGCCACGAGGACTCAGTAATCTCACACCCGCGAGACCAAGACTAATTAAGCTTATGAGTAGGAAAAGGTAGTGAGGTGGAGCTGCATCAAGCACTAGCAGATATGGTGGCTAACTTACGCAAATGAGAGCGAGAAGAGAAGCAAAGCACGGTCATGAACTAGAAATGATCAACAAGTGATCCTGAAACTACTTACGTTCAAACATAACTCCAAAGCCGTGTTCACTTCCCGGACTCCGCCGGAAAGGGACCATCACGGCTACACACGCGGTTGATGCATTTTAATTAAGTTAAGTGTCAAGTTTTCTACAACCGGATATTAACAAATTCCCATCTGCCCATAACCGCGGGCATGGCTTTCAAAAGATCAAAACCTTGCAGGGGTGTCCCAACTTAGCCCATCAGAAGCTCTCACGGTCAATGAAGGATATTCCTTCTCCCAGGAAGACCCGAGCAGGCTCGGAATCCCGGTTACAAGACAATTCGACAATGGTAAAACAAGACCAGCAAAGCCGCCCGAATGTGCCGATAAATCCCGATAGGAGCTGCACATATCTCATTCTCAGGGCACACCAGATTGTCCAAGATTCTGGTAGGCCAGCCCAGAGTTGCCCCTGGTGGCCACCGGCTGCTGACAGGTTGGACCAACACTCAGAGGAGCACTGGCCCGGGGGTTTAAAATAAAGATGACCCTTGAGTCTGCAGAACCCAAGGGAAAAGGCTTAGGTGGCAAATGGTAAAACCAAGGTTGGGCCTTGCTGGAGGAGTTTTATTCAAAGCGAACTGTCAAGGGGTTCCCATAACACCGAACCGCTTAAGGAACGCAAAATCAAGGAACATAACACCGGTATGACGGAAACTAGGGCGGCAAGAGTGGAACAAAACACCAGGCATAAGGCCGAGACTTCCACCCTTTACCAAGTATATTGATGCATTAATTAAATAAGATATATTGTGATGTCCCAACATATCCATGTGTTAACATGGAACAAACTCCATCTTCACCTGCAACTAGCAACACTATAAGAGGGGCTGAGCAAAGCGGTAACATAGCCAAACAACGGTTTGCTAGGGAAGGTGGGTTAGAGGCTTGTCATGGCAATATGGGAGGCATGATATAGCAGGTGGTAGGTATTGCGGCATAGCAATAGAGTGAACAACTAGCAAGAAAAGATAGAAGTGATTTCGAGGGTATGGTCATCTTGCCTGCAAAGTTCTCCGAGTTGACGAAAGCTTGATCCTCGTAAGCGTACTCAACGGGTTCCTCGGTCACATACTCGTATCCCGGCTCTACCCAAGGCAAGAACACAAGCAAAGGAAACAACAATCAACCACGGTGGAATGCACAAGCAACATGACGCAAAACATGGCATGATATGCGGGATGTGATATGCAATGCATATGCGAGCTCCGGAAGGAAAAGATTGAACCAGGCCTCAACTTAGCAAACCAAGTGTGCCGCTATAAAGATTAGTTGATTTCGGTCTAAATCGATATAAAGATCACCGGAATCGGATGCACGGTCTGCAAATGGCAAGCAAAACCAGAAAGGCACAATTCTGCGATTAACAGCGCGATGCCATCTAGAATGCAACAAGAAACTAAGCTACTGCACACCAACATAGCAACAAAGCACATGGTAGTGATCTCCTCACGATGCTTGACAAAAGATGAACACTGAGCTACGGCCAAATCACACAAGAGAAGGTTCAAGCAAGCATGGAAAAAGTGCAAAACATATCAGCATCACAGTTAGTGAAAATACTAGCATGCCAGAAATTAACATCAGGAAGCAATGTTTAGAGCAAGCAAACAACATTCTACAGGATCATATCATAGCAAACAAAGGCATGGCATAAATGTTCTCAAAGCATAGAACAAAAGTCCCTTACTGACCATAAGCCAAAAAGGATCCGAAGATATGATGGCACCCATGTAAACATAGCAAGTTTCGTTAACAGATTCAGACTTAGCAGAAAACTGAGCATGGCATAAACAGAATTATGAAGGCATCTTTGCGAGCACGATTCACTCAACACAAGGCATTGCATGACAAGATAAGCATAGCATAAGCAAGAAGACATGTTCAATAAGCTAACCAAGGCAATATCAAGTTCATAGCATGCATGGATCAACTACAACAACCTTGGCAAAATTGATTAACATGTAAACAATCTGCCAGGAACATTTTATAGCAAAAGTAGAGCAAGCTTAAGACATTCTAGGGCAATCCATAAATGCAAACAGGGGCATGGATGGATAGAGCATAACCATATGTCCAAAACATCCTTACTGAACATACTCAAAATAAGAATGGAACTCACTGTAACAACATGAATACATGGCATAAAAATAACAGCAGGGAAATGACTTAGTGAAATTCTAAGTCTCTGGAATCAGCAATATCACGAGAGTTACTTTGCATGCTTGTGCTAGTCACCACATTGATCACAAAAATACATGGCATACACCCCTGTAAAGATGGCATGGCATAACCCAAAACATATGTATAGCTCAAGTCCATATGCAGCACACAACAAATGTAGCAAAAATGACAAATGCTGCAGACTAAGGCATAGCCTAGTGGTGGGAAGGGGCTGATGCCTTCCCACTCACCCAGGTTCAAGGCATGGTACTTGCAATTTGGGTTTGTTGCACCAATTATACTGTAAGGGGTTCCCTTACAGTCTTCCTGTTAAAAAAATGACAAATGCTCATACTCTGCTAAGGATCAGCACCTAACAATTTATAGCACTCTTGCATCAATGATTTGGGCATCAAAATGGACTCAAACAAGTATGGCACAATGGAACAAAAATAATAGCACATCCTAATGAACATTTTGATATATTGCACGCACAAAACGGAGCTACAGATGAGACGTTATGATGCGATGAACGGGGCTTGAAAATATAGCAGAAAAGGGACTTAGACGGAAATTATACCCTCAGGCCAGATCTAGGGTTCATCGGTGGCGCGCGGACCGAGGTCAACTCCGGTGAGGGGGCTTCTCTGCCGAGGGGCGGCTGCGGAGGAGGTCCGGCAGGTCAGATCCGGCACGGATCTCACCGGATCCGGGCGCGGCAGCGGCGGGAAGGCGGACTCCGGCGGGGAAGCCGAGCGGCGGCGGGGCGGGGCGCACCGGCGAAACGGCGGCCGGCGAAGGCGGCTCCGGCGAGAGGCAGTGAAGGCGGCGGTGCACGGCGGAGCGGGCGCGGAGGTGGCGGCCGGCAGCGACTCGGCGGCGGGGCGCGGGAGGAGCGCGCGGGCTCGGGGGGGCCGACCCGGGCCTGGCGGGCCGGTGGCGCGGGGACGGCGGGAGCGCCACGTGGCAGGACCTCGTTGGCTGCGGGTCACGGCGACGATTCGTCTGGATGGCGGCGGACATGTGCGGCGGCGAGGAGGAGGTTTGATCTAGGGTTTTCGCCCGAAAATTGGACGGGGAGGACATATTTATACATAGAAGGAGGTGGGTGTGTCCAAATGAGGTGTAGTTTTCGACCATGCGATCGTGATCCGACGGCGAAGGACATGGGATAGGTTTTGATGGGTTATTGGGCCACTTTGGAGGGGTGTTGGGCTGCAACACACACAAGGACTTTACGGTTCCCCAGTTAACCGTTGGAGTATCGAACGGACTCCAAATGGCACAAAACTTGACATGCGGTCTACCGGTGGTGTACCAAGGCCGCTTGGCAAATCTCGGTCCATTCCGAGAATGTTTAACACTCGCTCACGAAAAGAGACAAAAGGGGGCGCCGGAGGACGTAGGACTGCCGGATTGCAAAACGGACAACGGAAAAAATGCTCGGATGCATGAGACGAACACGTATGCAAATGCGATGCACATGATGACATGATATGAAATGCATGACAAGAACAAAAAGCAAAATGAGGTAAAAACCCAGCCACGAGGGAAAGTCATATCGCATCTCCGGAAAAGGCAAGAGTCGGAGTTACAATATGGAAAGTCGTATCCGGGGTGTTACACGTTCGCTGGACCCC
This sequence comes from Triticum aestivum, assembly GCF_018294505.1. Lineage (NCBI taxonomy): Eukaryota > Viridiplantae > Streptophyta > Magnoliopsida > Poales > Poaceae > Triticum > Triticum aestivum. The sequence goes on from NC_057794.1 coordinate 476,704,665, forward strand.
GGAGCCATGTAGATCTCCGGAATGGCATCCGGCTGAGGCCCGAAGGGAACTTGAGCCCCGTCATCAGTCCCCGTGGGGACTCTTTCCCCCGTATGTCCGGTGGTCGAGGAGTCATCCTGGGACATCACCCCAATGGTCTCCGGAATCTCCCCCGGCCTGGGAAAGTCTTTTTGGACACCACCTCATCATCACCCTTGGGTGAGATGGAATGAGCAGGTGGCGGAGACATGCTAGCCATCTCCTTCGAGTGCCAGACTACAATGACAAGGTTTAAGATGTGTCAATATTACAAACTGAGAAGGCCAGATGTTTTTGATTCTGGTACTCACGAGGCGGCCTGAGGCTTGGCCCGACGAGGTCGCTCCGGACTACTATCAACATCCCACACGGAGTTATCCGTGAGGGAGCTTCTCCCCCTCTTGGGCGCTTCCGCCACCAAGCTCGTGGAGGCCTCCCTTTTCTCCCGTCCTCTCACAGGAGGGAAGTCGCCTCCCTCCTCATTGTCATCGTCGGCGGCTAAGGGGTCTGTCTCATCGTTAGATGAGATGACCAAGGTGCTCTTCGACGAAGCCCACTCCTGGTCCCCTTGGCCATGGTTTTGACCTTCTTCTCCGGCACGTCGTATGGCACCGGAAATAGCATTCCGTAAGGAGTGGGGTTTCTTCGTCTTCGGGCAGCGGAGCCGGACTATTAATCCGTCCCGCTAGGCCGACCCAGCCCTGAAAAAGAAATTGACAAGAAGGCTTAGTATCCTTCCTTGAAGTGTGTCCTTAAAGACTATACCTTGATGGCCCACTGAATTGGCCTGACGCTTAAAGTTGAGCCCGCGATCTTTGGTCGAGGGTGGCGGCGTCTCGGTGCCCTTGAAGAGCACCTTCCAGATATCTTCGTGCGTTGTGCCAAAAAGCCTTAGCAGTGTCTGTTGCTCGGCCGAATCGAAGTCCCACAAATAACAGGTCCGACGCGGACATGGAAGGATCCGGCATACAAGCATGACCTGGATCACGTCAACGAGCTTGATATTCCGGGTTATCATATTCTAGAGGCACGTTTGGAGCCCCGTGATCTCTTCCAAAGATCCCCATGACAGGCCCTTCTCTTGCCAGGTGGTAAGCCGCATCGGGACTCCGGATCGGAATTTGGGAGCCGCCGCCCAGTTGGCATCACGCGGCTCGGTGATATAGAACCACCCCGATTGTCATCCCTTCACCGTCTCTACAAAGGAGCCTTCGAGCCAGGTGGTATTGGGCATCTCGCCCACCATGGCACCTCCGCACTCGGCCTGTTGGTCGCGCACCACCTTTGGATTTACATTAAAAGTCTTCAGCCATAGGCCAAAGTGAGGTGGGATACAGAGAAAGGCTTCGCACACAACTATGAACGAGGAGATATTGAGGATAAAGTTGGGGGCCAGATCGTGGAAGTCCAACCCATAGTAAAACATCAATCCACGGACAAATAGATGAAGAGGGAATCCCAGCCCACGGACGAAGTGTGTGAGAAAGACAACCCTCTCATGGGGCTCGGAGGTAGGGACGATTTTCCCTTTTGCTAGGAGTCGGTGAGCAATCCCCTTGGCTAGATAGTCGGCCTCCCGGAGCTCCGTGATGTCCTTCTTAATGGAGGAGGCCATCCACTTGCCTCCAGCTCCGGATCCGGACATGATTGGAGTGCCTTATCGAACGAGGAAAAGCTAAAAGCTTGGGCGCTAGAGCTCGAGGACGGAAGGACTGAAGATGAAGAAGGGTGTGTGTAAAGGGAGAGTGTCCTTATCCCCTTATAAAGGCCGCGAATATCAAACGCCTCCCCACTTGTCCTAAAAACTCGCCTATTCCCAGGGGCTGTATAAACGGCACGGTTGGGTTACCCATGCCCGCATTGATGAGAATCCCGCGATAAGGGCCACGATCTCTGCTTTGACAAGATGAGCCGATGGCAACCACGTCTCAAGACGTGGAGTGGCAGGCGAAAAGCGGTTTGAAATTATGACCGAACAAACGTAATGTCGTGTTGTAAAAAGTTGTCAGCAGATAGAACTCGTGTGAAAAAATATACTCTCTCTGCGGTTGTGTGTGTGGTATGTGACAGGTCTGGATACTATCGTCGCATCCGAAGACTATCTTGGAGTTAGGACAAAGGGGAACCTGCCTTACAATGTCGAAGACAATCAGCGTGTCGGACACCTCGTCATTGAAAGCCAGGTTCAGGGGCTACTGAGGGAGTCCTGGACTAAGGGATCCTCGGGCGTCCGACCTGTTATCCATGGGCCGGACTGATGGATTGTGAAGACATGAAGGCCAAAGAGTGCATCGTGTATCGATTGGGATCTACTTGGCGTGGAAGGTAAGTTTGGCGACCAAAGATTCCTTCTTATGTAACCGACTCCATGTAAACCCTAGATCCCCTCGGTGTCTATATAAACCGAAGGGGATAGTCCGGAAAGGACAGACACATATACTCATTACCATACCCACATAGGCTAGACTTCTAGGATTTAGCCATTACGATCTCGTGGTAGATCAACTCTGGTAATACTCATATTCATCAAGATCAATCAAGCAGGAAGTAGGGTATTACCTCCATAGAGAGGGCCCGAACCTGGGTAAACATCGTGTCCACCGTGTCCTGCTACCATCGATCCTACACGCACAGTTCGGGACCCCCTACCCGAGATCCGCCGGTTTTGACACCGATAGGGAGGCGCGCACCACCTCTTGGCCCTTCTTCCCTCTCTCCACTAAAGCCCAATAAGGCCCATTAACTTCCCCGGGGGAATTCCCGTAACTCCCCGGTACTCTAAAAAATACCCAAATCACTTGGAACCATTCCGATGTCCGAATATAGCCTTCCAATATATCGATATTTACCCCTCGACCATTTCGAGACTCCTCGTCATGTCCGTGATCTCATCCAGGACTCCGAACAAACTTTAGTCATCAAATCACATAACTCATAATACAAATCATCATCGAACGTTAAGCGTGCGAACCCTACTGGTTCGAGAACTTTGTAGACATGACCGAGACACATCTCCGATCAATAACCAATAGAGGAACCTAGATGCTCATATTGGCTCCTACATATTCTACGAAGATCTTTATCTGTCAAACCGCATAACAACATACGTTATTCCCTTTGTCATCGGTATGTTACTTGCCCAAGATTCGATCATCGGTATCATCATACCTAGTTCAATCTCGTTAGCTTGAAGGGTTGATCAGAATCGAGAGGCGCAACACGCAAGGATTTAGATAGCTTTAGGCCCCGGGAAACATCATCTGGTAATAGCCCTACATGCTGTTTGTGGCTAGGTCTCATTATCCTCATCAGGGAGTCGTCGCAGAAGCCGGCTCCCCTTTTAGTTGTGTCTAGCCTTAGCAATTTTTTCTGTCCCTCTTGGGGTGCCCTGCCCCTCCTTATATATGTTGAAGGGGCGGGTGTCGGTGTCAAAACCGGAGGATCTTGGGTAGGGGGTCCCGAACTGTGCGTCTAGGATCGATGGTAACAGGAGACGGGGAGCACGATGTTTACCCAGGTTCGGGCCCTCTCTATGGAGGTAATACCCTACTTCCTGCTTGATTGATCTTGATGAATATGAGTAGTACAAGAGTTGATCTACCACGAGATCGTAATGGCTAAACCCTAGAAGCCTGGCCTATATGACTATGGTAATGAATATATCCTTTCCAGACTAACCCTTCCGGTTTATATAGACACCGGGGGGGTCTAGGGTTACATAGAGTCGGTTACATAAGAAGTAATCTTCATAGTTGGTCACCAAGCTTGCCTTCCACGCCAAGGAGAGTCCAATCCAGACAAAGGTACAGTCTTCGGCCTTCATGTCTTCATAGCCCATCAGTCCAGCCCATGGATAACAGGTCGTACGCCCGAGGACCCCTTAGTCCAGGACTCCCTCAGTAGCCCCTGAACCTGGCTTCAATGACGAGGAGTTCGGTGTGCAGATTGTCTTCGGCATTGCAAGGCGGGTTCCCTTCTATCCGAACTTTAAGGTAGTCTTCGGATGCGATGATAGTATCCGGACCTGTCACACACACCATACATATCCGCAAAGAGAATATATTTTTACACGAGTCTAATCTGTTGGTTCGGTCATAATTTCGAACCGTTTTTCGTCTGCCGCTCCACGTTCCGAGACGCGGTTGCCATTGGCACGTTATGTCGAAGAAGAGATCGTGTCCCCTTATTATGCGATTTTCATCGATACGGGCATGGGTGACCCAACCGTGCCGTCTGCACGGCCCTTGGGAATAGGCGAGTTTAAGGCGAGTGGGGAGACGCTTGATATTCATGGCCTTTATAAGGGGATAAGGATTCCCTTTCTTCACCCACACATCGGCTCCTCCTCGGTCCTTCCGTCCTTGAGCTCCAGCACCCAAGATTTTAGCTTTTCCCTTGTCTGAGAAAGCAGTCCAAAGATGTCCGGATCCGGAGCTGGGGGTAAGTGGATGGCCTCCTCCATCAAGAAGAGGGATATCAAGGCGCTCCGGGAGGCCGGATATTTGGCCAAGGAGATCGCTCACTGACTCTTGGCCAAGGGACAGATCGTCACTACTCCAGAGCCCGACGAGAGGGTTGTGTTTCTCACACATTTCGTCTGCGGGCTGGACTTCCCTCTTCACCCCTTCGTCCGTGGACTGATGTTTTACTACGGGCTAGACTTCCATGACCTAGCCCCCAACTTCATCCTCAACATCACGACATTCATTGTCATGTGTGAGGCCTTACTCCGCATCCCGCATCATTTCGGCCTATGGCTGAAGACCTTCAATGTGAAGCCGAAGGTGGTGAGCGGCCAACAAGTAGAGTGCGGAGGCGCCATGGTGGGCAAGATGCCCAATGTTACCTGGCCCGAAGGCTCATTCGCAAAGACGGTGAAATGGTGGCAGTCGAGGTGGTTCTATATCACCGAGCCGCGTGACGCCAACTGGGTGGCGGCCCCCGAATTCTCATCTGGAATCCCGATGTGGCTCACCTCCTGGAAAGAGAGGGGCCTAACCTAGGGTCCCTCAGACGAGTTGACTGGGTTCTAGACGTGCGTCCAGAACATGATAGATAGGAAGATCAAGCTTGTCAACGTGGTCCAGGTCATGCTCATTCCTCGGGTCCTTCCGTGCCAACGCCGGACTTGCTATCTATGGGAGTACGATCCGACCAACCACCAGATGCTACTAGAGCTCTTCGGCACAACACACGAAGAAATATGGAAAGTGCTCTTCAAGGCCGGTGAGACGCCACCGCCCACGACTGAAGATTGCGGGCTTAGCTTAAAATGCCAGGCCAACCCGGTAAGTTCTTTTAATGTTTTCAAGGCGTACCCTGTACTGGCATATTTTGAGAAAAATCCTAAGCTTTCCTACCCGTGTTTTCAGGCCTGGATCAAGATAGCTGAGGGGAATAACTGTCCGGCTCCGCTGCCCGAAGACCAAGAATTCCCATTATTGACGAAAATGCTTTTTCCAGCACCTTATGAGGTGCGAGACAAGACGGCCAAGAAAGAGGCCAAAGGGGCCAAGAAGGGCCTTCGCCAAAAAGGCGGTCCGAACGTGATGTTCGAAGGCGAGACTTCCTATTCGCCCATTGACGATGACGACGAAGAGGAAGAAGAAAGCGACTCCCCACTTGAAGTGGGGAGGAAGAGGAGAGCGGCCCCCAAAAATCCGGAGGTGAAAGCGCCTAAGAGGGTTAGAGGCTCCCCCATGGATAACTCCGTGTGGGATGTTGATAGCAGTCTGGAGCGACCTCGCCGGACCAAGCCTCGGGCCTCCTCTTAAGTACCAGAATCCGAAAACGTCAGGCCTTCCCAGTTTGTAATATTGATATACCTTAAACCTTGTTATTGCAGTCCAGCACGCGATGGCTCCCCACGATCCTCGACAGAGGGGTTGCTAGACACAAAGGAGATGGCTAGCATGTCTCCACAACCTGCTCATTCCGTCTCTCCCAAGGGTGACGACGAGGTGGTGTCACAAAAGACCTTCCCCGACCGGGGGGCTTCCGGAGATCGTCGGGGTGGCGCCCCAGGATGATTCCTCAGTTATCGAACACACGGGGAAAAAAGCCCCTAAGGGGACTAGTGACGGGGGCCGAGTTCCCTTCGGACCTGAGCCGGATACCATTCCGAAAATCTATGCGGCTCCGGAGTCTAGCGAACGGCATTCTCCAAAAGGAGGGAATGTGCCTATTCCGCTGGTGACCTCTGTCCAACCAGAGGCACCGGATAATCTGCTGGAGGCGCTACGAGGCGCTTCTATTGTGGATGAACACCGCACCCTTATGGGCACGGTAATAGAGAAGGTCTAGTTTGCAAAAAGCGGACTGACCGAAGCCTGCACTAGCCTTCTATCGGGCTTTTAGGTAAGTAATGCATTTGTAGGAAGAATATCACAGTATAGACAGTAGCCCCTGATGCTCCGTTTGGTGTTCGGAAAGAAAAGGCCGAACAGAGGATCGAGAAGAAATATCGCAGGAGTCTAACATAAGTTGTCTGTGTGAATAAGCAGGTATCGCTGCAGGCCGCCGCCGCTCATGCTGCGGAGGTCTCCGGACTGAAGCGGAAACTGGAGCGGGCTAAGGAAGAGCTCGGCCTCGTGAAGAAGCAGCTGGAGGATAGCCAAGGTATGCAGTAACCTGCGGGTACGTTTTAATAAAAGATGAATAGTCTGTCCGGACTCAGGTGTCATAAACTATATTAGGGGCCACGACCGAGGTGGCAGCCCTCAAGAAGGCGTTAGCTAAGGCCGAGGACAAAGCGACCAAGGAACACGCCGCGCGCGAGAAGCACGAGGCCCAGGTTGGCGAGGCGCAGCAACAGCTCCAGGGCGCGATTGAGAGATTTGAGTCCTTGGACTACGATTGTAAGGCGCAAGAGTCCGAACTGGTGAAGGCCCGCCAGAGCGCACAGGATGCACGAGCTGAAGCCCAGAACGCCCTCCAGGAAATTCAGGCGGACAAGGAGATTGCGGCGGGTAATTCTTTCACCATGCAAAGCAAGTATGTAGAAGAAACGTTCCTTGTAATTATCTGAATTTGGGTTTTCCAGGGGCGTTTATGGATCTGCCGCGCAGTATATCTTATGCTGCCGAGCATTATAGAGCCAAAGAAGGGATGTCTATGGAGAAGCTATTCTGTTCCCAATGTCTTGGACCCGAACATCCATTTCCCTTCAGCGACCAGCTAAAGCAGTTGGTCAAGCTGCACAGGTCAACAGAGCTAGCCATGAAGGGTCTGATAGTCCGGTTGTGGCCTGCCGAGCCTATACCTAGCAGCTACTTCAAACTTGTTAAGCGGCTTGTAAGTGCCTGTCCGTGGCTCGAAGCCGTGAAGCAGCCGGTCTGTATTGAAGGTGCGCGTATGGCATTTGCCCGCGTCAAGGCGCATTGGGCAAAGCTGGATGCCAAGAAGCTGATGACCGAGGGGCCGCCAGAGGGCAAGGAGCATCGTCCACCCAAGATCTATTTTGATGGCGTCCTGGGGGGTCCCGCCTTATGGAGGAGAAATGTTCGAAGGATGTCATATTCCCATGAGAACATTTGTATCATCATGTCCTGTAATATGGAACAATGATGTCATGTATTATAATGCTTGTTGTCGGTGTCAAAACCGGCGGATCTCGGGTAGGGGGTCCCGAACTGTGCGTCTAGGCCGTATGGTAACAGGAGGCAGGGGACACGATGTTTACCCAGGTTCGGGCCCTCTTGATGGAGGTAAAACCCTACGTCCTGCTTGATTTATATTGATGATATGGGTAGTACAAGAGTAGATCTACCACGAGATCAGAGAGGCTAAACCCTAGAAGCTAGCCTATGGTATGATTGTTGTTCGTCCTACGGACTAAAACCCTCCGGTTTATATAGACACCGGAGAGGGCTAGGTTTACACAGAGTCGGTTACAATGGTAGGAGATCTACATATCCGTATCGCCAAGCTTGCCTTCCACGCCAAGGAAAGTCCCTTCCGGACACGGGACGGAGTCTTCAATCTTGTATCTTCATAGTCCAGGAATCCGGCTGAAGGTATAGTCCGGCCATCCGGACACCCCCTAATCCAGGACTCCCTCAGTAGCCCCTGAACCAGGCTTCAATGATGACAAATCCGGTGCGCAGATTGTCTTCGGCATTGCAAGGCGGGTTCCTCCTCCAAGTACTTCAAAGGTAGTGTCCGGCTCTGCAAAATAAGTTTCCACATATTGCCATAGAGAGAATAATATTTACACAAATCTAATCTGTTGACGTATTCCGTAGCGTGACATCACACCACAGCCAAGTCTTTATTCGAATCGTTTTACTGTCCCACCTCAGCGCGTTTAGCAAGGCGGTTTCCTTGGCACGTCTTGTTAAAGCAGAGATCGTGTCCCCTTATTCCAGGATTCTCATTAATACGGGTGTGGGTAACCCAACCGCGCCATTGACTACAGCGCTTGGGAGATAAGTGAGTTTTACCAAGCTGGTGGGGGCGCATAGTCGCGTCCGCCCATATAAGGGGATAAGGATCCACCTTTTCATCCACGCCTTCTTCCTCCTTTGCCTATCCATTTCCGCGCACTCGAGCTCCAGCGCCCAAGTCCGCACACCCCACCTCAACCTTCTCCAGCCATGTCCGGAGCGGGAGGCAAGTCGATGGTCTCCTCCGTCACGGAGGGACACATCAAAAGACTGAGGAAGGCCGGATACTTGTCTAACGACATTGCGCACCGCCGAAGAGGGGCAGCTCATCCCCACCCCTAGGCCCCATGAGAGGGTGGTGTTCCTCCCCCCATTTCCTCCACGGACTGGGCTTCCCTCTCCACCCATTTTTCCGGGGGCTCATGTTCTACTATGGCCTGGATTTCCACGATCTGGCCCCGAACTTTGTCCTCAACATCTCGGCGTTTATCGTTGTGTGCGACGCTTTCTTCCGCATCCACCCCCATTTTGGCCTATGGCTCAAGACTTTCAATGTCAAGCCGAAGGTGGTGCACGGCACCCAAGCGGGGTGCGGAGGCGCCATGGTGGGTAAGATGCCCAACGTCCTATGGTTCGAGGGCTCCTTCATGGAATCCCTAAAGGGATGGCAGTTGGGGTGGTTTTACATCACCGAGCCACGCGACCCTGAATGGGTCGCAGCCCTCGAGTTCTGATCCGGACCCCCTACGTGGCTCACCTCCTGGAAAGAGACGGGCCTATCGTGGGGTAAAAAAGGAGACCTGACCAGACTTCAAACATGCGTCCAAACCCTGGTGGACAGGAAGCTCAAATTTGTCAACATAGTCCAGGTTATGCTTGTCCGCCAGATCCTCCCGTGTCAACAACGGGCTTTCAACCTGTGGGAGTTTGACCCGGCGTGGCCCCAAACTCTGAGCAGGCTCTTCGACACAACGTACGAAGATGCCTGGAAGGTGATTTTCAAGGGCGCCGAGGCCCCCGCATCCGCTACCGAGGATCGCGGATTCAGCACGCAGCATCATGCTCGTGCTGTAAGCTGTTTTCACCTTTTACAGGGTATTAGTTTTTCATAGTTTAACTCCATGCGGGATCTAAGCTCCCTTACCTTTTACAGGATTGGCAGGAGACATCCGAACAGATCAACTATCCGGCTCCTTTGCCCGAAGGCCCAGCGGACGCTCGCTTGTCGAAGCTGCTGGTTCCAGCACCCTACGTGGTGCCGAAGAAGAAGGCCACGGGGACTTGAAAGAGTGCCCAGCGCCAGGAGGTGTCGGATTCATCATCCGATGACTCCAAGGCGCACTCCTCCCATGAAGACGAGGAGGACGAAGAAGAGACCTCTCCCCCCCCAGCGGGGGGAGGGAAGAAAAGGAAGGCCGCCCCAACCGGGGAGGCCGAAGGGTCCAAGAGGGGGAAGACTCCTCCTCCGGACTACTCCACCAACGCCGACGACGGCAAAGAGGAGTGGTCGCACAGGGCCAAGCCCCTAGCAAAATCGTAAGTATCCGGATACTAGGGTGATTCATAGTATTCCCCCATTGCACAACTTTTCCTTACGTCGAACATGATTGTGCAGTCCGCCCAAGGCCGGTCTCGACGAGTCGTCGAGCGGCTCCCTGGACTCGTCGGATGTGAATTCGCTTCCGGCGGCTTCCTCCCCCCACCCTACGGATGGCACCGAGGTGGTGTCCCAACAGGTTCCCAGCCAGGAGGAGGTTGTCCTGGAGGCGCCGCAAGGCAACCTCCCAGACTCCAGGCGTAAAGGGGATAGAACCCCCAAGGGCTCCAAGTACGGCCTTGAGCCGGACACCACGCCGGAACCTTCAATGGTTCCGGACTCCAGTAGGCAGCCTCCTTCCGAGAGGAGCAAGCCTACCGAGCCGGTGACCTCCGTCCAACCGGAGGCACCGGACAATTTGCTGGAGACGCTTAACGGCGCCTCCATCGACGAGGGGCACCACACTATTATGAGTGCGGTGATCCAGAAGGTTCAGTCCGCCAAGAGAGGACTGACTGAAGCCTGTGCCAGCCTTCTAACAGGATTTGAGGTAAGTAAAGAATATGTAAAAATATTACCGCATAGACAGTAGCCCCTGATACTCTGTTCGGCGTTTAGAAAGAAAAGCCAAATAGAGGATCTAATTCGCAGGAGTCTAACAAAAGTAAGTCGATATGCGTATGCAGGCTTCGCTGCTAGCATCCGCCGCACTGATAGCGGAGGTGGGCACGCTGAAGCAGAACCTCGAGCGGTCTGAGCAAGAGCTCAGCCTGGCCAAGCAGAAGCTCAAGGAGAAGGAAGGTAAGAAATACCTTATTGAAATATGTGAAAGGTGCAATAGCAAAAAGTGACAAGATTAACACGGCTATTGTAGGGGCCACAACTGAGGTGGCGAACCTTAAGCAAGCGCTGTCCGAGGCCGAGGATAGGGCATCCACGGAGCGCATCAAGTAGGAGAAGCAGGTTGGCGAGGTGCGGCAAGAGCTCCAGGCTCTCATGAAAAAACATGAGAGTTTGGAGCTTGACTCGAAGACGCGAGAGTCTGAGCTTGCGGCAGCCATTGAAGATGCCAAGTCTGCCAAGGCCGAAGCCCAGAAGGCCCTCCAGGAGGTTGAGGCAATAAAAAAGATAGCGGCGGGTAAGGCATTCTTTATGCAAAGCAAGCACGTAAAAGTGAATTACTTGTTACTTACCCGAATCTAGAGCTCTCCAAGAGCATTCGCAGACTTGCCTCGTAGCGTCTCGGATGCCACCGCCTTCTACCGAGCCGAGGAGGGAAGCTCGACGGAGAAGGTGTTCTGGTCTCAGTATGCTGAGGCCGAACACCCAGTGCCCTTAAGCGACCAGCTGAAATAGTTGGTCGAGCTCCATAAGGTGGCCGAACAGGCCATGAAGGGCCTCATAGTCCGGCTGTGGCCTGGAGAGGCCATGCCTGGGAGCTACTTCGGGCTGGTGAGGCGGCTGGTGGATGCCTATCCAAGGCTCGAAGTCATCAAGCGCTCTGTATGCATCGAGGGTGCCCATAGGGCAAGCTGGTTGCCGAGAAGCTTGTGAAGGACGGGCCACCGCCGGGCGAGGAGCATCGCAAGCCCGAGATGTATTATGAGGGTGTTCTAAAGGGTGCCCGCCTTGTGGCGGATGAATGTTCCATGAATGTAATTTTTCAGTAAACTCGCTCGTTTTGTCCTCTGCGCTGAAAACTTTTTCATGTGCGCTAAGCAATGCTTTTTGAATTTAAAATATTACCTTCTGTGCGTCCATTTATCAAATTTGAGAGATGGCGAGTCGTTGGCTTCTGCCCCCATGGCACGAGTGCTGGGGTGTTCGGGATAAACATGAGCGCTCTTTTTCCCATTTTTGGGTCCTTCGAGGGAGGCGCTCAACACAACAAACAAGGCAATCGGACTGTAATGCTTGAACACTCTCACTTAGCCATAGAATTCTATAATTTTAAATTTCGGCGAAGCCCCTAGTGTTCGGAAGACCGAGTTTGGGGTGCTATCCATGCCTAGGCCGGACAAAGCCGACTCCTCGCTCTAAGCATCATAAGTCTTTAGGGACTCGAAAACCTCTCAAACAGCGACCAGCTCTCGCCTCATCATGACGGTCAGTTTTAGCTTTCTCTACTAAGGTGCTTAGCCCAGCTCAACTGGGGCACACTCGCAGTAGTTCTCCTAGTGCTACCTTAGCTGATATAACGGAACGTAAGGTACCAAAACATAGGAGCCGGGCAAACCCAACTATTGACCCAAGACATGATTCGGATCCGATGCATATAATGCTATAAGTTCGGGGTGCCGCACTTGTGAAAGTGTTCGGACTTCTCACACCGTATTGTGGGGTACTTAAGCCCCTGGTGTATTGGCCGTACCAAAGTGTACGGGTGCAACATGTCATTAATGAACATATATTCGTAAAAAAAGTAATGCAATAATAGACGGAAGCTATGCATTGTTTATTTAAAAAAGCTGCGATCAAAGCAGAACAATACAAATAGTGCAATAAGCAAAAGATGGGACTATCAAATATGTCCTTTCCGGGGGCGAGCTGCGGAATGTTATGCGAAACAGGTATACTGCTCATTATAGAGACCACCTTAGAGTTCCGTAGTGCGGCGTAGCTTTCTGCTTCCCTGGTTGTATCGTTTGTGCGGCAATTGTACTGCCGGACAAGCCTTTCGAAGAATGGAGTCCTGAAAATAGGAGAAAATCAAGAAATCAGCAGCCCCTAGTGCGGGTTAAGCTGCATTTCGGGCGTGCCGTGATGGTGCCCCTCCCCCTATGCCCATGGTATTTCCAGAGCGTAGTATGTACGTGCAACACTGGTTTCGCAAGTTCGCGAGGGCTGGGGTTGGGGCCGCATTGCTACGCTTGCTCGGAACGTGCCAGGCGGTCTTGTTGTAGGTTACTCCGGGCGCACTTGACGGTGTCCGGACGTTTAATGGCCGGACTGGAGAATTGCCTTGAGAGGCTGCTTTGTACTTTCGCTGCGATAGCCGCCGTATGCTCCTCCGTTCGGAGAGAGCGTTCGGTGTTTCCATTGACCATGATGACGCCTTGAGGGCCTGGCATCTTGAGCTTGAGGTATGCATAGTGTGGCACCGCATTGAACTTGGCAAATGCGGTTCGCCCGAGCAGTGCGTGATAGCCACTGCGGAACGGGACTATGTCGAAGATTAACTCCTCGCTTTGGAAATTATCCGGAGATCCGAAGACCACTTCAAGTGTAACTGAGCCTGTACAGTTGGCTTCTACACCTAGTATGATGCCTTTAAAGGTTGTTCTAGTGGGTTTAATCCTCGAGGGATCGATGCCCATTTTCCGCACTATATCCTGATAAAGCAGGTTCAGGCTGCTGCCGCCGTCCATGAGGACTCTGGTGAGGTGAAATCCGTCAATAATTGGGTCTAGAACCAATGCGGAAAATCCGCCATGACGGATGCTAGTGGGGTGGTCCCTTCGATCGAAAGTGATCGGGCTGGAAGACCATGGGTTGAACTTTGGGGCGACTGGCTCCATCGCGTATACGTCCCTTAGCACACGCTTCCGCTCCCTCTTGGGGACGTGGGTTGCGTATATCATGTTCACCGTCCGCACTTGTGGGGGAAAACCTTTATGTCCACTATTGTTCGGCGGTCGGGGCTCCTCCTCGTCATCACTATGCAGCCCCTTGTCTCTACTTCCGGCATTTCACTTGCCTACCTGCTTGAACACCCAACAATCCCTGTTGGTGTGATTGGCTGGTTTTTCAGGGGTGCCATGTATCTGGCATGAGCGGTCGAGTATTCGGTCCAAACTGGACGGGCCCGGAGTATTTCTTTTGAATGGCTTTTTCCGCTGACCGGGTTTAGAGCCTTTGAATCCGGCATTAACTGATGTATCCTCAGCATTGTCGCCATTGATGCGGCGCTTTTGCTTGTTGGGACGCGACCTGCCACTGCTGTCCTTGGTATCCGAATTACCAGGGCTCTTGGTCATGTTATTGCTGCGAGCTAGCCAGCTGTCTTCTCCCTCGCAGAAGCGGGTCATAAGTGTCATGAGGGTTGCCATAGATTTTGGCTTTTCTTGTCCTAGGTGCCATGCAAGCCACTTGTCGCGGATGTTATGCTTGAAGGCTGCTAGGGCCTCTGCGTCCGGACAGTCGACGATTTGATTTTTCTTGGTTAGGAACCGTGTCCAGAATTGTCTGGCCGATTCCTCTAGCTGCTGAATTATGTGGCTTAGGTCATCGGCGTCTGGTGGTCGCACATAAGTGCCCTGGAAATTGTCGAGGAATGTGGCTTCGAGGTCCTCCCAACAACCAATTGATTCTGCTGGCAAGCTGTTAAGCCAATGCCGGGCTGGTCCTTTAAGCTTGAGTGGGAGGTATTTGATGGCGTGTAGGTCATCACCGCGAGCCATGTGGATATGAAGGAGATAGTCCTCGATCGATACCGCGGGATCTGTTGTGCCACCGTATGATTCGATGTTCACGGGTTTGAAACCCTCGGGGATTTGATGATCCATTACTTCATCTGTGAAGCATAGTGGGTGTGCGGCGCCTCTGTATTGGGCTACATCACGACGCAGCTCAAACGAGCTTTGTCTACTGTGTTCGGCCCGGCCGGATTTACTGTATCCGGCGTGACGAGTACCGTCTCGTGCCGTGGGGCGCCCACGTGATCCGTAGATCGATCTTGTTTGTCTTGCCTTGTCCTCCAATATATCTCGCAGGTCTGGTGCATTTTCCCATGCCTTGGTAGTTTTTGAGCGTCGCCGGGGTGCGGCTTGAGTGGAGGGCCGAGAGGCCTCTCTGTCGCAGCCACGGGTGGCCGGTCGGCCGCATCATGCGCTGGTGATGTAGGTTTAAGTGCTTCCTCCTCTAATTGGGGTACCAACCTGTGCTTTGGGTAGCTCTTGGAGGGGCGTTCGAGTTCATACTCTTCGACCGCAAGGACTTCAGTCCATCTGTCGGCTAGCAAATCTTGATCAGCTCTAAGCTGTTGTTGTTTTTTCTTGAGGCTGCTCGCCGTGGCCATAAGCCTGCGTTTGAAACGCTCTTGTTCGACGGGATCCTCTGGCACGACAAATTCGTCATCGTTGAGGCTTGCCTCGTCTTCGGAGGGAGGCATATAATTATCGTCCTCGACCTCTCTGTCTGCCGCTCTCTCATGAGGGTTGGCTTCTCTATCCTCCTGTGATGAATCTTGCTGGAGGTGGTTGTCTTCGGCACTGTCTGGGGTGTTATTATCCCCCGTGCCGGAATCACCGTTTTTGTTTTGGCGGGATTTAGAGCGGCGCTGCTGACGCGCGACACTTAGGCTGCTTCTTGGAGGG
This sequence comes from Triticum aestivum, assembly GCF_018294505.1. NCBI lineage: Eukaryota > Viridiplantae > Streptophyta > Magnoliopsida > Poales > Poaceae > Triticum > Triticum aestivum. The sequence continues at coordinate 476,719,919 of NC_057794.1, forward strand.
GTCATCCTCTGCTGTTCCATCGCCATTGCCTTCTTTTGGGGTGTCCACCATGTATATATCATATGACGAGGTGGCTTTCCAGTGCCCTATAGGTGTTGGTTCTTGATCGTCTCCTGCATCGGTGTCCATACCGTCGATGTCTTCGGAGTCGAAGTCAAGCATGTCGGTTAAATCATCGACAGTGGCTACGAAGTGGGTGGTGGGTGGGCTTTGAATTTCTTCATCATCCGCATCCCAACCTTGCCGACCATAGTCCGGCCAGGGCTCTCCTGACAAAGAGAGAGAGACTTTAGTAAATTCAGAATATCACCGAAGGGCGAGTGCTGAAAGATGTCCGCGGCGGTGAACTCCATGATCGGCGCCCAATCTGGTTTGATCGGTCGGGGCGCGGAGGGCTAGGAGTCTGGCGAGGAGTCCGGCTCCATGGAGTCACGGTCTTAGCAAAGAATAGGGCTAGTGTTCGGCTCGATCGCCGTAGAGATTGCAGCCCCCGAGGCGGTGTCTAACCACCCATCCTCGGCTGGTGTGATCGGCTCCGAGCTAGGGGTCGGAGCGGACACAGGTGCAGCCTCCAAGGCACTATTCGACGGCAGAGCTAGATCATGCCAATCGTGACAGTGCGGCGCGCTCGGCTGTGGCTCGAATCCGTTGAAGATCAAGTCTCCGCGGATGTCGGTCGTGTAGTTTAAATGTCCAAATCTGACCTGATGGCCAGGGGCGTAGCTTTCGATCTGCTCCAGATGACCAAGTGAATTGGCCCACAGTGCAAAGCCACCAAATACGAAGATCTGTCCGGGGAGAAAAGTCTCACCCTGGATCGCATCGCTGGTGATGATCGGAGAAGCCATCGGGCCTAAAAGTGACGACACAGAGGAACTCTTAATGAAAGCACCAATGTCGGTGTCAAAACTGGCGGATCTCGGGTAGGGGGTCCCGAACTATGTGTCTAGGCCGGATGGTAACAGGAGGCAGGGGACACAATGTTTTACCCAGGTTCGGGCCCTCTTGATGGAGGTAAAACCCTACGTCCTGCTTGATTAATATTGATGATATGGGTAGTACAAGAGTAGATCTACCACAAGACCAGAGAGGCTAAACCCTAGAAGCTAGCCTATGGTATGATTGTTGTTCGTCCCACGGACTAAAACCCTCCGGTTTATATAGACACCGGAGAGGGCTAGGGTTACACAGAGTCGGTTACAATGGTAGGAGATCTACATATCTGTATCGCCAAGCTTGCCTTCCACGCCAAGGAAAGTCCCTTCCGGACACGGGACGGAGTCTTCAATCTTGTATCTTCATAGTCCAGGAGTTCGGCCGAAGGTATAGTCCGGCCATCCGGACACCCCCTAATCCAGGACTCCCTCACTTGCGATTTACATTTTACCTCCTGTGCGGCCGTTTATGAAATCTGAGGATTGACCAGTCGTTGGCTTCTGCCCCCATGTAAATAGTACGGGGGTGTTCAGGATAAATCTAAACACTCTTTACTCCACATTCTGGTCCTTAAAGGAGGTGTTTAGTGCAACGAACAAGGCAATCAGACTATGCGGCCTTTACCGCCCTCACTTAGCCATAGGAGTTTGACAATTAAGAAAGTTGGCAAAGCCCCTGGTATTCGGAAGGCCGAACTAGGGGCATTGTAGACGCCTAATCGGAAGAACCGATTCTTTGCACGAAGCGGAAAAAAAATCTCTAACGATTTGGAACCTCTCGAATAGCTGACCATCTCTCGTTGCATCATGACAGTCAGTTTTCGACTTTCTCTACTGAGGTGCTCATCCGGAAGAACCGGGACACAATCGTAGTAGTTCTCCCTTTACTACCCTAGCCGATATAGCGGAACGTAAGGTAGTAAGCACAGGAGCCGGGCAACCGAACTATTGACCAAAGACATCATTCGGAGCCGATGCATATAATGCTATAAGTTCGGGGTGCCGAACTATACTGGAAAAGTGTTCAGACTTTTATTGTCGTAATGCGGGGTGTAATGAAGCCCCTGGCGCAGTAATACGTACCATGGTGTACCTGTGCAATAAGTAATATATACAAAGGTGAGGAAACAGGAAAATTATGTAATAAGCTGACGCCACCATTTATTCACCATTGTGATGTAATTAGTACGTCGAGGCATACTTTGTGCAAGTAATGCGATAAGCAAGTAAAGCTATTTAACATGCCGCAACCAAGGGCGAGCTGCGTGCGGGTATATAAAACAAGTATGGCAATCGTTTAATAGAGACTACCTGGGGATTCCCTTGTATGCTAGAGCTCCTTGCCTCCTTGGTGTGTTCTGCAAACGGGTCGTCCGCATAGACCTCGAAAAGAGAAAAACCCGTAATAAAAAGAAAAAATAAAGGCGTGCGAATCCTAGGGTTGGTCAAGCTGTACTGTGGATCGCGAGCGAGTTAAGCCTCCATCGGTACCCATGGGGTTTTGAGTGCGTAGTTATGTACGCGAGGTACGGATGCCATTTCCTCATCGGGGCTGGGATGGAGGCCAAATTTACTAATTCAGCTCTTGACTTACCGAGTTGCCCTGTTGCAGTGTAGTCCGGACCTTCTTAACAATGTCCAGGGGCTCGGCGGCTGAATTATGGTGCCGCTTGAGAAGGCCGCTCTGTACTTCTACTGCTATGGCTGCGGTATGCTCCTCTGTACGGAGGGAAGGTTCCGTGTTTCCATTTACTGTAATGAGGCCATGTGGACCGGGCATCTTGAGCTTGAGATAAGCATAATGTGGCACCGCGTTGAATCTAGCAAATGCAGTTCATCTGAGCAGTGCGTGGTAGCCGCTGCGGAAGGGGACGATATCGAAGATTAGCTCTTCGCTTCAGAAGTTATCCGGGGAACTGAAGACCACCTCCAGTGTGATCGAGCCCGTACAACGGGCCTCCACGCCTGGTATGACTCCTTTAAAGGTAGTTATCGTGGGCTTGATTCATGAGGGATTAATGCCCATTTTGCGTACTATATCCTGATAGAGCAGGTTGAGGGTGCTACCACCGTCCATTAGGACTTGTGTCATGTGAAATCCGTCGATGATTGGGTCGAGTACCAATGCGGCCGAACCGCCATGATGGATGCTAGTTGGATGATCACGATGATCAAAGGTGATCGGGAATGATGACCATGGGTTGAATTTTGCGGCGACTGGCTCTACCGCATAAACGTCCCTGAGTGCACGCTTGCGCTCCCTCTTGGGGATGTGTGTAGCATATATCATGTTCACCATTTTGACTTGAGGCGGGAATTTCTTCTGCCCCCAGTGTTCGGCTGCCGGAGCTCCTCGTCTTCGTCCTCGCTCTGTGATTCCCCTTCCCTGTTTCCGCTATTTAGCTTGCTGGCTTGCTTAAAGACCTGGCAATCTCTGTTAGTATGGTTGGCTGGTTTGTCTGGGGTGCCTTGTATCTGGCACGGAACAATTATGCGGTCCAAGCTAGATGGTCCTCCGTCGTTCCTTATATAGGGCTTCTTTTGCTGCCCGGACTTGGAGCCACTGAATCCGGAGTGAACTGTAGTGTTATTGGTGTTACCACCATTGCTTCGGCATTTGTGTTTGTTGTGCCAGAGCTTGCTGGTGCTATTTTTGGCCTCGGAGGGGCCTGCTTAGTTGGCTATGTTTGTACTGCGAGCCAGCCAACTATCCTCTCCCGCGCAAAAGCGGGTCATAAGTGCCGTGAGGGCTGCCATGGACCTTGGCTTTTCTTGGCCGAGGTGGCGGGCGAGCCATTCGTCACGGCTGCTATGCTTAAAGGCCGCTAGGGCTTCGGCATCCGGACAGTCAACAATCTAGTTCTTTTTGGTTAGGAACCTAGTCCAGAATTTTCTGGCTGATTCTCCAGGTTGTTAAACTATGTGGCTTAAGTCATCGGCATCGGGTGGCCGGACATATGTACCTTGGAAGTTGTCGAGGAAGGCTTCTTCCAAGTCCTCCCAGCTGCCAATAGAATTTCTAGGCAGGCTATTTAGCCAGTGTCGAGCTGGCCCTTTAAGCTTTAGTGGAGGTATTTGATGGCGTGGAGGTCGTCTCCATGGGCCATGTGGATGTGGAGAACAAAGTCCTCAATCCGTACTGCGAGATCGGTTGGTCCGTCGTATGATTCAATATTGACGGGCTTGAACCCCTCGGGGAATTTGTGATCCAGCACCTCATTGATGACCCACAAGTATAGGGGATCTATCGTAGTCCTTTCGATAAGTAAGAGTGTCGAACCCAACGAGGAGCAGAAGCAAATGATAAGGAATGAGCAAACACTATCAACATGAAGTAAGTAGGATGAATCTCGGGTTCAAAACCCAGAAATAGAAGGCCTACTAACTAAATGGCATCACGGGATGCTTTCGAGAATGGTGGCCAGAATCATCACACCGGGAACACAAAACATGGCTAGATTACTAGGTGACTCCCTAAACACCTAGGGTCATAATAATAGCTCCAACATATATGTCGAGGCAATAGGGTGTTGGGTTTCGTAGTAATTTCAAAAAAATTCCTACGCACACGCAAGATCATGGTGATGCATAGCAACGAGAGGGGAGAGTGCTGTCTACGTACCCACGCAGACCGACTGCGGAAGCGTTGACACAACGTAGAGGAAGTAGTCGTACGTCTTCGCGATCCAACCGATCAAGCACCGAAACTACGACACCTCCGAGTTCGAGCACACATTCAGCTGGATGACAATCCCCGGACTCCGATCCAGCAAAGTGTCGGGGAAGAATTCCGTCAGCACGACGGCGTGGTGACGATCTTGATGCACTACAGCAGCAGGGCTTCGCCTAAACTCCGCTACAGTATTATCGAGGAATATGGTGGCTGGGGGCACCGCACACGGCTAAGGAATAGATCACGTGGATCAACTTGTGTGTTTCTGGGGTGCCTCTGCCTTAGTATATAAAGGAGCCAAGGGGGAGGGGGGCGCCGGCCAGGAGGAGGGCGCAGGAGGAGTCCTTCTCCTTCCGGGAGTAGGACTCCCCCCCCCACCAATCCAAGTTGGACTAGGATTCCCCGAGGGGGAAAGAGAGAGAAGGGGGGCCGGCCACCTCTCCTAGTCCTAATAGGACTAGGGGAAGGGGGAGGCACGCGGCCACCTTGGGCTGCCCATTTCTCCTTTCCACTAAAGCCCATCTAGGCCCATATGGTTCCCGGGGGGTTCCGGTAACCTCCCGGTACTCCGGTAAAATCCCGATTTCACCCGGAACACTTCCGATATCCAAACATAGGCTTCCAATATATCAATCTTTACGTCTCGACCATTTCGAGACTCCTCGTCATGTCCGTGATCACATCCAGGACTCTGAACAACCTTCGGTACATCAAAATGCATAAACTCATAATATAACTGTCATCGTAACCTTAAGCGTGCGGACCCTACGGGTTCGAGAACAATGTAGACATGACCGATACACGTCTCCGGTCAATAACCAATAGCGGGACCTGGATGCCCATATTGGCTCCTACATATTCTACGAAGATCTTTATCGGACAGACCGCATAACAACATACGTTGTTCCCTTTGTCATCGGTATGTTACTTGCCCGAGATTCGATCGTCGGTATCCAATACCTAGTTCAATCTCGTTACCGGCAAGTCTCTTTACTCGTTCTGTAATACATCATCTCGCAACTAACTCATTAGTTGCAATGCTTGCAAGGCTTATGTGATGTGCATTACCGAGAGGGCCCAGAGATACCTCTCCGACAATCGGAGTGACAAATCCTAATCTCGAAATACGCCAACCCAACATCTACCTTTGGAGACACCTGTAATGCTCCTTTATAATCACCCAGTTACGTTGTGACGTTTGGTAGCACCCAAAGTGTTCCTCCGGCAAACGGGAGTTGCATAATCTCATAGTTATAGGAACATGTATAAGTCATGAAGAAAGCAATAGCAACATACTAAACGATCGGGTGCTAAGCTAATGGAATGGGTCATGTCAATCAGATCATTCAACTAATGATGTGACCTCGTTAATCAAATAACAACTCATTGTTCATGGTTAGGAAACATAACCATCTTTGATTAACGAGCTAGTCAAGTAGAGGCATACTAGTGACACTTTGTTTGTCTATGTATTCACACATGTATTATGTTTCCGGTTAATACAATTCTAGCATGAATAATAAACATTTATCATGATTATAAGGAAATAAATAATAACTTTATTATTGCCTCTAGGGCATATTTCCTTCAGTCTCCCACTTGCACTAGAGTCAATAATCTAGATTACACTGTAATGATTCTAACACCCATGGAGCCTTGGTGCTGATCATGTTTTGCTCGTGGAAGAGGCTTAGTCAACGGGTCTGCAACATTCAGATCCGTATGTATCTTGCAAATCTCTATGTCTCCCACCTGGACTAGATCCCGGATGGAATTGAAGCGTCTCTTGATGTGCTTGGTTCTCTTGTGAAATCTGGATTCCTTTGCCAAGGCAATTGCACCAGTATTGTCACAAAAGATTTTCATTGGACCCGATGCACTAGGTATGACACCTAGATCGGATATGAACTCCTTCATCCAGACTCCTTCGTTCGCTGCTTCCGAAGCAGCTATGTACTCCGCTTCACATGTAGATCCCGCTACGACGCTTTGTTTAGAACTGCACCAACTGACAGCTCCACCGTTTAATGTAAACACGTATCCGGTTTGCGATTTAGAATCGTCCGGATCAGTGTCAAAGCTTGCATCAACGTAACCATTTACGACGAGCTCTTTGTCACCTCCATATACGAGAAACATATCCTTAGTCCTTTTCAGGTATTTCAGGATGTTCTTGACCGCTGTCCAGTGATCCACTCCTGGATTACTTTGGTACCTCCCTGCTAGACTTATAGCAAGGCACACATCAGGTCTGGTACACAGCATTGCATACATGATAGATCCTATCGCTGATGCATAGGGAACATCTTTCATATTCTCTCTATCTTCTGCAGTGGTCGGGCATTGAGTCTTACTCAATTTCACACCTTGTAACACAGGCAAGAATCCTTTCTTTGCTTGATCCATTTTGAACTTCTTCAAAATTTTGTCAAGGTATGTTGTTTGTGAAAGTCCAATTAAGCGTCTTGATCTATCTCTATAGATCTTTATGCCTAATATGTAAGCAGCTTCACCGAGGTCTTTCATTGAAAAACTCTTATTCAAGTATCCCTTTATGCTATCCAGAAATTCTATATCATTTCCAATCAGTAATATGTCATCCACATATAATATCAGAAATGCTACAGAGCTCCCACTCACTTTCTTGTAAATACAGGCTTCTCCGAAAGTCTGTATAAAACCAAATGCTTTGATCACACTATCAAAGCGTTTATTCCAACTCCGAGAGGCTTGCACCAGTCCATAAATGGATCGCTGGAGCTTGCACACTTTGTTAGCTCCTTTGGATCGACAAAACCTTCTGGTTGCATCATATACAACTCTTCTTCCAGAAATCCATTCAGGAATGCAGTTTTGACATCCATTTGCCAAATTTCATAATCATAAAATGCGGCAATTGCTAACATGATTCGGACAGACTTAAGCATCGCTACGGGTGAGAAGGTCTCATCGTAGTCAACCCCTTGAACTTGTCGAAAACCTTTTGCGACAAGTCGAGCTTTGTAGACAGTAACATTACCGTCAGCGTCAGTCTTCTTCTTGAAGATCCATTTATTCTCAATTGCTTGCCGATCATCGGGCAAGTCAACCAAAGTCCATACTTTGTTCTCATACATGGATCCCATCTCAGATTTCATGGCTTCAAGCCATTTTGCGGAATCTGGGCTCACCATCGCTTCTTCATAGTTCGTAGGTTCATCATGATCTAGTAGCATGACTTCTAGAACGGGATTACCGTACCACTCTGGTGCGGATCTTACTCTAGTTGATCTACGAGGTTCAGTAGTATCTTGATCTGAAGTTTCATGATCATTATCATTAGCTTCCTCACTAACTGGTGTAGGTGTCACTGAAACAGTTTTCTGTGATGTACTACTTTCCAATAAGGGAGCAGGTACAGTTACCTCGTCAAGTTCTACTTTCCTCCCACTCACTTCTTTCGAGAGAAACTCCTTCTCTAGAAAGTTTCCGAATTTAGCAACAAAAGTCTTGCCTTCGGATCTGTGATAGAAGGTGTATCCAATAGTTTCCTTTGGATATCCTATGAAGACACATTTCTCCGATTTGGGTTCGAGCTTATCAGGTTGAAGCTTTTTCACATAAGCATCGCAGCCCCAAACTTTCAGAAACGACAACTTTGGTTTCTTGCCAAACCACAGTTCATAAGGCGTCGTCTCAACGGATTTTGATGGTGCCCTATTTAACGTGAATGCGGCCGTCTCTAGAGCGTATCCCCAAAACGATAGCGGTAAATCAGTAAGAGACATCATAGATCGCACCATATCTAGTAAAGTACGATTACGACGTTCGGACACACCATTACGCTGTGGTGTTCCGGGTGGCGTGAGTTGCGAAACTATTCCACAATTTTTCAAATGTACACCAAACTCGTAACTCAAATATTCTCCTCCACGATCAGATCGTAGAAACTTTATTTTCTTGTTACGATGATTTTCAACTTCACTCTGAAATTCCTTGAACTTTTCAAATGTTTCAGACTTATGTTTCATTAAGTAGATATACCCATATCTGCTTAAATCATCTGTGAAGGTGAGAAAATAACGATATCCGCCACGAGCCTCAATATTCATCGGACCACATACATCTGTATGTATGATTTCCAACAAATCTGTTGCTCTCTCCATAGTACCGGAGAACGGTGTTTTGGTCATCTTGCCCATGAGGCACGGTTCGCAAGTACCAAGTGATTCATAATCAAGTGGTTCCAAAAGTCCATCAGAATGGAGTTTCTTCATGCGCTTTACACCGATATGACCTAAACGGCAGTGCCACAAATAAGTTGCACTCTCATTATCAACTCTGCATCTTTTGGCTTCAACATTATGAATATGTGTGTTACTACTATCGAGATTCAACAAGAATAGACCACTCTTCAAGGGTGCATGACCATAAAAGATATTACTCATATAAATAGAACAACCATTATTCTCTGATTTAAATGAATAACCGTCTCGCATCAAACAAGATCCAGATATAATGTTCATGCTTAACGCTGGCACCAAATAACAATTATTTAGGTCTAATACTAATCCCGAAGGTAGATGTAGAGGTAGTGTGCCGACTGCGATCACATCGACTTTGGAACCGTTTCCCACGCGCATCGTCACCTCGTCCTTAACCAATCTTCGCTTGATCCGTAGTCCCTGTTTCGAGTTGCAAATATTAGCAACAGAACCAGTATCAAATACCCAGGTGCTACTGCGAGCATTAGTAAGGTACACATCAATAACATGTATATCACATATACCTTTGTTCACCTTGCCATCCTTCTTATCCGCCAAATACTTGGGGCAGTTCCGCTTCCAGTGACCAGTCTGCTTGCAATAGAAACACTCAGTTTCAGGCTTAGGTCCAGGTTTGGGTTTCTTCTCTTGAGTAGCAACTTGCTTGCCGTTCTTTTTGAAGTTCCCCTTCTTCTTCCCTTTGCCCTTTTTCTTGAAACTAGTGGTCTTGTTGACCATCAACACTTGATGCTCTTTCTTGATTTCTACCTCCGCAGCTTTCAGCATTGCGAAGAGCTCGGGAATAGTCTTGTTCATCCCTTGCATATTATAGTTCATCACGAAGCTCTTGTAGCTTGGTGGCAGTGATTGAAGAATTCTGTCAATGACGCAATCATCTGGAAGATTAACTCCCAATTGAATCAAGTGATTATTATACCCAGACATTTTGAGTATATGCTCACTGACAGAACTGTTCTCCTCCATCTTGCAGCTATAGAACTTATTGGAGACTTCATATCTCTCAATTCGGGCATTTGCTTGAAATATTAACTTCAACTCTTGGAACATCTCATATGCTCCATGACGTTCAAAACGTCGTTGAAGTCCCGATTCTAAGCCGTAAAGCATGGCACACTGAACTATCGAGTAGTCATCAGCTTTGCTCTGCCAGACGTTCATAACATCCGGCGTTGCTCCTGCAGCAGGCCTGGCACCCAGCGGTGCTTCCAGGACGTAATTCTTCTGTGCAGCAATGAGGATAATCCTCAAGTTACGGACCCAGTCCGTGTAATTGCTACCATCATCTTTCAACTTTGCTTTCTCAAGGAACGCATTAAAATTCAACGGAACAACAGCACGAGCCATCTATCTACAATCAAACATAAACAAGCAAGATACTAATCAGGTACTAAGTTTCATGATAAATTTAAGTTCAGTTAATCAAATTAATTAAAGAACTCCCACTTAGATAGACATCCCTCTAATCCTCTAAGTGATTACGTGATCCAAATCAACTAAACCATAACCGATCATCACGTGAGATGGAGTAGTTTTCAATGGTGAACATTGTTATGTTGATCATATCTACTATATGATTCACGCTCGACCTTTCGGTCTCCGTGTTCCGAGGCCATATCTGTATATGCTTGGCTCGTCAAGTATAACCTGAGTATTCCGCGTGTGCAACTGTTTTGCACCCGTTGTATTTGAACGTAGAACCTATCACACCCGATCATCACGTGGTGTCTCAGCACGAAGAACTTTCGCAATGGTGCATACTCAGGGAGAACACTTCTTGATAATGTAGTGAGAGATCATCTTATAATGCTACCGTCAATCAAAGCAAGATAAGATGCATAGAAGGATAAACATCACATGCAATCAATATAAGTGATATGATATGGCCATCATCATCTTGTGCTTGTGATCTCCATCTCCGAAGCACCGTCGTGATCACCATCGTCACCGGCGTGACACCTTGATCTACATCGTAGCATCGTTGTCATCTCGCCAAGTTTATGCTTCCACGACTATCACTACCGCTTAGTAAAAAAGTAAAGCATTACATCGCGATTTCATTGCATACAATAAAACGACAACCATAAGGCTCCTGCCAGTTGCCGATAACTCGGTTACAAAACATGATCATCTCATACAATAAAATTCAGCATCATGTCTTGACCATATCACATCACAACATGCCCTACAAAAACAAGTGAGACGTCCTCTACTTTGTTGTTGCAAGTTTTACGTGGCTGCTACGGGCTTAAGCAAGAACCAATCTCACCTACACATCAAAACCACAACGATAGTTTGTCAAATAGACTCCGTTTTAACCTTCGCAAGGACCGGGCGTAGCCATACTTGGTTCAACTAAAGTTGGAGAGACAGTCGCCCGCAAGCCACCTGTGTGCAAAGCACGTCAGGGGAACCGGTCTCGCGTAAGCGTACGCGTAAGGTTGGTTCGGGTCGTCTCGTCCAACAATGCCGCCGAACCAAAGTATGACATGCTGGTAGGCAGTATGACTTATATCGCCCACAACTCACTTGTGTTCTACTCGTGCATATAACATCAACATAAATAACCTAGGCTCGGATGCCACTGTCGCAAGATCATGGTGATGCATAGCAACGAGAGGGGAGAGTGTTGTCTACGTACCCACGCAGACCGACTGCGGAAGCGTTGACACAACATAGAGGAAGTAGTCGTACGTCTTCGCGATCCAACCGATCAAGCACCGAAACTACGGCACCTCCGAGTTCGAGCACACGTTCAGCTCGATGACGATCCCCGGACTCCGATCCAGCAAAGTGTTGGGGAAGAATTCCGTCAGCATGACGGCGTGGTGACGATCTTGATGCACTATAGCAGCAGGGCTTCGCCTAAACTCCGCTACAGTATTATCGAGGAATATGGTGGCTGGGGGCACCGCACACGGCAAAGGAATAGATCACGTGGATCAACTTGTGTGTTTCTGGGGTGCCTCTGCCTCAGTATATAAAGGAGCCAAGGGGGAGGGGGCGCCGGCCAGGAGGAGGGCGCAGGAGGAGTCCTTCTCCTTCCGGGAGTAGGACTCCCCCCCCAATCCTAGTTGGACTAGGATTCCCCGAGGGGGAAAGAGAGAGAAGGGGGGCCGGCCACCTCTCCTAGTCCTAATAGGACTAGGGGAAGGGGGAGGCGCGCGGCCACCTTGGGCTGCCCCTTTCTCCTTTCCACTAAAGCCCATCTCGGCCCATATGGTTCCCGGGGGGTTCCGGTAACCTCCCGGTACTCCGGTAAAATCTCGATTTCACCCGGAACACTTCCGATATCCAAACATAGGCTTCCAATATATCAATCTTTACGTCTCGACCATTTCAAGACTCCTCGTCATGTCCGTGCTCACATCCGGGACTCCGAACAACCTTCGGTACATCAAAATGCATAAACTCATAATATAACTGTCATCGTAACCTTAAGCGTGCGGACCCTACAGGTTCGAGAACAATGTAGACATGACCGAGACACGTCTCCGGTCAATAACCAATAGCGGGACCTGGATGCCCATATTGGCTCCTACATATTCTACGAAGATCTTTATCGGTCAGACCGCATAACAGCATACGTTGTTCCCTTTGTCATCGGTATGTTACTTGCCCGAGATTCGATCGTCGGTATCCAATACCTAGTTCAATCTCGTTACCGGCAAGTCTCTTTACTCATTCTGTAATACATCATCTCGCAACTAACTCATTAGTTTCAATGCTTGCAAGGCTTATGTGATGTGCATTACTGAGAGGGCCCAGAGATACCTCTCCGACAATCGGAGTGAAAAATCCTAATCTCGAAATACGCCAACCCAACATCTACCTTTGGAGACACCTATAATGCTCCTTTATAATCACCCAGTTACGTTGTGACGTTTGGTAGCACCCAAAGTGTTCCTCCGGCAAACGGGAGTTGCATAATCTCATAGTTATAGGAACATGTATAAGTCATGAAGAAAGCGATAGCAACATACTAAACGATCGGGTGCTAAGCTAATTGAATGAGTCATGTCAATCAGATCATTCAACTAATGATGTGACCTCGTTAATCAAATAACAACTCATTGTTCATGGTTAGGAAACATAACCATCTTTGATTAATGAGCTAGTCAAGTAGAGGCATACTAGTGACACTTTGTTTGTCTATGTATTCACACATGTATTATGTTTCCGGTTAATACAATTCTAGCATGAATAATAAACATTTATCATGATTATAAGGAAATAAATAATAACTTTATTATTGCCTCTAGGGCATATTTACTTCATAGGGTACCTTAACTGGCCAGTTAGTTTGCTTATTCTGACCAAAAGGACATCGGGAACGGAAAGAAAGGATTTGCAAATGCATCAGACTATTTAGTAACCTGGGATGACTCGGACAGCATAACGGCTATAAATGCTCAAAAATATTTGAGACATCCTGCAAAAGGGTGGCATAACCACTCAACAACACAATATCAAGGTTCCGAGATCAACTGTCAACATACGGAAGTAGTAGGAACGGAACTGAGGCTTGAAACTATCAATTCTATAAGTCTATGGATTAGTAACACGTCATCCTGATAGATAGATGAGAAGGCCTAGTTCTTATTCCCCGTAGAAAAGAAGAGGTTGACTCAGATCAGAAGGGCATAGGGTAAAGGAGTAAAAAGAGCCTTACGTTCCCTTCCACAATCAATTCCCTTACATAACTAAAGCATTTCTAGACTCGACTTCGACCAGTTTGGCTTGGTAATCCTACAGGCAGTCAGGCTCTGATACCAATGCTGTCAGGACCCCGATTCCAAGTCACATCGATCTAGCCGGTAACACTTCATATCACTTTGCGGCCTCACGCACGGTATTCCCACGGGTGTCGCCTTACCATGACCCGAGACCGTTTGCGCCTTTTGGCTCACGTATATGATAGTGTCGCTAGCATCCATATGACAGGGAACCCGGGCCGACATGGCTAGTCATGAACCCAAAGCGGCACCAACCTATGGGGACAGGCATACATGAATCACATCGAGCATGTAGGTCAGTAGCATGTGAATCCAGGCTGTAGCACTGGGCTAACAGGACTCCGGATGTCACCGCGTGACATTTCCCCGAAGGGACAGACACAGGAACGAAGTGAAACACATGTCGTCCAGTCAAGTGTCCTGAGAAGTAGTGCTGGGCTAACAGGACTCCGGTGAACCGGGCTGTAGTGGACTACTATGGCTCATGGAAGCACTAGACTACATTTCCCCATAAGAGAGGCTGCCAAGGATAAACAACTAGATTGTCAGATCCCACACATAGCAAGCATTTCAATCATACACACAATATGCTCGATATGTGTAAATACAACATGGCATCATAACATAACTCTACAACTCAAGTATTTATTCATTAGGCTCCGAGGAGCGGGATATTACAAACATGGGTCTCATGACCCAACAAACATAGCATACAAATCAAGGCACAAGCGGAAGCTTAACATGTCTGAGTACAGACATGTATAAATGAAAAAGGCTAAGAAGCCTGACTATCTACCAGATCCTGCCGAGGGCACAAGATCGTAGCTAAGGTATCAAGCTAAACGTCGAAGTCCATGCGAAACTACTAGCGAGACTGAAGTCTCTCTGCAAAACATAAATTAAGCAAACGTGAGTACAAAAGTACTCAGCAAGACTTACATCAGAACTAGCTACATATGCATCGGTATCAACAGGGGCGGTGGTGGAGTTTAACTACAGCAAGACAGCTTTGACTCAGTGGCTAACCTGAACTACGACTACAAGCAACTCTTTTGAGGTGGCGCACACGAGTCCACATATTCACCATTCAATACACCACTATGGATCCGCTCCCGTCTCCCTACGAGAAGGCCATCCATAGCACTCACACTTATCTTGCGAGTTTTAGAGTATCCACTTTCACTTGTCTATGAACTATGCAAGGGGTCCAAGTTTCCATATCTGAGGAATCCGGCTATTCGAATAGATAATGATAACCCTGCAGGGGTGTACTTCTTCACACACGCTCCCACCACTTACCGTCGTTTACACGACATCTACTCGGCAACCTTCAAGCGGAAGCCCAACGAGGGTGTCGTCCACGGCCTACCTAAACAGTCAAGTCTCTAGTCCAGGTTTATCGCCTATCCAGGTTCCATCCGCAGGGAGTCCGGCCGAGGTTTCCACATACGGCACCGAACGATGTGAACAGGGTTTCCGAGACACCAAACGGGCGCCCGGTACACCGTGCCACGATGTATCTCATAGCCCACCCCTGGGGTCAGCGCTACGCACGGCCACCAACACATAACCTACAAACACCAGAAACTAGTTGCAACTCCTGGACAGAGTACTAGGGCGATTAGGAAGCCGAGAGGGTCAATTAAGGATCCCAACGAGTGGTAGTAGTTGTTCATGGATCACAGACATAGAACTCGGTTCCTGAGGACGGTTTCAATGAGAAAACCCACCATGTACTCCTACATGGCCACTCACAGCTACCTTTACCAAATCGTGTTCACACACTTAGCTCACACATAGTAGGACATGTTCACACACCTCCGATTCATCCCCGATGAATCAGACCTGACACAACTCTATGCAATAGCAGGCATGACAAACAAGCATGAATGAGTAGGCACATCAGGGCTCAAACAACTCCTACTCATGCTAGTGGGTTTCATCTATTTACTGTGGCAATGACGGGTCATGCAGAGGATAAGGGGTTCAACTACCGCAGCAAGTAACAGATGAATCGTTGTTTTCCTAATGCAGTAAAAGAGAGCAGGAGCGAGAGAGTGGGATTGTATCGGAATGAACAAGGGGGTTTTGCTTGCCTGGCACTTCTGAAGATAGTATAGTTCTTCATCGTGTCATCGATCTCATCGTCGGAAACATCGTCTACCGAGGGGGAACAACCACCGGCAAACATAGAAAGAACACAATCAATGCAATGCACAATATGATGCATGATCATGACATGTCAACATGCTGTGATTTGAGCTAATGCAGCTAAGAACAGAAGGGTTTTGAGTTGATTTGAACCAAAGGTTCAAATTCAAATTCAAACTAAGAACTTATAAAGTGCATTATCATGTTTTGATCTAAACAGCAAGGTTAAGTTGTTTAAACATGCATGAAACCAGTACAGATGGATAGATTAGATTTTTTGATCATTTTTCATATATAATTTGTTTCATTTGGAGTTACGGTTGAATTACTATGAATTTTTGAAGTTTAAACTAATTTCTGGAATTTCCTGAATAAGAATAAATCCAGAAAAGGTTAACTGCGTCAGCATGACGTCGTTGTGATGTCAGCAGGTCAACAGACCGGGTCCAGGTCAAACCTGACCAGTGGGGTCCACTGGTCAGTGGGACAGAAACTAATCCCGCGTTGACTACGGCTTTGACCCGCATCGAGGCCCGCAGTCAGTGACTAGGTGAGGTCCAGCTGGCGGGGATTAGCACTAATGACCCCGCCACGTCGGCTGTCGCCGGAGTTGGCCGGCGGCGACCAAACCCGTAGCGGCAACGCGTCGGACTTGTGCTAAAGGCGACGGGGACGGTTGCTAAGGGCATCGGGGCGTAGCCCGGACTCACCCGCATCCAGAGAGGTAGGTGGGTGGCCGTGGGAGCGCTGGAGCCCGCCGGAACGGAGCTCGCGGCGGCAGCCGGAGCTCGGGTGACGATGGATTCGTCGCTACGGTGTGCAAAACGACCGGTTCTCGATGCCTACTATACCTACGCATGCCCACAAGCCCTTTGGACACGCTGGCAAACCAAATGATCGCCGGAGCAACTCCGGGAATGAGCCCGAGCGGCGGCGGGATTTGGCGACGGTAGGAATCGGGGCTAGAGGGCGAGAGGAGCCGCGGGGTTAGGGGGTAAGAGAGAGGAGCTCACGGCGGTGCCGTAGGGATGGTTAGCGGGCTCGGGGACGTCCTGCGTGCGGCAGATCGACGACGATGGTGGCCGGAGCCCGAGGTGGAAGGCAACGGTGATGGCGACATTGCTGGCCTCCCGGGGTCACATGCTTTGGCGTGCGGCTCTACGGCGTCGAGGCGGAGCTCATGGGGGCGCTGGCTGGGCGTGGGGATGCTAGTGGCCACGGCAAAGACGAGCGGTGGCGACGGCTCCGCTCGGCTTCGGGAGGGAGAGCGAGAGAGGCAAGGCAGGGAGAGAGGGGAGCGCTCGAGGGGGTCCAGGGGTCTGCGTGGCAATGCCAGAGCGTCTAGGGCATCGAGGCAGCGAAGGAAAGTAGGAGGTGGCCATCGGTGGCCGTGCGCGTGCTGGCACACCGCGGGCACACGCCCTCGTGCCTTCTGGCATGAGGTTGAAGAAGGCGGCGCCGGGCTGGGCCACTACAGCAATGGGCTGGGCCAACGGTGCTGAACCAGCACAGGAGCTGGGCCGGTTGGTGGCGCCAGGTTAGTCCTTCTCTCTCTCTCTCTCTCTCTCTCTCTCTCTTTTATTTTTCTTTTCTATTTTTCTATAATCTTTGTGGCTTTTCTAAAAATACCTAGACCCTTTCAAAAATCACCAAACTGAACATGCCCACTGTATAGAATATATCCAACATGGAACATTTCAGTTTAGGATTACTTGGGCATTTAAAATATTTACTAGCATTTAAATGCCCAAATTCAAATAACATATGATTTAATCCAGTGACCTTTGGATGACCTAGAAAGTTTTGCACCATTTTTGTCAGAGGTTTTAGACCAAGACAAAGATGATGAACATTTTGAAGGGCATTTCAGGATCATTGAAAAAATATTTTAGTAACCCTAGTTGGATTAAGTGGTGCTGGGGGTTTCTGCCATCCCCATTTCAACTTTCTGAGGAAAAGTAAACATGATGCATGGAGGTTATGCAAGGATAGGCAAGACTAAGCTAGGGCTGTGACAACTCGACGTTCACATAACACCACTAGAGGAGAGACAACATACATCTCATCAAAATATCGAACGAATACCAAATTCACATGACTACTAATAGCAAGACTTCTCCCATGTCCTCAGGAACAAAAGTAACTACTCACAAAGCATAAACATGTTCATAATCAGAAGGGTATTAATATGTATATAGGATCTGAACATATGATCTTCCACCAATTAAACCAACTAGCGTCAACTACAAGGAGTAATTAACACTACTAGCAACCTACGAGCACCAATCCCAGACTTGGAGACAAGAATTGGATACAAGAGATGAACTAGGGTTTTGAGATGAGATGGTGCTGATGAAGATGTTGATGAAAATTGCCCTCTCCCGATGAGAGGAGCGTTGGTGATGACGATGGCGATGATTTCCCCCTCCGGGAGGGAAGTTTCCCCGGCAGAACAGCTCCGCCAGAGCCCTAGATTGGTTCCGCCAAGGTTCCGCCTCGTGGCGGCGGAGTTTCGTCCGAGAAGATGGCTTATGATTTCTTTCCCATCGAAAGACTCCATATAGCAGAAGATGGCCACCGGAGAGGGCCACCAGGGGGCCCACGAGGTAGGGGGCGCACCCAAGGGGTAGGGCGCGCCCCACCCTCGTGGGCAGGGTGTGCCCCTTGGTGAAATTCTTTCTCTCAGGATTTTTTATATATTTGGAAAACATCTTCCGTGAAGTTTCAGGACTTTTGGAGCTGTGCAGAATAGGTCTCTAATATTTGCTCCTTTTCTAGCCCAGAATCCCAGTTGCCGGCATTCTCCCTCTTTGTGTAAACCTTGTAAAATAAGAGAGAATAGGCATAAGTATTGTGACATAATGTGTAATAACAGCCCATAATGCAATAAATATTGATATAAAAGCATGATGCAAAATGGACGTATCAACTCCCCCAAGCTTAGACCTTGCTTGTCCTCAAGCGAAAAGCCGAAATCAAAAAATATGTCCACATGTTTAGAGATAGAGGTGTCGATAAAAATAAAATATGGACATGAGGGCATCATGATCATTCTTAGAACAGCAACTCATATAATTCTTTGTCATATAATCTCTAATGCTAGAGTAATAATTCAATCACAATATCAAGTATGAATCGTAAACTTCATTGAAAACTAACAAACTACAATCTCAGTCATTGAAGCAATTGCAATTTATCATAACATAGGAAAGAGTCAATGTATAAGAGCTTTTCAGCAAGTCCACATACTCAACTATCATATAATCTTTCACAATTGCTGACACTCACGCAACACTTATGGGTATGGAGTTTTAATCAGACACAGAGAAAGATAGGGGCTTATAGTTTTGCCTCCCAATGTTTTACCTCAAGGGTAATGTCTGCAGTAATAGTTCATGAAAATTCACATCCAATTAGCCATATATACCAGGATCTTTCCAACATATTGTGCTTGCCAAAGGATAAAATGTAAAAAGGAAGGGTGAAGATCATCACGACTCTTATGCAATGTAGGAGATAAAAGTAAAAGATAGGCCCTTCGTAGAGGGAAGCAGAGGTTGTCATGCGCTTTTATGGTTGGATGCAGAAAATCTTAATGCGAAAGAACGTCACTTTATGTTGCCACTTGTGATATGGACCTTTATTATGCAGTCTGTCGCTTTTATTACTTCCATATCACACGATCGTATAAAGCTTATTTCCTCCACACCAATCAATCATACATATTTAGAGAGCAATTTTTATTGCTTGCACCGATGACAACTTACTTGATGGATCTTACTCAATCCATAGGTAGATATGATGGACTCTTATGGCAAGACTGGTTTAAGGGTATTTGGAAGCACAAGTAGTATCTCCACTTGGTGCAATGAATTTGGCTAGCATGAGGGGGGAAAGCAAGCTCATCATGTTGGAAGATCCAAAACAATATAATTTATCTCAGATGTAAGAAAACATAACCCATTATGTTGTCTTCCTTGTCCAATGTCAACTCTTTAGCATGTCATATTTTAATGAGTGCTCACAATCATAAAAGATGTCCAAGGTAGTATATTTATATGTGAAGACCTCTCTTTCTTTATTACCTCCTATTAATTGCAACGATGACCAAAACTATGTTTGTCAACCCTCAATAACTTTTATTCGTCATACTCTTTCTATGTGAGCTCATTATTCTCCATAAGACTCACATGATCTCTTTGTTTCTTTTTATTTCTTTCACTTTTCTTTTATTCCCTTAGGATCATGGCAAAATAATCAAGCCCTTTACTCAACACTAATCTTTATTATATAGCTCACGGACTCGATTACATAGAAGGATAATAAAGCAAAACTCACAACTAGATCATACTAAGAACTTTTATTCTACTAGATCAAGATATTACCAAAAGGATCGAACTAAGAAAAACGGTAAAGATAAAGTGATGGTGATACGATACCGGGGCACTCCCCCAAGCTTTGCAGTCGCCAAGTGGAGTGCCCATACCCATGTGATTATGTCTCCTTTGTTAGTGAAGAAGGTGGGGATGTTGATGATGGATAGTCGCACATTGAGCGTAGGTGGTCTTCTAACTTGCGGATAATGCCCTTGAGTGCAATGATGTGCTCCTTCAACAAAATATTTTCATGTGTGAGATACTTATTTTGTATACGAGCTAACTCACTCATCTTGAAAGATTCGATTTCTTTTGGGGTAAGAAGATTGTGATCCAGTTGAAGGGTGTCTTCTGTTCTCGGAACTTGGTCCTCCATGGCCTTCTTGATCCCTTCATCCTTGTTGATCTCCATGGGTTCTTCTCTCTTCATCTCTATCTTCATTAGCCAAGCATCGTTGCCCTCATGGTTGGAGGAGGAGGGAGATGACATAGTGCCTGGCCTTGACAACCCTCACAGAAAATAGCTCGAAACAAAGACAGGAGATTTTTGCGTGATACGGGAGTCAAAACCCCCGGGAGGTTATATAATGAATTTTTACCGACCAAAATACGTGTCGTGTACGAAAATGGAGTCCGGAGAGCACACGACGTGCCCACGAGGTAGGGGCGCGCCCAGTAGGGTAGGGCGCGCCCTCCACCCCCGTGTCCTTCCCGGACTGCTACTTATTTTTCTATTTTTCTAAGTATTCCAAAATGGAGAAATATTGCCTTAAAAACTGTTTTGGAGTCGGTTTACTTACCGCACCACATACCAATTCCTTTCGGAGTCTGAAACATTCCGGAAAGTGTCCCTTATGTATTCCTCCGGGGTTACGGTTTCAATAACATTGGTTTCAACATTTATGGGATTACCTGAGATATAGTGTTTGATTCTTTGACCGTTCACCACCTTCTGATTTGTGCCTTCGAAGTTGTTGATTTTTATGGCACCGAAACGGTAGACCTCCTCGATAACGTAAGGACCTTCCCATTTAGAGAGAAGTTTTCCTGCAAAAAATCTTAAATGAGAGTTGTATAGCAATACATAATCACCTACATTAAACTCACGCTTTTGTATCCTTTTGTCATGCCATCTTTTAACTTTTTCTTTAAACAACTTGGCTTTTTCGTAGGCTTGGGTTCTCCATTCATCAAGTGAGCTAATATCAAATAACCTCTTCTCACCCGCAAGTTTAAAATCATAATTAAGCTCTTTAATAGGCCAATAAGCCTTGTGTTCTAGTTCGAGAGGTAAGTGACATGCTTTTCCATAGACCATTTTATACGGAGACATACCCATAGGATTTTTTATATGCAGTTCTATAGGCCCATAATGCATCATCAAGTTTCTTGGACCAATTCTTTCTAGACCTATTAACAGTCTTTTGCAAAATTAATTTGAGTTCTCTATTACTCAATCCTACTTGACCACTAGACTGAGAGTGATAAGGAGATGCAATTCTATGATTAACATCATATTTAGCAAGCATTTTACGGAAAGCACCATGAATAAAATGTGAACCACCATCAGTCATTAAATATCTAGGGACTCCAAATCTTGGAAAAATAACTTCTTTAAGCATTTTAATAGAAGTGTTATGATCAGCACTACTAGTTGGAATAGTTTCTACCCACTTAGTAACGTAATCAACAGCAACTAAAATATGTGTATAACCATTAGAGGAAGGAAAAGGTCCCATATAGTCAAAGCCCCAAACATCAAATGGTTCAATAACGAGTGAATAGTTCATAGGCATTTCGTGAAGTCTACTAATATTACCAATTCTTTGACATTCATCACAAGATAAGACAAACTTACGGGCATCCTTGAAGAGAGTAGGCCAATAAAAACCAGATTGCAGTACCTTATGTGCAGTTCTATCTCCAGCATGGTGTCCTCCATGAGCTTCAGTGTGACACTTGCGTAGGATCTGTTCCTGTTCATGCTTAGGTACACAACGTCTAATAACACCATCTACTCCTTCTTTATAAAGATGTGGGTCATCCCAAAAGTAATGCCTCAAATCATAGAAGAACTTTTTCTTTTGCTGGTATGTGAAACTAGGTGGTATAAACTTAGCAACAATGTAATTAGCATAATCAGCATACCATGGAGCAGTATGAGAAGCATTTATGACATTTAATTGCTCATCAGGAAAGCTATCATCAATGGGTAGTGGGTCATCGAGCACATTCTCTAACCTAGACAAGTTGTCTGCAACGGGGTTCTCAGCTCCTTTTCTATCAATAATATGCAAATCAAATTCTTGTAGCAAGAGAACCCATCTAATAAGTCTAGGTTTAGCATCTTGCTTTTCCATAAGATATTTAATAGTAGCATGATCAGTGTGAATAGTTACTTTAGAATCAACAATGTAAGGTCTAAACTTATCACACGCAAATACAACTGCTAAGAATTCTTTTTCAGTAGTAGCATAATTTCTTTGAGCATTGTCTAGAGTTTTACTAGCATATTGAATAACATTTAGTTTCTTATCAACTCTTTGTCCTAGAACATCACCTACAGCATAATCACTAGCATCACACATAATTTCAAAGGGTAAATTCCAATCAAGTGGCTGAACAATAGGTGCAGAGATCAATGATTTCTTAATTATTTCAAATGCTTCTACATAATCATCATCAAAAACAAATGGTATATATTTTTGTAATAAATTAGTCAGAGGCCGAGAAATTTTTGAGAAGTCCTTAATGAACCTCCTATAAAAACCGGCATGACCAAGGAAACTTCTTATACCTTTGATGTCCTTGGGACATGGCATCTTTTCAATAGCATCAACCTTGGCTTTATCAACTTCAATACCTCTTTCAGAAACTTTATGCCCCAAGACAATACCTTCATTAACCATAAAGTGGCACTTTTCCCAATTCAAGACAAGATTAGTTTCTTCACATCTCTACAAAACTCGATCAAGGTTGCTCAAGCAATCATCAAAAGAAGATCCATAGACGGAGAAGTCGTCCATGAAAACCTCACAAATCTTTTCACAAAAGTAAGAGAATATAGCCATCATGCATCTTTGAAAGGAAGCAGGTGCATTACATAAACTAAAAGGCATACGTCTATAAGCAAAAGTACCAAAAGGGCATGTAAAAGTAGTCTTTGATTGATCTTTGGCTGACACAGGTATTTGAGAGAAACCAGAATAACCATCTAGAAAGCTAAAATGTTTATGTTTGGACAATATTTCTAGCATTTGATCGATAAAAGGT
This sequence comes from Triticum aestivum, assembly GCF_018294505.1. Classification (NCBI taxonomy): domain Eukaryota; kingdom Viridiplantae; phylum Streptophyta; class Magnoliopsida; order Poales; family Poaceae; genus Triticum; species Triticum aestivum. Next base: position 476,743,325 of record NC_057794.1, read on the forward strand.
AAGGGGTAATGATCTTTTTAGTAGCCTTATTTAATTTGCAGAAATTGATTACCATCCTATAACCTGTAATAATTCTCTGAGGAATCAATTCATCTTTATCATTAGGAACAACAGTAATACCTCCCTTCTTAGGGACACAATGGACATGGCTTACCCACTGACTATCAGCAACGGGATAAACTATACCTGCCTCAAGGAGCTTTAGTGTCTCCTTTCTTACCACTTCTTTCATTTTAGGATTCAGCCGGCGTTGATGATCACAAACTGGTTTAGCATCTTCTTCCAAATTAATTTTATGTTGACATAGAGTGGGACTAATGCTCTTAAGATCATCAAGAGTATACCCAATAGCAGCACGGTGCTTCTTCAGAGTTTTCAATAATCTCTCTTCTTCATGCTCTGAAAGGTTAGCACTAATAATAACAGGATATATCTTTTTCTCATCAAGATAAGCATATTTAAGAGTCTCAGGTAATGGTTTAAGCTCAAACACGGGATCACCCTTGGGTGGAGGAGGATCCCCTAGGATTTCAACAGGTAAATTGTTTTTCAGAATAGGTTCATGTTTAAAGAATACTTCATCTAATTCCCTTCTTTCATTCATAAACATATCATTTTTATGGTCTAGCAAATATTGCTCTAAAGGATCACTAGGAGGTACGGCAATAGAAGCAAGACCAATAATTTCATCCTTACTAGGTAATTCTTCTTCATGGTGTTGTCTACTAAATTTAGCGAAATTAAATTCATGAGTCATATCATCTAAACCGACAGTAACAACATCTCTTTTACAATCTATGGTAGCATTAACAGTATTTAAGAAGGGTCTACCAAATATAATGGGACAAAAGCTATCTTGTGGGGAACCAAGAACAAGAAAATCAGCAGGATATTTAGTTTTCCCACACAAGACTTCAACATCTCTAACAATTCCCATTGGTGAAATAGTATCTCTATTGGCAAGTTTAATTGTGACATCAATATCTTCTATTTCAGCAGGTGCAATCTCTTGCATAATTTCTTTGTATAAGGAATGAGGTATTGCGCTAGCACTAGCACCCATGTCACATAAGCCATGATAACAATGATCTCCTATTTTAACAGAAATAACAGGCATGCCTACCACAGGTCTAGGTTTATCTTTAGCACAAGGTTTAGCAATTCTAGCAGTTTCATCACAGAAATAAATAACATGCCCATCAATATTATCAGACAAGAGATCTTTAACAATAGCAATATTAGGTTCAACTTTAACTTGCTCAGGAGGTGTATATGTTTTAATATTGCTTTTATGAACTACAGTTGAAGCTTTAGCATGATCCTTTATCCTAACAGGGAAAGGTGGTTTCTCAACATAAGAAGTAGGAACAACAGGATCATAATAAGTGACAATATTTTCTTCAACTTTAATAGGTGCAGCTACTTTTACTTCTATGGGAGGATGATACTTAAACCACTTCTCCTTGGGGAGATCAACATAAGTAGCAAAAGATTCACAGAAAGAAGCTACTATCTCAGAGTCAAGTCCATATTTAGTGCTAAATTTACGAAAAATATTGGTATCCATAAAAGATTTAACACAATCAAAACTAGGTGTCATACCTGACTCCTTACCATTCTCGAGGTCCCAATTTTCAGAGTTGCATTTAATTCTTTCCAATAAATCCCATTTGAATTCAATAGTCTTCATCATAAAAGAGCCAGCACAAGAAGTATCAAGCATGGTGCGATTGTTACCAGAAAGCCGAGCATAAATTTTTTGAATAATAATTTCTCTTGAGAGCTCATGATTGGGGCATGAATATAACATTGATTTAAGCCTCCCCCAAGCTTGAGCGATGCTTTCTCCTTCGCGAGGCCAAAAATTATATATGTAATTGCGATCACGATGAACAAGATGCATAGGGTAAAACTTCTGATGAAATTCCAATTTCAATCGTTTGTAATTCCAAGACCTCATATCATCACATAGCCTATACCATGTCGATGCATCTCCCCTCAAAGATAAAGGGAAGACCTTCTTCTTAACAAAATCTCCGGGTAAACCTGCAAGCTTAAATAATCCACAAACTTCATCCACATATATCAGATGTTAATCAGGATGTTTTGTTCCATCTCCTAAAAAGGATTAGCTAGCAGTTTTTCTATCATACCCGCAGGAACTTCAAAGCAAGCATTTTCATTTTCATTTTTAGTAGGTTCAGTAAGTTGAGGAGCAACTCTTTGCTCTACTGGTCGGGGTGAACATACCCCAAACAAGCCCCTCAGAGGATTACTTTCCATGGTAACAAGTGACAGTAAGTTTCAGCACACTATATAAATTTTTCCTTACCAAATTCCACCTACCAAAGGCGCTTCACTCCCCGGCAACGATGCCAGAAAAGAGTCTTGATGACCCACAAGTATAGGGGATCTATCTTAGTCCTTTCGATAAGTAAGAGTGTCGAACCCAACGAGAAGCAGAAGGAAATGATAAGCGGTTTCCAGCAAGGTATTCTCTGCAAGTACTGAAATAAGTGGTAACAGATAGTTTTGTGATAAGGTAATTTGTAACGAGCAACAAGTAACAAAAGTAAATAAAGTGGAGCAAGGTGGCCCAATCCTTTTGTAGCAAAGGACAAGCCTGGACAAACTCTTATATGATGTAAAGCGCTCCTGAGGACACATGGGAATATCGTCAAGCTAGTTTTCATCACGCTCATATGATTCGCGTTCGGTAGTTTGATAATTTGGTATGTGGGTGGACCGGTGCTTGGGTGCTGCCCTTACTTGGCCAAGCATCCCACTTATGATTAACTTCTATTGCAAGCATCCGCAACTACAACAAAAGTATTAAGGTAAACCTAACCATAGCATGAAACATATGGATCCAAATCAGCCCCTTACGAAGCAACGCATAAACTAGGGTTTAAGCTTCTGTCACTCTAGCAACCCATAATCTACTTATTACTTCCCAATGCCTTCCTCTAGGCCCAAATAATGGTGAAGTGTCATGTAGTCGACGTTCACATAACACCACTAGAGGAGAGACAACATACATCTCATTAAAATATCGAACGAATACCAAATTCACATGACTACTAATAGCAAGACTTCTCCCATGTCCTCAGGAACAAAAGTAACTACTCACAAAGCATAAACATGTTCATAATCAGAAGGGTATTAATATGCATATAGGATCTGAACATATGATCTTCCACCAATTAAACCAACTAGCATCAACTACAAGGAGTAATTAACACTACTAGCAACCTACTAGCACCAATCCCGGACTTGGAGACAAGAATTGGATACAAGAGATGAACTAGGGTTTTGAGATGAGATGGTGCTGATGAAGATGTTGATGGAGATTGCCCTCTCCTGATGAGAGGAGCGTTGGTGATGACTATGGCGATGATTTCCCCCTCCGGGAGGGAAGTTTCCCCGGAAAAATAGCTCCGCCAGAGCCCTAGATTGGTTCCGCCAAGGTTCCGCCTCGTGGCGGTGGAGTTTCGTCCGAGAAGATGGTTTATGATTTTTTTTCCATCGAAAGACTCCATATAGCAGAAGATGGCCACCGGAGGGCCACTAGGGGGCCCACGAGGTAGGGGCGCGCCCCCCACCCTCGTGGGCGGGGTGTGCCCCCCTGGTGAAGTTCTTGCTCTTAGTATTTTTATATATTTGGAAAATATCTTCCGTGAAGTTTCGGGACTTTTGGATCTGTGCAGAATAGGTCTCTAATATTTGCTCCTTTTCCAGCCCAGAATCCCAGCTGCTAGCATTCTCCCTCTTTATGTAAACCTTGTAAAATAAGAGAGAATAGGCATAAGTATTTGACATAATGTGTAATAACAGCCCATAATGCAATAAATATTGATATAAAAGCATGATGCAAAATGGACGTATCACTCATCTAGGAAGCAGAGAGGGTGTGTGGCGCCTCTATATCTGGCCGCGTCACGGCGTACCTCCGATGAAGTCGGTCTGCGGTTATCGGCCCGGGTGTGACTAGGTTTGTCACGTCCGAATAGGTAGACGCCATTTCGAGTCCGGAAGCGTCCTCGTGATCCGTAGATTGATTTAGTGTGTCCTGCTCTACTATCCAGATCCTGCTGAAGGTCATATGTATGGTCCCGAGCTGTTCTATCCCTGTTTTTGCGAGGTGGTGGGGCGGGTTGTTGACCGGCCTGAGTTGTCGTTTTATCCCGACCGCGGGGTGGTCGGTCCGCCGCACTATCCCAAGCACGTGCTGGTCGGTCCGCATGGCATGAGGGAGGTATGGGGTCTGGTGCCTCCTCATCGAACTAACGTAGCAGTCTACGCTTTGGGTAACTCTTGACTGGGCGCTCGAGGCCGTATTCTACGGCTGCCAGGACATCAGACCACCTATCAATGAGTAGGTCTTGATCAGCTTGGAGCTGCTGCTGCTTCTTCTTCAGGATTCTTGCAGTGGCTATTAGCTGGCGCTTGAAGCGCTCCTGCTCGAGGGGTGTCTCAGGCATGATGAAGTCCTCATTGTTGAGGTTCTCATCATCTGGGTCATTGGGCATGGCCTGTTTATCCGGGTTATCTTGCCCGTTGTCTTGTTCCTCCTGTTCGGATGCAGCCCCGACAGGGTCTTCATTGTTTTCGGCGTCGCCCGGAGTACTATTTTCTCTGGTGCCAGTGTTGCCATCTTTTGAGCGAGGAGGCTTAGAGCGGCGTTTAGGGCGCCGGCGTTTGGACTGTGTCTCAGGAGGTTTATTCGCAACTGGATCTCCTTTGTCATTGTCGCTAGCTTTTTTAGGTGTGTCGACCATGTACACATTGTACAAAGAGGTGGCCGTCCAACGTCCAGTAAATGGCGGGTCTTATCCTTGCTCCTTGTCGGCATCGTCGTCCATACCGTCGATGTCCTCGGAGCCGCAATCAAGCACGTCGGTTAAATCATCGACAGTGGCTATGAAGTGGGTGGCAGGTGGGAAGCAAAATTTCCCATCATCAGCCTCTGGCTCGAACCGAACATAGTTCGGCTGTGAGTCCTTCTCCAAGGACAAATTCTTTAGAGATTTAGCACATCGCCCAAAGGTGATTGCTAAAAAACGTCTGCGGCGCTGAATTCGAAGATTGATAACCGATCTAGCTCGGTGTCCGCAAGCGTACATGGTCCGAAACTGATAGCCAGAGGCGAGTCCGGAGTTCCGTTGGCGCAAATATTGTAGGGTGTTGAGTCTGCATGCGGCTCCAGCGCCGCGGACTCTATGGCCTCGGATGGCGCGATCTGCTCCGGTTCTAAGGTTGTTGCAGCAACAGGGACCATCTCCTGGATGTGATCCGATGACAGATTTAAGTCATGTTCATCGAGGCGAGGCGGAGAAATCGCTAGGGTCTCATATCCATTGAAGATCAAGTCTCCACGGATATCCGTGACGTAGTTCAAGCTTCCAAATCTGACCTGGTGGCCAGGGGCGTAGCTATCGATCTGCTCCAGATGGCCAGGTGAGTTGGCCTGCGGTACGAAGCCGCCGAACACGAAAATCTGTCCGGGGAGGAAGGTTTCTCCTTGGACAGCGTCACTATATATGATTGAAGGGGCCACTAAACCATTCATTGACAGCATAGTGGAACTCTCCTTGGCCAGATATCCGGCCTCCCGGAGCGCATTGATATCCCTCTTCTTGACGGAGGAGGCCATCCACTTACCCCCAGCTCCGGATCCAGACATCTTTGGAGTGCTTTCTCGGACAAGGGAAAATCTAAAAGCTTGGGCGCTGGAGCTTAGTGAAAGCACAAGTGCTCCCTAGGTGGTTTTGGTAATTAATGACAACATATCTCTTGTTGGACTAACGTTTCTATCTAGTATGTTTCAGATAAGTTCAACAATGGAGTGGCATGGACTAAAGGTTGTGGGAAGTTCTCCAAGATGCTAAGGACAAAGGATTGGATAAAGTTTAAAGCTCAAGACTCTTCATTTTACATTTTAGTGATCCAAGATCACATTGAGTCCATAGGAAAAGCCAATACTATCAAGGAGGGATGAGGTGTTGCTTAATGAGCCTCTTGCTCAAGTGCTTAATGATATGCTCCAAAATCCTTAGCTACTTTCCCACTTCCACATATGATCTAAACCCAAATCCAAACTCGGACCTACCGATTATTTCTATCCGGCGCCACCGAGTTTCACTTGTCATAGCCACTGCCATAAACCCTAATCAGTTCGGTCTCACCGATGGGATCTCGGTCTCACCGAGATGGGATTGCAAACTCTCTGTTTCCCTTTCGTAACTTTTCGGTCTCACCGAAAGAGCGGATCGGTCCCACCGAGATTGCAATGTAAATTCAGTGTTTCCTTTTTGTAACTTTTCGGTCTCACCGAAAGAGCAAATCGGTCCCACCGAGTTTGCCTGACCAACTCTCTGGTTAGCTTATTACCAAAATCGGTCTCACCGAGTTTGTGTAATCGGTCTCACTGAGATTACGTTATGCCCTAACCCTAACCATATCGGTCCTACCGAGTTGCATGTCAGTCCCACCGAAAATCTCTAACGGTCACTAGGTTTACTATTTCGGTCTGACCGAGTTTATTGATTCGGTCCCACCGAGATTCGTAAATTGTGTGTAACGGTTGGATTTTGTGTGGAGGCTATATATACCCCTCCACCTCCTCTTCACTCATGGAGAGAGCCATCAGACTAAGCCTACATTTCCAGCATCCTATTTCTGAGAGAGAACTACCTACTCATGTGTTGAGGCCAAGATATTCCATTCCTACCATATGAATCTTGATCTCTGGCCTTCCCAAGTTGCTTTCCACTCAAATCTTCTTTCCACCAAATCCAAATCCTGTGAGAGAAAGTTGAGTGTTGGGGAGACTATCATTTGAAGCACAAGAGCAAGGAGTTCATCATCAACACACCATTTGTTACTTCTTGGAGAGTGGTGTCTCCTAGATTGGCTAGGTGTCACTTGGGAGCCTCCGACAAGATTGTGGAGTTGAACCAAGGAGTTTGTAAGGGCAAGGAGATCACCTACTTCGTGAAGATCTACCGCTAGTGAGGCAAGTCCTTCATGGGCGATGGCCATGGTGGGATAGACAAGGTTGCTTCTTCGTGGACCCTTCGTGGGTGGAGCCCTCCGTGGACTCGCGCAACCGTTACCCTTCGTGGGTTGAAGTCTCCATCAACGTGGATGTAGGATAGCACCACCTATCCGAACCACGGGAAAAACATCGGTGTCTCCAATTGCGTTTGAATTCTCCAAACCCTTCCCTTTACACTCTTGCAAGTTGCATGCTTTACTTTTCGCTTCCTATACACTCTTTGCATGCTTGCTTGACATGTATTGTGAATGTTGAAATTATGCCTAAATTCTACTTAAACCAAAAAGGCTTAAAAATTGCAACTTTAGCATTAAGTGTCTAATCACCCCCCCCCCCTCTAGACACATCTACTTCAAGGTCCTACACTTAGGGACGGAAGGACTGAGGAGGAGCCGAGGTGTGGGTGAAGAAAGGGAATCCTTATCCCCTTATAAAGGCCATGAATATCAAGCGTCTCCCCACTCTAAACTCGCCTATTCCCAAGGGCCGTGCAGACGGCACGATTGGGTCACCCATGCCCGTATTGATGAGAATCCCATAATAAGGGGACACGATCTCTGCTTCTACACAACGTGCCAATGGAAACCGCGTCTCGAAACATGGAGCGGTAGACAAAAAACGGTTCGAAATTATGACCGGACAGACGTGATGTCATATTGTAAAAAGCTCTCAGCAGATTAGACTTGTGTAAAAATATATTCTCTCTGCGGTTATGTATGGTGTGTGTGACAGGTTCGGATACTATCATCGCATCCGAAGACTACCTTGAAGTTCGGATAGAAGGGAACCCGCCTTGCAATGCCGAAGACAATCTGCGCGCCGGACTCCTCGTCATTGAAGCCAGGTTCAGGGGCTACTGAGGGAGTCCTGGACTAAGGGGTCCTCAGGCGTCCGGCCTGTTATCCATGGGCCGGACTGATGGGTTGTGAAGACATGAAGGCCAAAGACTATACCTGTGTCCGGATTGGACTCTCCTTGGCGTGGAAGGCAAGCTTGGCGACCGACTATGAAGATTCCTTCTTATGTAACCGACTCTATGTAACCCTAGATTCCCCCCCCCCCCGGTGTCTATATAAACCGGAGGGGTTACTCCAGAAAGGATATATTCATTACCATGGTCATGCAGGCTAGGCTTCTAGGGTTTAGCCATTACGGTCTCGTGGTAGATCAACTCTTGTAACACTCATATTCATCAAGGTCAATCAAGTAGGAAGTAGGTTATTACCTCCATAGAGAGGGCCCGAACCTAGGTAAACATTGTGTCCCCCGTCTCCTGTTACCATCGATCCTAGACGCACAGTTCAGGACCCCCTACCCGAGATCCGCCGATTTTGACACCGACAGCGGGTTACATGACTGGTCCTATTAGGATTAGGATTACTCTATTACAAGTGGAGTCCTAGTCTTGCTTCCTTTGTAGGAGAATATTCCTTATGCCTTTCTTCTTAATCCGGCCCATCATAACATGAGCCGGCCTTCTAGGCCTTGGGCCTTGTCATCCATCTGAAACACACGTCGGGTCACCAATGATTCTTCAGGCTCGTGAGTCATCTCACCAGTGAACCGCCAGACATGTGAGTTGCCAATCCTCTGGCGAGTTACCAATGAAACGCCAAGTCTGGCCGGGTCATATATCCGGCCAGGTCATACTGCAGGGTATATCCCCGACATATCTAGATTGAGACTTAGAGTCATCCGGATCAGTGTCAAAGCTTGCATCGACATACCCCTTTACGATGAACTTTTTGTCACATCCATAACCGAGAAACATGTCCTTATTCCACTAAGGATAATTTTGACCGCTGTCCGGTGATCCACTCCTGGATCACTATTGTACCCTCTTGCCAAACTCATGGTGAGGTACACAACTGGCCTGGTACACAACATAGCATACTTTATAGAACCTATGACTAAGGCATAGGGAATGACTTTTCATTCTCTTTCTATTTTCTGCCGTGGTCGGGTTTTGAGTCTTTACTCAACTTCACACCTTACAACTCAGGCAAGAACTCCTTCGTTTACTGATCCAAGAATCTTATCATGATATGTACTCATCGAAAGTCTTATCAAGCGTCTTCAACTATCTTTATAGATCTTGATGCCCAATATGTAAGTAGCTTCACTGAGGTCTTTCATTGAAAAATTCTTATTCAAGTATCCTTTTATGCTATCCAGAAATTCTGTATTATTTCCAATCAACAATATGGCATCCACATATAATATCAGAAATGCTACAGAGCTCCCACTCTGGTGTCTCCATCACCATAAGTCTTGCAAGCTATGTGACTAATGAGTTAGTTACGAGAAGATGCATTATGGAACGAGTAAAGAGACTTGCCGGTAATGAGACTGAACTAGGTATGAGGATACCGACGATCGAATCTCAGGCAAGTAACATACCCATGACAAAGGGAATGACGTATGTTATTATGCGGTTTGACCGATAAAGATCTTCATAGAATATGTAGGAGCCAATATGAGCATCCAGGTTCTGCTATTGGTTATTGACCAGAGATGTGGCTCGGTAATGTCTACATAGTTCTCGAATCGTAGGGTCCGCACGCTTAACGGTCCATGACGATTTGTATTATGAGTTATGTGTTTTGGTGACCGAATTTTGTTTGGTGTCCCGGATGAGATCATGGACATGATGAGGAGTCTCTAAATGGTCGAGAGGTAAAGATTGATATATTGGAAGTTTATATACGGACACCGGAATGGTTCCGAAGAAGATCAGGGATTTTCGGAGTACCGGGAGGTTACCGGAACCCCCCAGGAAAGTTAATGGGCCTATTGGGCCATAGAGGAGAGAGGGAGGCTGCCACAGGAGGTGGCGCACGCCCCCCCCCCCAAGCCCAATCCGAATTGGACAAGGGGTGCAGGGCGCGGCCCCCCATTTTCTTCTCCTCTCCCCCCTTTCCCCTTTCCCCTCTCCGTTGGAAGGAAGGAGGGGGCCGAATCCTACTAGGTACAGAGTCCTAGTACAATTCCCCCCTCTTGGCGCGCCCCCCTTGGGCTGGCCTCATCCTCCCCCCCATTTATATACGTGGGCAGGGGGCACCCCAAAGGCACAATAGTTGTTTCTTAGCCATGTGCGGTACCCCCTCCACTGTTTACTCCTCCAGTCATAGCGTCGTAGTGCTTAGGCGAAGCCCTGCGCGGATCACATCACCAACACCGTCGCCACGCCGACGTGCTGACGGAACTCTCCCTCGACCCTGTACTGGATCAAGAGCTCGAGGGACGTCATTGAGCTGAACGCGTGCTGAACACAAAGGTGCCGTATGTTCGGTAGTTGGATCGGTTGGATCGTGAAGACATTCGACTACATCACACGCGTTAACATAACGCTTCCGCTTTTGGTCTACAAGGGTACATAGACATACTCTCCCCGTCTCGTTGCTATGCATCTCCTACATAGATCTTGCGTGATCGTAGGATTTTTTTTTTTGAAATTGCATGCTACGTTCCCCAATAGAAGCACGCGGTGGATATCATTATTTTCTTGCGTTCACAGATGATTTGAGTAGGTATGGGTATATCTACTTGATGAAACACAAGTCTGAAACATTTGAGAAGTTCAAAGAATTTCAGAGTGAAGTGGAGGAATCATCATAACAAGAAAATAAAGTTTCTACAATCTGATCGCAGAGGCGGATATTTGAGTTACGAGTTTGGCCTTCATTTAAAACAATGTGGAATTGTTTCACAACTCACACCACCTGGAACACCACAGTGTAATGGTGTATCTGAACGTTGTAACCGTACTTTATTAGATATGGTGCGTTCTATGATGTCTCTTACCAATTTATCACTATTGTTTTGGGGTTATGCATTAGAGACAACCGCATTCATGTTAAATAGGGCACCATCTAAATCCGTTGAGATGACACCGTATGAACTATGGTTTGGCAAGAAACCTAAGCTGTCGTTTCTTAAAGTTTGGGGTTGCGACACTTATGTCAAAAGGCTTTGGCCTGATAAGCTCGAACCCAAATCGGAGAAGTGTGTCTTCATAGGATACCGTAAGGAAACAATTAGGTACACCTTCTACCACAGATCCGAAGGCAAGATCTTTGTTGCCAAGAATGGAACATTTCTAGAGAAGGAGTTTCTCTTGAAAGAAGTGAGTGGGAGGAAAGTAGAACTTAATGAGGTGATTGTACCTTCTCTTAATTTGGAAAGTAGCACATCAAAGAAATATGTTCCCGTGATGCCTACAACAACTAGAGAGGAAGCTAATGATGATGATCGTGAACCTTCAGATCGAGTTACTACTGGACCTCGTAGGTCAAACAAAGCACGTTCCGCACCAGAGTGGTACGGTAATCTTGTCCTGGAAGTCATGTTACTAGACCATGGCGAACCTACAAACTATGAAGAAGGTATGATGAGCCCAGATTCCGATAGTTGGCTTGAGGCCATAAAACCTGAGATAGGATCCATGTATGAGAACAAAGTGTGGACTTTGGTGGACTTGCCCGATGATTGGCCAGCTATTGAGAATAAATGGATCTTCAAGAAGAAGACAGACGCTGATGCTAATGTCACCATCTACAAAGCTTGACTTGTCGCGAAAGGTTTTCGAAAAGTTCAAGGGGTTGACTACAATGAGACCTTCTCACCTATAGCGATGCTTAAGTCAGTCTGAATCATGTTAGCAATTGCCTCATTTTATAATTATGAAATTTGGAAAATGGATGTCAAAAACTTCATTCCTTAATGGATATTAAAGAAGAGTTGTATATGGTGCAACCAGAAGTTTTTGCCGATCCTAAAGGTGCTAGCAAAGTGTGCAAGCTCAAATGATCCATCTATGGACTAGTGCAAGCATCTCGGAGTTGCAATATACGCTTGGATGAGGTGATCAAAGCATATGGTTTTATACAGACTTATGGTGGAGCCTGTATTTACAAGAAAGTGAGTGGGAGCTCTGTAGCATTTCTAATATTATATGTGGATGACATATTGTTGATTGGAAATGATATAGAATTTCTAGAAAGCATAAAAAGATATTTGAATAAGAATTTTTTTCATGAAAGACCTCGGTGAAGCTGCTTACATATTAGGCATCAAGATCTATAGAGATAGATCAAGACGCTTGATAAGATTTTCAATGAGTACATACCTTGACAAGATTTTGAAGGAGTTCAAAATGGATTAGATAAGAGTTCTAGCCTGTATTGCAAGGTGTGAAGTAAGACTCAAAGCCCAACCACGACAGAAGATAGAGAGAGAATGAAAGTCATTCCCTATGCCTCAGCCATAGGTTATATAAAGTATACCATCCTATGTACCAGACCTAGTGTATACCTTGCCATGAGTTTGGCAAGGGGGTACAATGGTGATCCGAGAGTAGATCGCTGGACATCGGTCAAAATTATCCTTAGGTACCTTAAAGAGGACTAAGGAAATGTTTCTCGGTTATGGAGGTAATAAAGAGTTTGTCGTAAAAGGTTATGTTGATGCAAGCTTTTACACCGATCCAGATGACTCTAAGTCTCAATCTGGATACATATTGAAAGTGGGAGCAATTAGCTAGAGTAGCTCCATGCAGAGCATTGTAGATATAGAAATTTGCAGAATACATACGGATCTGAATATGACAAACCCATTGACTAAACCTCTCTCACAAGCAAAACATGATCACACCTTAGGAATCTTTCGGAGTTAATCACATGGAGATGTGAACTAGATTATTGACTCTAGTAAACTCTTTGGGTGTTGGTCATATGGCGATGTGAACTATGGGTGTTAATCACATGATGATGTGAACTAGATTATTGACTCTAGTGCAAGTGGGAGACTGAAGGAAATATGCCCTAGAGGCAATAATAAAGTTGTTATTTCATATTTCCTTATTCATGATAAAGGTTTATTATTCATGCTAGAATTGTATTGATCGGAAACTTAATTACAAGTGTGAATACATAAACAAGTACCGTGTCACTAGTGAGCCTCTACTAGACTAGCTCGTTGATCAAAGATGGTTAAAGTTTCCAAACCATGGACATGCGTTGTCATTTGATAACAGGATCACATCATTAGGAGAATAATGTGATGGACAAGACCCATCTGTTAGCTTAGCACAATGATCATTCAGTTTTAATGCTATTGCTTTGTTCATGTCAAATACATATTCCTTCGACTATGAGATTATGCAACTCCCGGATACCAGAGGAATACCTTGTGTGCTATCAAACATCACAACGTAACTGGTTGATCATAATGATGATCTACAGGTATCTCCGAAGGTGTTTGTTGAGTTGGCATAGATCGAGATTAGGATTTGTCACTCCTAGTATCGGAGAGGTATCTCTGGGCCCTCTCGGTAATACACATCATAAGCTTGCAAGGAAACGACTAAGGAGTTAGTCACGAGGTGATGTATTATAGAACGAGTAAAGAGACTTGCCGGTAACGAGGTTGAACTAGGTATGAAGATACCAACAATCGAATCTTGGGCAAGTAACATACCAATGGACAAAGGGAATTACGTATGTTGTCATAGCGGTTCGACGGATAAAGATCTTCATAGAATATGTAGGAGCCAATATGGGCATCCACTTTCAGCTATTGGTTATTGACTGTAGAGGTGTCTCGGTCATGTCTACATAGTTCTTGAACCCGTAAGGTCCGCAAGCTTAACGCTCGATAATGATATAGTATTATATGAGTTATGTGATTTGGTGACCGAATGTTGTTTGGAGTCCCAGATGAGATCATGGACATGACGAGGAGTCTCGAAATTGTCAAGAGGTAAATATTGATATATAGTACGATGGTATTCGGACACCGGAAGTGTTTCGGGGGGTACCGGGTACTTATCGGGCCACCGCAAGGGGTTCCGGGCACCCCCGGCAAAAGATATGGGCCTTATGGGCCAAGAGGGGAAACACACCAGCCACAAAGGGCTGGTGCGCCCCCATATGGGCCTTCCAAGAAGGATATGGAAAGAGGGGAAGGGAAAGGAAAGAGAGGAATAGGATTCCCCCTTCCTTCCTTCCCCCCTCTCTTTCCTCCCCCCTCCGATATATATGGCAGGGGGGCGCGGCTTGGGATGTGCCCAAGTAGGATTCGGTCCTACTTGTGCCTCCTCCTGGCCTCTCCCCTCCCCTCCCACCTATATATATGTGGGGGGTTCCTAGCACACCCAAGACAATTGTTTAGCCGTGTGTGGCGCCCCCTTCCACCGTTTACACCCCAGACATATTTTCGTAGTGCTTAGGCAAAGCCCTGCGAGCATCACTTCACCATCACCGTTACCACACCATCATGATGACGTAACTCATCTACTACCTCTATGTCTTGCTGGATCAAGAAGGTGAGGGACGTCACCAAGCTGAACGTGTGCAGAACGCGGAGGTGACGTGGGTTCAGTACTTGATCGGTTGAAGCGCGAAGAAGTTCAACTACATCAACTGCGTTGAGAAACGCTTCCGCTTACGGTCTACGAGGGTACGTAGACACACTCTCCCCCTGATTGCTATGCATCTCCATGCATAGATCATTGCGTATGCGTAGAATTTCTTTTCTTTTCCATGAAATGTTTCCCAACAAGAGCCTCTACACCCGTACGATTGTCCGGGCCCATGTGAACATCCAAGTTACCGGTGCATCATCCCAAGTTATTGTCCTTTTTTTCTGGGGTGGACTTCATATCAGTTATTAAGTGCTGACGTGTGCCCCGTGTACACTGTCTTGCATGACCTTTGTCGGTGTCAAAACCGGCGGATCTCGGGTAGGGAGTCCCGAACTGTGCGTCTAAGGCGGATGGTAATAGGAGGCAGGGGACACGATGTTTACCCAGGTTTGGGCCCTCTTGATGGAGGTAATACCCTACGTCCTGCTTCATTGTTCTTGATGATATGAGTATTACAAGAGTTGATCTACCACGAGATCGTAGAGGCTAAACCCTAGAAGCTAGCATATGGTATGATTGTTTGTTGCCTACGGACTAAACCCTCCAGTTTATATAGACACCGGAGGGGGCTAGGGTTACACAGAGTCGGTTACAAGGAAGGAGATCTACATATCCGTATTGCCTAGCTTGCCTTCCACGCCAAGGAGAGTCCCATCCGGACACGGGACAAAGTCTTCAATCTTGTATCTTCATAGTCCAACAGTCCGGCCAAAGGATATAGTCCGGCTGTCTGGAGACCCCCTAATCCAAGACTCCCTCGGTAGCCCCTGAACCAGGCTTCAATGATGATGAGTCCGGTGCGCAGTTTTGCCTTCGGCATTGCAAGGCGGGTTCCTCCTCCGAATACTCCATAGAAGATTTTGAACACCGGAATAGTGTCCGGCTCTGCAAAACAAGTTCCACATACTACCGTAGAGAGAATAATATTTCCACAAATCCAATCTGCTGACATGTTTGACAGCAAGACATCACGTCATGGCCCGGTCATTATTCGAACCGCTTTTCTCAACTAGCACCGCGCATAACGCGGGGCGGTTTTCTTGACACGTCTTGTCAAAGCAGAGATCATGTCCCCCTTATTATGGGATTCTCATCAATACGGCCGTGGGTAACCCAACCGCGTCATCAATTACGGCGCTTGGGGAATAAGAGGTCTACCAGGTGAGTGGGGAGGCACACCGCCTCTTCCGCCCTCATAAAGGGACAAGGATTCACTCTTTTCACCCACGCCTTCTTCCTGATTCATTCCCTTCTGCTCAGGCTCCAGCGCCCAAGCGTTCATCTTCTCTGCCCACAAAAGGCCTTCCAAAGATGTCCGGATCTGGAGCAGGAGGCAAATGGATGGCCTCTACCGTCCGAGAGAAGGATATCAAAAAGCTTCGGGAGGCCGGGTATCTGGCCAAGAAAATCAGCCACCGTCTCCCAATGGCGGGACAGATCGTCCCTACACCCGAACCCCATGAGAGGGTTATATTCCTCCCTCATTTTGTCCGCAGTCTAGGGTTTCCCCTCCAATCGTTCGTTTGCGGCATCATGTACTATTATGGGATCGATCTTCACGATATGTCCCCTAATTCCTTCCTCAACATATCGACATTTATTGTCGTGTGCGAGGATTTCCTCCGCATTTCACCACACTTCGGTTTATGGCTGAAGGTTTTTAATGCGAAGCCCAAGGTGGTGGGCGGCGAGCACGCCGAGTGCGGGGGTGCTATGGTGAGCGAGATGCCCAACGTCATATGGCCAGCGGGAACCTTTAATGATTCTGTCAAGGAGTGGCAATAGCAGTGGTTTTACATCACTGAGCCATGCGGCAAGGAATGGGCCGCCTCTCCCAAGTTTCGATCCGGCGCCCCTCTGCGGCTTACATCCCGGGTCAATAAAGGCCTGGACTGGTCCTCGTCCAACAAACTGTCGGTGCTTCAGACGCGCGTTAAAGATATGGGAGATAAGAACATTGAACTTGTCAACATAGTCCAGGTGATGTTAGTTCGCCGGATACTGCCTTGTCAACACCGGACTTGCAATCTATGGGATTTTGATCCGGCTAGGCACCAAATTTTGCGAAGGTTCTTCGGCTCCTCGCACGAGGACATTTGGAAGGTGCTTTTCAAGTCCAGCAAATCATGGCCGGACTCCGCCAAAGACCGCGGGTACCAACTGTCCCGCCCTGCAAGTTCGGTGAGTTTATCAAACTTTTCTATCCGCATGACCCAAAGAAAGCGCTTAACGCATGTTTACTCAACTCCCCCAGAGCTGGACGAAGAAGGCGGAGAGGATCCATTGTCCGGCCCCGCTGCCCGAAGACCCGGGCATCCCACTTCTGACGAAGATGCTGGTCCCGGCGCCCTACAAGGTGCCGAAGAACACGGCCGAAAAGGAGGCCAACAAGACCTGGGGCGGCCTTCGTCGTCGTGGCACTTCGGACATAATACCCGAAGGTTCTGATGCCCGTTCCGCCTCCGAAGAGGATAAAAAGGAGGAGGAAGATGAATCCCCTGCGGGGGGAAGGAGGAAGAGGACGGCCTCCGCACCCTTGGAGGCCGAACTACCCAAAAGGGGAAGGGGTTCCTCTTCCGGAGGAGTCCACTGCCGCCGCCAACAGCGACCTGGCATGGGATCCCAGGGCCCGGCCCCTGGTCAACTCGTAAGTATATAAAATCCGAGTACGTCTAAGTGTCCGGACTCATCGTGGCTTAGTATTTTAACCTTAAGCCATATTTTTTGGTAGTCGGGTGAGGTCCCGTACCAAACAATCCTCATCAGAGGACCTGTTGAGCCCGAATGCTATGGAGAGTGGGACGCCCCAAAAGGCCCCTTCCTCCAAATAGGTGGATAACACCGAGGCTTCGTCCTAGGAGGACCCCGGCCAAGGAGGAAAGGAAGAAACCATGAAGGCGGCTCCTGGTGGTCAAACCGCAGGGGCGGAACACATGGGGGAAAAGATTCCCATAGGGTCTGACGGCGGGGGCGACCTTGAGTTCGGCTCCTCACAGGATGTGATTCCAGAGTTTTATACGGTTCCAGAATCGAGAAGGCAGCCTCCTCCAGCTGGAGGGAGCGTGCCTGTTCTACCGGCGACCCCTGTCCATCCAGAGGTGTCGGATGCTTTGTTGGTGGCGTTACGAGACGCCTCCCTTGTTGACGAACACCGTTCCCATATGGGTGCGGTGATTAAGAAGATTCAGTCAACTGAGGGTGGACTGAACGAAGCCTGTATCAGCCTTATAAGAGTCTTTGAGTTATGTTTTATAAGTTGCCGAAGAGTGTCATAGTATAGATAGTAGCCCCTGATACCCTGGTCGATGAAAGAAGGATCCGGACAGGGGATCGCATTGATGATCACAGGAAGACTCATTGAGTGATATTGATTTCTCTTCTGTTCCAAGCAGATACATGTATCGCCTGCTGCCTCTCGTACTGCGGAGATCTCCAGTATGAATCAAAGTCTGGAGCGGGCCATAGAAGAAATTGGCCAGTTAAAAATGCAGTCGAGGGATAAACAAGGTATGCACAAGCGTTGCGCGCATTTATTGTGAAATAAATGTTCAGTATGAAATAAGCTGCATAATTTGTGCTAGGGGTTATGAACGAAGTCGAGGCCCTCAAAAGGTCCTTTGCCGAGGTCGAGAAAAAGGCAGCCATGGAGTGGACTCTTCGTGAGAAACACGAAGCCAGAGTTATTAAAGCTGAGCAGGAGCTGCAAGAGGCCGTAAGTAAATGCGAGGCCTTGGAGCAGAGTTTAACGGAGAAAGAGTCCAAACTCACCATGGCGTGTCGAGCCACGAGCGACACCTGGGGGGAAACCCAAAGCACCCTGCAGGGGATCCAAGAGGCGAGGAAGATTGCGGCGGGTAAGGCTTTTCCCATGTAAAGCAAGTATTTGAAGGGAAAACTATGTTTCTGATTGTGAATCTGGACTTCTCAGGTGTATTTGCCGAGTTACCTCACAGTATATCAGATGCCGCTCAATTATACCGAGCCGAAGGAAGGAACACAGCCGATAAGCTCTTTTGGTCGCAGTATTTGGCACCGAATTATCCGGTGCCTTTTGCCGATCAACTGAAACGGCTGATCGAACTGCATAAGGCGGCGGAACTATCCATGAAAGATATGGTTATCCAGCGATGGCCTGCCGAGCCGATTCCAAGCAGCTACTTCGGGCTCGTGAGGCGGCTTGTAAGCGCTTGCCCTCGACTCGACGTCAAGCGGTCGGTCTATATAGAAGGAGCGTGAATGGCCTTCGCCCTTGCAAAGGTGCACTTGGGGAAGATGGATGCTGAAAAGCTAGTGACCGGGGGACCGCTAGAGGGGAAGGAGCACCGCAAGCCCGAATTGTATTATAAGAGTGTCCTGAAAGGATCCTACCTTGCAGCGAAGCTATGTACCAAGGACATTATATTTCCATGAATGCCAATCATGTTGTCCTTTGTAATGTTTGAACAAGGTCGTTTATATGTCGCCTGTTATGTAAAAGTTTACCCTCCTGTGCGGTCGTTTGTATGTTAAGGCTGAGAGTTGGCCAATCGTCGGCTTCTGCCCCCACGCAAGAAGTACGGGGGTGTTCGGGATAAACCTGAGCACTCTTTATCCCAGTTTTGGGTCCTCCGAAGGAGGTGCTCAGCACAACGAACCAGGCAATCGGACTATAGGGCTTTATCACTCTCACTTAGCCATAGGAGCTTTAGTATGGTCGGCGCAGCCCCTTCTGTTCGGAAGACCGTACTAGGGGCTCTATAAGCGCCTAATCAGAGAAAAAAGCCGATCCATCACATGCTGCATTGGTTATGGCATTAGGCGGGAGAAATCCTTAAAGATTTTGTGACCGCTCGAACAGCTGACCAGCTCTCACTGTATCATGACAGTCAGTTTTCGGCTTTCTCTACTGAGGTACTCATCCGGAAGAACCGGGACACAATTGCAGTAGTTCTCCTAGTGCTACCTTAGCCGATATAGCGGAACGTAAGGTACCAAAACATGGGAGCCGGGCAAACCCAACTATTGACCCAAGACATGATTCGGAGCTGATGCATATAATGCTATAAGTTTGGGGTGCCGAACTTCCATGAAGGTGTTCGGAATTTTATTGCCGTGTTACGGGGAAAACGAATCCCCTAGCATATTTAAGGCATTTCGCTATGTACGGATGCCGTTTGACGAAATGATTTCAATAAGAAATAATCAACAGGTAAACGTCATATAAATCCACATGTTGTATTTGAATAATGGGACAATACGTCTATGCGTATGGGTACAAGTAATGTGATAAAAAAGGAGTTGTGGTAGCAGAACCTGCTCTGACCAGGGGGAAAGGTTGAGTGCGGATCCGTATTGTAGCCGGACGTTCGCTGTGGGGAATGCCTAAGGATCCCCTGACGCATTCGAACTGCCTCTGTGGGGTCCATCCTGGTCGGTGTAAAGGTGAACCTGCGAAGGAAATATAAGAAATGTTTACGTGCCAGAGGGCGGTTGAACCGCTGAGTTCGGCTTGTCATGGCCTTCGCCGGAGTGTTTAGTTGAGCTCTGGACGAGCCGGGGTATCCTTCCGCGAAGTAGTTCGGAGCCCCTTGACGGTGTCCGGGAGCCTGGGCATCGACTCGAGGTTCCTGCTACTAAGGCATTGATGCATTTGTTGGTGACGAAGGAAGGTTCGGCCTTGCCATGAACCGTGATGACGCCGTGTGGACCGGCATTTTGAGCTTACGGTAGGCATAATGTGGCACCGCGTGGAATCGAGCGAACGCGGTTCACCCGAGCAATGCTTCATAGTCACTACTGAAAGGGGCGATTTCGAAGATTAACTCTTCGATGTGGTAATTTTCTGGTGATCCGAAGATTACCTCGAGAGCAATGGAGCCTGTACAGCTAACCTCCATACCTGGTATGATGCCTCTAAAAGTGGCTTTAGTGGGCTTGATCGCTGAATGGTCGATGCCCATCTTGCGCACTGTGTCCTGGTAAAGCAGGTTTAAACTGCTACCTCCGTCCATAAGGACTTGAGTGAGGTGGAACCCGTCTACTATTGGGTCGAGGATTAGTGCCGCTGGATTGCCCCGATTGGCATTAACCGGACGATCTGTGCGGTTGAAGGTGACTGGCCCTAGCTTATATTGTGGGACGGCGAGTTCCGTTGAGCTGCCGTCCCTAAGGGTTCATCTCTGGTCCAAGTGGGCAATTTGGGTGGTATTTATCACATTCACCGATTAAATATGGGGGGATTTCTTTTGCCCTCCTGTGTTCGGCGATCTGGGATCTTCATCGTTGTCGTTGCTTTGAGACCCCTCTTCGTGTTTGGCGCCTGCCCTGCTGGATTGTTTGAAGACCCAACATTCTCTGTTGGTATGGGTGGCTGGCGTTTCTGGGGTGCCATGAATTTGGCATTGGCAAGCGAGTATGCGGTCCAGACTGGATGGACCCGGATTTGTATTTTTGGGCGGCCCTTTCCGCTGACCGGACTTTGAGCCCCTGAACCCGGCATTAACTGCCATATTTTTGGCGTTTTCACCATATTTGCGGCACTTGTGTTTGTTGCATCATGGTTTGCCATTGCTATCCCTGCCTTGTGATATGCTAGGTTTGCTTGATGTATTGGTACTATGAGCCAACCAGCTATCTTCGCCCGCACAAAAGCGGGTCATAAGTGTCGTGAGGGATGCCATGGATTTTGGCTTCTCTTGGACGAGGTGCCGGGTGAGCCATTCGTCACGGATATTATGCTTAAATGCCGCTAAGGCCTCTGCATCCGGACAGTCAACAATTTGGTTCTTCTTGGTTAGGAACCGGGTCCAGAATTTACTGGCTGATTCCCTGGCTGCTGAGTTATATGTCTTAAGTCGTCAGTGTCCGGCGGTCGTACGTAAGTGCCTTGGAAATTGTCCAGGAATGCCGCTGCCAGGTTCTCCCAAGTTCCTATGGAGTTTGCCGGCAAGCTATTGAGCCAATGTCGAGCCGGCCCTTTGAGTTTGAGCGGGATATACTTGATTGCATGTAGGTCATCCCCGCGGGACATATGAATGTGGAGGAAGAAGTCTTCGATCCATATCGCGGGGTCTGTAGTACCATCGTATGATTCGATGTTTACGGGTTTAAACCCTTCTGGGAATTCGTGATCCATTACTTCATCAGTGAAGCATAAGGGGTGTGCGGCTCCTATGTGACGGGCTATATTGTGACACGGTTCATACGAGTCTTGTCTGTCGTGTCCGGCTCGGCCGGATTTGCTTTTGGTGTATCCGGCGTGACGATCATCGTCACTTATTGGTGCGTGCCCCCGTGATCTGTAGATCGATCTTGCATGTTTTGCCTTGTTTTCCAATATGTCTCGCAGATCCCGTGTGTTGCCCCGGGCCTTGGTATTTTTGTTTGAGTGGCGGCGGGGTGCAGGCTGAACTTCAGGCCGAAACGCCACTCTGGCTCGGCCACGAGGTGGCCGGTCAGCCGCATCATACACTGGTGATGTAGGTTTCAATGCTTCCTCCTCGAAGTGGGGTAGCAACCTGCGCTTTGGGTAATTCTTGGAGGGGCGCTCGGGTTCGTATTCCTCGGCCGCAAGGACTTCGTACCATCTGTCTGCTAACAGATCTTGATCAGCTTGAAGCTCTTGTTGCTTTTTCTTCAGGCTATTTGCTATGGCCATAAGCCGGCGCTTGAAGCGCTCCTGCTCGACGGGATCCTCAGGCACGATAAATTCTTCATTGCCGAGGCTCACCTCGTCTTCGGAGAGAAGCATATAGTTGTCCTCCTCCGATTCTCCATCTGCCGCATGCTCTGGAGGGCTAGCTTGTTCGTCCTCCCGCTCTACATCGTGCTGGGGGGATTGTGGTTGTCTTCGGCACTATCTAGAGTGTTATTATCTCCTGTGCCGGTATCACTATTTTTGCTGTGGCGGGACTTAGAGCGGCGCCGCTAATGTTGGTGCTTGGGTTGCTTCTTGGAGGGGTCTTCCTCAGCTGTCTCGTCGCCATTGCCTTCTTTGGGGGTGTCCACCATGTATATATCACATGATGAGGTGGCGGTCTAGCGCCCTGTGGGTGGTGGTTCCTGTTCATCTCCAACATCGTCGTCCATACCGTCGATGTCTTAGGAGTCGAAGTCGAGCATGTCGGTTAAACCGTCGACAGTGGCTACTAAGTGGGTGGTGGGTGGGCAGCGAATTTCTTCGTCGTCCGCATCCCATTTTAGTCGGACATAGTTCGGCCAAGGTTCTCCTGACAAGGAGAGAGACCTTAATGAATTTAGCACATCGCCGAAAGGCGAATGCTGAAAGATATCCGCGGAGGCGAACTCCATGATCGGCGCCCAGTCGGATTCGATGGGCACGGATGTAGGCGGCTCGGAGTCCATGGACAGAGACGAATCCCGCAGTTCGGCAACACGGCTCTCGTAAGGGGTGAAGTCAGTATCCAGCTCCATCGCCACTGAGAGTGTGGCCTCCATGATGGGGTCTATCCCTCCGTCCTCGGATGGCGCAATTTACACTAGATTGAAGACCGGAGTAGTTGCAGATGCGATTTCCCGAACACTGTCCGACGGTAGAGTTACATCATGCTCGTCGTGATTGTGCGGCGCACCTGACATGGGCTCGAATCCGTCGAAGATCAAGTCTCCGCGGATGTCGGCAGTGCAGTTTAAGTTTCCGAACCTGACCTGATGGCCAGGGGCGTAGCTCTCGATCTGCTCTACATGGCCAAGCAAATTGGCCCATAGTGTGAAGCCGCCGAATACGAAGATCTGTCCGGGAAGGAAAACCTCACCCTGGACCGCATCGCTAGCGATAATCGAAGGAGCCATCAAGCCTTACGGTGACGACACAGTGGAACTCTCAATGAAAGCACCAATGTCGGTGCCAAAACCAGCGGATCTCGGGTAGGGGGTCCCGAACTGTGCGTCTAAGGCGGATGGTAACAGGAGGCAGGGGACACGATGTTTACCCAGGTTCGGGCCCTCTTGATGGAGGTAATACCCTACGTCCTGCTTGATTGTTCTTGATGATATGAGTATTACAAGAGTTGATCTACCACGAGATCATAGAGGCTAAACCCTAGAAGCTAGCCTATGGTATGATTGTTTGTTGTCCTATGGACTAAACCCTCCGGTTTATATAGACACCGGAGGGGGCTAGGGTTACACAGAGTCGGTTACAAGGGAGGAGATCTACATATCCGTATTGCCTAGCTTGCCTTCCACGCCAAGGAGAGCCCCATCCGGACATGGGACGAAGTCTTCAATCTTGTATCTTCATAGTCCAACAGTCCGGCCAAAGGATATAGTCCGGCTGTCCGGAGACCCTCTAATCCAGGACTCCCTCAACCTTCCCGCTAGCACTGTTCAAAATTAGTTGAAACTGGATACGAATGATCCCGCGGGCGGCAAAATCTCCCGCCTCCTTCTAAAATTTCCAACACCTAGTCGTTAGCATGTGAAATTCCCCTTCTATCCTTAGTGCACAGAGAACAATAGTTACAATATCACCCTTATTTACATAATAGGTCGGGGCTGCTTTGGTAACTTCCGCTTCCCCCACCACACGGCACCCCCATTTGTTGTCCCCTCCCGTAAAAAGGACTACTCCACAGCACCAGAGCATCTTACATCACGTCGTCCGTACTTCATTGGCCTTTCTACCCCTCCCCCTATTGAAACCCTAGATTGCCCATCCATTGGCGTACCAGAGCCCATTCACTGCCAGCGACGTCCGCCTCGCTGGATCTGCTTCTGTGGTCGCATATACCCCTCCCACCTCCCCTAGAAACAAGTAGACTGCTCATCCACCACTGCAATACAGCCCATTCATTGTCGGCCTTGTCCATGGCGTCGGATCTGCTTCGCCGGTACTCTCGTCAACCGCAGCACATCTACAGCGGCTCCTTCGTACTCCCCACCGGAGACGCTTCATCCACACTGATATGTCTCCAACCTATCTATAATTTTTATTGTTCCATGCTATTATATTATTTGTTTTGGATGTTTTTTATGCATTATATGCTATTTTATATTATTTTTGGGACTAACCTATTAACCTAGAGCCCAGTGCCAGTTTTTGTTTTTTCCTTGTTTTTGAGCTTCACAAAAAAGGAATACCAGACGGAGTCCAAACGGAATAAAACCTTCGCGATGATTTTTCTTGGACCAGAAGACACCTAGAAGACTTGGAGTGCAAGTCAGAAGAGACACGAGGCGGGGTGGAGGGCGCGCCCAGGGGGTAGGGCGTGCCCCCTGCCTTGTGGGCCCCTCGGTGACCCCCTGACCTAGACCTTCCTCCTATATATTCACATATATTCCCAAACCACCAGAAGCATCCATGAAAACACTTTTCCACCGCCGCAACCTTCTGTTCCCGTGAGATCCCATCTAGGGGCCTTTTTCGGCATCCCGTTAAAGGGGGATTCGATCACGGAGGGCTTCTACATCAACTCTATTGCCCTTCCGATGAAGCGTGAGTAGTTTACCTCAGACCTACGGGTCCATAACTAGTAGCTAGATGGCTTCTTCTCTCTCTTTGATTCTCAATAGCATGTTCTCCTCGATGTTCTTGGAGATCTATCCGATGTAAGCTTCTTTTGCGGTGTGTTTGTCGAGATCCGATGAATTGTGGATTTATGATCAACTTATCTATGAATATTATTTGAATCTTCTTTGAATTCTTTTATGCATGATTTGATATCTTTGTAATTCTCTTCGAACTATCGGTTTAGTTTGGCCAACTAGATTGGTTTTTTTTTTGCAATGGGAGAAATGCTTAGCTTTGGGTTCAATCTTGCGGTGTCCTTTCCCAGTGACATTAGGGGCAGCAAGGCATGTATTGTATTCTTGCCGTCGAGGATAAAAATATGGGGTTTACATCATATTGCTTCAGTTTATTCCTCTACATCAGGTCATCTTATTTAATGCGTTACTCTGTTCTTCATGACCTTAATACTCTAGATGCAGGAAGGGCTCGGTCGATGTGTGGAGTAATAGTAGTATATGCAAAATCGTTTCGGTCTACTTGACACGGACGTGATGCCTATATTTCATAATCATTGCCTTAGATATCGTCATAACTTTGCGCTTTTCTATCAATTGCTCGAAAATAATTTGTTCACCCACCGTATTATTTGCTATCTTGAGAGAAGCCACTAGTGAAACCTGGGGGCCCCTGGTCTATTTTCCATCTTATAAGTTTCCAATCTACTATTTTCCATCATATTAGTTTCTGATCTACTATTTTGCAATATTTTACTTTCCGATCTATAAACCAAAAAATATTTACTTTATCTTTTGTTTAGTTTCATCTATCCCTACCACATCTCACTTTTTCAAGAGACCATGAAGGGATTGACAACCCCTTTATCGCGTTGGGTGCAAGTTGTTTGATTGTTTGTGCAGGTATTGGTGATTTGTGTGTTGTCTCCTACTGGATTGATACCTTGGTTCTCTAACTGAGGGAAATACTTATCTCTACTTTGCTGCAATCAAGCGAAAAACCAACGCAAGCTCAAGAAGTAGCAGGAATAATTTCTAGCACCGTTGCCGGGGAGATCTATGCCAAGTCAAGACATACCAAGTACCCATTATAAACACTCATATCTTGCATTACATTAATCGCCATTTGCCTCTTGTTTTCCTCTCCCCCACTTCTAAAACAATTTTCGAAAAGATTTACCTTTTCTTCGCCCCTCTTCCGTTCATCTTCTTCATTTGCTTTTTGTGTGCTCGTGTGTTGGATTGCTTGCTTTGTCACGATCGCTCAAGAGAATACCAAATTGTGTGACTTTTACAATACTAATAACAATGATTTTATTAGTACTCCGATTGCTCCCGCCACTAGTGCGGAATCTTATGAAATTAATGACGCTTTGCTGAATCTTGTTACGAAAGATCAATTTTCCGGTCTTCCTAGTGAAGATGCCGCATCCCATCCTAATAATTTTGTTGAGTTGTGTGATATGCGAAAGAAAAAAGATGTGGATAATGATATTGTTAAATTGAAGTTATTTTCGTTCTCACTTCAAGATAGTGCTAAAACATGGTTTTCATCTTTGCCTAAAAATAGTATTGATTCATGGAATAAGTGTAAAGATGCGTTTATTTTCAAGTATTTTCCTCCCGCTAAGAGCATCTCCAGCCGCGCCCCCAACATGCCCCCAGAGCGACTTTTTTAGCGCCGACGCCGAAAAAAACCCCCAGTCGCGCCCCCAAGATGCCGAAATCCGCCGGGTCGGCCCGTTTTTGGGCCCGGCAATTGCAGGCTGAACCCAGTGCGGGCTCCGACGGAAGGGGAAAACATGCCAAGGCCACACTGTCAGGCGAAAAGTCAAGGCAATCGTCCATATTTGCCCCCCACCCCCGCGCGCTCAGCCACCACCGTGCTGATCCCGACGCCGCCCACTGCCCAGCACCGCTAGACAGGCCATTCCCCACCGAAAAAGGGAGAAGGTTTTGCTGCGGCAACCTCTCCACCACCATCTGGGCGAGGTTTCCGGTGCTCCGGCCGTGCAGCCTGGTACATTGGCGGTTGTGCGCCCACCATGCCCACCAGGTGTTCATCGATTTGTCTGCTCGGCGATGGACTTGGACGATGAGGAAGCGCTCGCGGTGCTGCTGGAGGAGGAAGCCGATGCCGACGCCCAGGACAAGGAACATCTCATGGTCCTCGCCACCCTCGCCGGCCTGCTCATGAGCAATGAAAAGTCGTGGCGAGGTGGCTCGGCACCGGGGCGGCTGAAAGCAAAGAACCGGCATCGTCTGGAAGGCTATTGCATGCTCTACTCCGACTACTTCGCCGATGCTCCACTACACGGTGACGAAGTGTTTCGGCGCCGTTATCGGATGAGCCGAAAGCTTTTCCTCGGGATTGTGAATTCCATCCGGGAGTTTGACAACTACTTCAAGTGGAAGTGACCGTGAAGGGATTGACAACCCCTTTATCGCGTTGGGTGCAAGTTGTTTGATTGTTTCTGTAGGTATTGGTGATTTGTGCATTGTCTCCTACTGGATTGATACCTTGGTTCTCTAACTGAGGGACATACTTATCTCTACTTTGCTACATCATCCTTTCCTCTTCAAGGGAAAAAACAACGCAAGCTTAAGAAGTAGCAAGAAGAATTTATGGCGCCGTTGCCGGGGAGATCTACACCAAGTCAAGAAATACCAAGTACCCATCATAAACTCTCATCTCTTGCATTACATTATTTGCCATTTGCCTCTCGTGGTTCCGAGAGGGAACAATGCATGTTTGATGATGAACAGGGGATAGCTTCTTGTTACGGCCTTCAAATTTTATTCTACATTTAACGTGCACTAATACAACTGTCATGTGAAAATTTGGAAAAGTTCAGGGGTCATTTGACCTTTTAAAGATATTTAAATGATTTTCTAGCCATTTAATGACCGTAATTCAAATTTGAGCTACATCAACATGCAACGGCTAACCATAACGGTTTGAAAAATCATATTTTTGTACTTGTGTGTGAGTTAATTCCATGTGTAGTAAATTAGAAGGAATTTTCAAATATATTGGTCTCACGGCATGGACACATGCATGGAGTGCCAAGGCATTTTAATTCCAATAAATAAAAAATGATTAGACATGAAACCCTGGTTGATGTAATTTCATGCCACCAAGATGATGTGGTAAAAAAATTGGCATGTTTGGCGGAAGTTTGGACACACACCCCTCACAAACCGGAGCAACTCACTAGAAGGCTAGTGGTTCCGAGAGGAAACAATGCATGTTTGATGACAAATAGGAGATAGCTTCCTCTTACGGCCTTCAAATTTTTTCTATGTTTAACGTGCACTACTACAACTGTCATGTGAAAATTTGGAAAATTCTAGGGGTCATTAACCTTTTAAAGACATTTAAGTGATTTTCTAGCCATTTAATGACCGTAACTCAAATTTGAACTACATGTACATGCAACGGCTAACCATAACGGTTTGAAAAATCATACTTTTGTGTACTTGTGTGCGAGTTAAAAAATTATCAAACGATGTAAATATCTGGTGTTCAAAAAAGAAATTGTAAAGATTTGGCAAGATAACCGCCCCCCACACGATTGGCACTCTATTTCGTGGCTTGAGGTTTGGTAGGTGAGTAGCGGGGGTTATTAATCAGACACGGTTCTGTATTGGAAACCGTCAGCTATTAAGTTCACACACGGATTTTGATGTGGGAATCGTGTGTAATTCAAACTACAGTACTCATAAATTCTGGCGACCGGCGTGTGTACTGTTCACGTTGATCTAGATTTCGGCCACCAATAAATACTACCTTGCTCATGTCGTCCCACATGCATTCTCATCTACATCCTCCCCTCACTCGCCCTCTCTCTCTCAAATCTCTGCCATGGCGCCGCCGGTCTGCCCACGCACCGACGAGGAGTCGCCGCCCCCCGAGGACGCTCACTCGAAGAGCAGTGACAAAGACCCCTATGCGCCGCTGAACGAGGTTGCGCCGGACCCCCCAACTTTGGATTGGTTTTGGGTCCAGTACAATCTTTGTCTGTGGAAGTCACTGTCGTCGGCTGAGAAAGCCAGGCAAGTGGCGTTCAAGAAGGAGATGGCAGAGGAGGAAGCCATATACCAGGCGGCCTGTGAAGCCCGTGATGCCGCCTGGAAAAAGGAGGCGGTGGACCTTTGGGGGCGGGTGCGTCGTCGTGCGGACGAGGTGTACAAAGACGGGTACTTCGCGAGGAAGGTCAAATGCGCTAGGCACCTCATCGCTACATGGAGGTGGGCCGATAAGCTCCAGCGTGCCATCAACGAGGAGCTCTGGTGGGCGCACAACGAAATGGCATGATCGTTCGCGCTCGTCCGCCAGCAAGATGCAGATCGGTACGTCAAGCGATGTGAGGCGGAGGAGGCAGAGTATTGCCTCCGCGCTGGGAAAATGCCACGCACATGGGAACTGCTGGCAAGGGGCTGCCGGAATACTGCCCTAGGAGGGATTATTAGTTTCATATTGTTCATTTTCAATTTTATGCATTGTGCCTAGTAGTTAAGTATCAGCATGTATATTAATTGTTCATTAGATCATCATAGAATATATATATATATATATATATATATATTATGAATTTCATTTTGTATCTGTTTTTGTATACTAATTTGAATCTAGCTATTATCAACCACATATACAGAATGGAAAGTGTATATACACACATTGAAACAGAACATATAAGGACAGAAAACAGAGTACACACATTGAAATAGAGCAATCAATAGAGCAATACTATGATTGCTGTGAATACATAGCTATCCACGTCGAGACGACTCAACAAAAATAAAACGCGTCCACGAGACCATGACCAGCAGCCCTTGCCTAAGGTAGCTCTTGGCTCTGCCTGAACTCGTGCAGGTGTTCATCCAAGCGGTCGATGCTACCTCTTGAGCACTACATTGTTTTTCCCTTGAAGAGGAAAGGGTGATGCAGCAAAGTAGCATAAGTATTTCCCTTAGTTTTTGAGAACCAAGGTATGAATCCAGTAGGAGGCCATGCACGAGTCCCTCGCACCTACACAAACAAATAAAATCCTCGCAACCAACACAATAAATGGGTTGTCAATCCCTTCATGGTCACTTATGAAAGTGAGATCCGATACATATGATAAGATAATATTTTTGGTATTTTTATGATAAAGATGCAAAGTAAAGAAAGCAAAATCAAAACGGCACCAAAAATAGCTTGTTAACGGGAGATTAATATGATGGAAAATAGACCCGAGGGCCATAGGTTTCACTAGTGGCTTCTCTCGAGAGCATAAGTATTACGGTGGGTAAACAAATTATTGTTGAGCAATTGACAGAATTGAGCATAGTTATGAGAATATCTAGGTATGATCATGTATATAGGTGTAACACCCCGAGACCGATGTGCCAGGTGTCCTCTAGTTATTCGTTGTTGTTGCCTTGTCCTTTCTTACGTGTCATGCATTGCATATCATGTCATCATGCGCATTTCATTTGCATACATGTTCATCTCATGCATCCGAGCATTTTCCCCGTTGTCCGTTTTGCATTCCGGCGCTCCTATCTCCTCCGGTGGTCCTTTCTACCTTCCTTTCGTGTGCAGGTGTTAAACGTTTCCGGATAGGACCGAGACTTGCCAAGCGGCCTTGGTTTACTACCGGTAGACCGCCTGTCAAGTTTCGTACCATTTGGACTTCGTTTGATGCTCCAATGGTTAACCGAGGGACCGAAAAGGCCTCATGTGTGTTGCAGCCCAACACCCTTCCAAAGTGGCCCAAAACCCACCTAAACCTCCTCCATCATCTCGGTCGTTCGATCACGATCGTGTGGCCGAAAAACGCACCTCATTTGGACTCTCCTAGCTCCCTCTACCTATAAATATGTGCAACCCTTCCAAATTCGCGGTGCAAACCCTAGATCACTTCATCCTCGCGCCACCGGACAAACTTCCCGCCGACGGACACGTCCGACTTCGTCATCCGCCGCCATATGGCGATCTCCTATTCGTCCACCCGGGTGCCCACTTCGTCGGATCCGCCGGGCCCGCGGGGCCCATCGCCGGCCCGCCCTCGGGCCGTGCCTCGCGCCGCCGCCCGAGAGTTGCGCCGCCCGCGTCCGCCATTTGCTGTCGCGCGCTCCCACGCCCCGATGCGCCGCCGCCCGTTCACCCTCGTCGGACTGAGCTGCCGCACCGCAGCTCCTCCGCCCCGCATGCGCGCCCCCGCCATCGTCTGCCCGTGCGCCACCGCCCTGCTGCGCTGCTGTTCCCGCGCCGCCATGGCTCCCCGTGGCCTCTCCTTTGTCGTTGCGTGCTCCGGCAGCCTCACCGGCGTGCGTCGCCGGAACCCTAGCCGGCCCTCTCCTCCGCAGATCGTGATCAGATCCTCCACCTCGCCGATCCAAACGCCTGCGCTCGTCCCCAGATCTCTCCGTCCCGGATATCCTCATCCCGCGTTGACTTTCGCGGAGGTAAAATTTCACTAAGTCCCCGAGATTTCCATGTTTCAAATGCCCATGTTCATCATGTCGTAAATTTGCATCCGTAGCTCCGTTTTGCGCGTTTAGTATACCAAAATGTTCGTCTCAGAGAGTACATCATTTCATCTCATTGCATCATTTTCATTCGAGCTTGCCTTGAGGCCCGAATTGCTGTTGGAAGAGTGCTATTTGAATTTATTGTCAGATCTGCTGCACCAAATAGCTATTTGTCATTTTTGCCATGATTAATGTGTGCAGGATATGCTCATGAGCTCTACATGTGTTTTGTTATATGCTTTGCCATCTTTCCAAAGGTGCTATCCATGTATTTTTGTGATGTGTGTGGTGACTAGCACAAGCTTGCAAAGTAGTGCATTCGTTAATGCTGATTTCAGGGACTTAGCAAATCCACTAAGTCCTTGATCTATTTTTATCAATATGCCATATGTTCATGTTGTTTCCTAGTGATCCGTGCCTCTTTTGAGGATGATCAGTAAGGGTGATTTGTTAATATTGTAGTGCTCTATCCATCCATGTCTTTGTTTGCAATTATGGAGCACCCTAGCTTGAGTCAATCGAGCTCTACTTTGCTATTTCGTGAACCTGGGAAGATTGTCTACTTGTTAGTGATTTTGCCGAGGATGTTGTAGTTGATCCGTGCATGCTATGTTGTTGTTCTTGCCATGTCTAGCTTGTTTAATGTGTATTCTTGATGGGTGTATGCTTAGATTGTCATGACATGCTCTGTAGTGAGTGCATCGAGCTCGTGAACATGCCTACTTGATGTCTGATTTGCATGCTCCAGTTTTTCACCTAGTCTGAGTTCTAATTATGTTTTTGCCATGTTCACATGCTTGCAATTGTATTTTCTGATCCCTTTTGGCTCAAGGTCACTAAGGGACTTTTGTTAAGCTCTTTGAGTAGCTCCATGCCATGCTTTACTTTGCCATGTTAAGTTCCTGTAGCATATAGTTTTCATGCTCCAAAGTGTGCTGCCTGATCTGAAATTCCAGACTAATGTTAATTTCACAAGGTCTGAGATCTGCTTACCAATTGCACTTTTTCCATGCTTGTTTGAACCTGTTAATGGATGAATTGGCGGTAGCTCAGTGTTCATCTTTTGTCAAGCATTACGAGTGGATCCCTGCCATGTATTTTGTTGCCATGTTTGAGTGTTGTAGCTTAATTATCTTGATGCATTTAGATGGCTACTTGCTTTTTATCGCACACCGGTGCCATATTTGTTTTGCATGCCATTTCAAAACCGTGCATCCGATTCCGGTGATCTTTATATTGATTTCAACCGAAATCACCTCATCTTCCAGTGGCACTCTTGGATTTCCAAGTTGAGGCCAGGTTCAATCATTCCTTTGCAAATCATGCATATGCATCGCATACCGCATCCCGCATATCATACCTTGTTCATGTGTTGGTTTGTTTACTATGTTGTGTGCTTCTTTCCGGTGTTTGCTTCTTCGGGTTGGATCCGGTAACGTCGCGTCTGTGAGGAACCGTTCGTCTATGTCCGTTTGTCTTCTTCATGGACTCGTTCTTCTTCCTTGCGTGTTTTTAGGCAAGATGATCATACCCTCGAAATCACTTCTATCTTTGCTTGCTAGTTGCTCGCTCTTTTGCTATGCCTATGCCGTGATACCTACCACTTGCTTATCATGCCTCCCATATTGTTGAACCAAGCCTCTAACCCACCTTGTCCTAGCAAACCGTTGTTTGGCTATGTTACCGCTTTGCTCAGCCCCTCTTATAGCATTGTTAGTTGCAGGTGAAGATTGAAGTTTGTTCCTTGTTGGAACATGAAGATGTTGTTCCTTGTTGGAACATGGAGATGTTGTTCCTTGTTGGAACATGTTTACTTGTTGGGATATCACAATATATCTTATTTAATTAATAAATCTATATACTTGGTAAAGGGTGGAAGGCTCGGCCTTATGCCTGGTGTTTTGTTCCACTCTTGCCGCCCTAGTTTCCATCATATCGGTGTTATGTTCCCGGATTTTTGCGTTCCTTATGCGGTTGGGCTATAATGGGAACCCCTTGACAGTTCGCCTTGAATAAAACTCCTCCAGCAATGCCCAACCTTGGTTTTACCATTTGCACTAACAACCTACCACCTTCCCTTGGGTTCTGCAGACTCAAGGGTCATCTTTATTCTGACCCCCCCCCCCCGGGCCAGTGCTCCTCTGAGTGTTGGTCCGACCGAGCATACTGCAGGGCCACCTTGGGGCAACTTGAGGTTTGATTTTACTCGTAGGATGTCTCATCTGAGTGTGCCCTGAGAACGAGATATGTGCAGCTCCTATCGGGATTTGTCGGCACATTCGGGTGGTGTTGCTGGATTTGTTTTAACTTGTCGAAGTGTCTTGTAGAACCGGGATACCGAGTCTGATCGGAATGTCTCGGGAGAAGGTATATCCTTCGTTGACCGTGAGAGCTTGTCATGGGCTAAGTTGGGACACCCCTGCAGGGATTTGAACTTTCGAAAGCCGTGCCCGCAGTTATGGGCAGATGGGAATTTGTTAATGTCCGGTTGTAGAAAACCTGAACTTGACTTTAATTAAAATACATCAACCGCGTGTGTAACCGTGATGGTCTCTTTCCGGCGGAGTCCGGGAAGTGAACACGGTGTTGGAGTTATGCTTGGCGTAGGTTGTTCTAGGATCACTTCTTGATCATAGTTCCTCGATCGTGCTTTGCCTTCTCTTCTCGCTCTCGTTTGTGTATGTTTAGCCACCATATATACTAGTCGCTTGCTGCAACTCCACCTCCTACTTTTACCTGACCCATAAGCTTAAATAGTCTTGATCGCGAGGGTGCGAGATTGCTGAGTCCCCGTGGCTCACAGATACTTCCAAAAACCAGCTTGCAGGTGCCGATGAGTCCGTGTAGATGACGCAACCAAGCTCAGGAGGAGCTCGATGAAGATCTTGTCCTTTGTGTTGTTTCGTTCTAGTTGGTCAGTAGTGGAGCCCAGTTGGGGTCGATCGGGGACCTTGTCGCATTTGGGGTTCTTCTTTTATTTTGGTTTTGTAGTCGGACCTTGATTGTATTTGGATGATGTAATGCTTTATTTATGTAATTGTGTGAAGTGGCGATTGTAAGCCAACTATGTATCTTTTCCCCTATTGTATTACATGGGTTGTTTGCGAAGATTACCTCACTTGCGACATTGCTTTCAATGCGGTTATGCCTCTAAGTCGTGCTTCGACACGTGGGAGATATAGCCGCATGGAGGGCGTTACAAGTTGGTATCAGAGCCTTTCCCGACCTTAGGAGCCCCATTGTTTGATCGAATTAGCGGACGAGTTGAGTCTAGAAAAATGTTTTGAGTCAT
Source organism: Triticum aestivum (assembly GCF_018294505.1). Classification (NCBI taxonomy): domain Eukaryota; kingdom Viridiplantae; phylum Streptophyta; class Magnoliopsida; order Poales; family Poaceae; genus Triticum; species Triticum aestivum. The sequence goes on from NC_057794.1 coordinate 476,778,083, forward strand.
TTAGGAATTATATATCCGAGAGTTTAGGAATTCTTTTTACTCCCCGGTCCCTTCATCGCTCTGGTGAGGTATCCTGACGTGGAGTTTTGTCTCTTATCTTCTCAAATTTCACTAAAAAAATTAGGATCACGCGGGTATCTTGGAATCGTTCCGATCGATTTGTGGCGAGAACATTGTTCTTGGTGCCTCCTGTCATTTAGGGGTTGTGGCAGTGTCCCGGGGAGTTGAGCTCCGAGGTGTTGTCGTCACAATTTTATCGTTGCAGTTCTGAAATACCTGAGTTTAGTTCGCCGACATCGAAAATCTCTTTTATGCAGTTGTTGGTGAGATAACCTCGACGCCACCCAGTACTGGGGCGGGAGTTCGGGAGTATTGCCATAACTCGTATAACGGATGCTTTTCGAAGGTTGATGTAAACGATTTCTGAAGGTTTCTTGGTTATGTGTTGAAAGATGGATACAGTTGGATGTAGGATTTGTTAGTTTTGGGTGAGATATTATGCTTCCCTTGTATCCCCAACACCTGATTGCATAACCGTTAAATTTCGGGAGTTTATAAGTGGGAATTCAAGTAGCTCTTAGGATATCTTTCCGTCAGATGTATGATATGAAATTGGGGTTCGACGTCTAGTGGTCCGCCTATCCACGGTTGGTTTTACAGTGGTCTCGTTGTGTCTTAAAGAGTCCTTGGCTATGCCGACTCAGGGACGCTTCGTATGTCATGTGCACTGCTTTGTACATGATGGTGCTGTACAATCGAGCCCGTGTAGGCCCCACCATGAAAACTTCGGACGAAATCTCTATCATATGTTTGTTCCGGCTTATTCTGCAAGCCAATCCTTTGCTTTGTTTTGAGTTGTGGTATTCGAGTTGCTTCGAAGGCAAATGTTGATTCCATACCTTCCCCAAATGGTGTTCTCATACTCCGATGTGAATACTAATCCTTCTTGATAATCGAGATTGTCATGTCAATCCTTTTTCACTGGCGTGTTTCTCTTCAAGTGGATCCGATCACTTCAACATTCACAAGATCAAGTATCAGTTCTTCTCAACAGTGTTTGTTTCATCCGTCTCCAAGTTGCCTTTGTTTTTCGCGCCCACCCACCCGTTTTCCTCAAGGACTCGAATTTCTTAATCAAGTATCCTTTTATTCATGAGAAGTCTCTCCATTCTTTTTCCTTCATGTTTTTACCCGGTGTTTCTCATGAAGATACTCTACTCGTTCGTCATTCTTCATTCTTTTCATCTTCGGTGGTTTCAAGTCAAGCTTTGTTGATCATATCCTTTCCTCGTTTCAATGCTTTCTCATGCCGGTGCAATTCTTAATCATTCACTTCTCGCTATTCAATTGTTCTGGAGTGCTCAAGATATTTTCGAAGATTCATGTTACCACTCTGCTTTCGTTCAAACTCTTTTGAGGATGTTATATCATTTAAGCCTTTTAATTCAACCGGTGCAATCTCTCTTTTCAAGTAATCTTTTCAACGGTGTATCTTTTGAGTGGGCCCTAACCCACAGGTCTTTTCCCAGGATCTTACCTGACCCCTCTTATTTTTCCCGGAGCTATCCTAAATTCTTTTCAAAGTTTGACGTAAGGATGAATTTTTCATCAGTCAAATGTTTTTCTCCAAGATCTGTCAAATTATTTTCATCGTTGGCTCAACCTTTCTAATTTTTTCATTCCAGAGTGCCTCAACAATTTTTGGTGGTGTTTCTCGTTATCTTTCTCTGCATTTGAAGACTGAAGAAGAATTTTCCTCCATATCTTGCTCCAGTCTCTTCAAGATTCGTGATTCTAGCTTGTTGCCATCCTCTCATAGTTGTTTTTGGATTGTGAGAATTCTTTTCAACTATCCGGAGCGAATTCAAGAGTCTTCTCAATTTGTTATCCGGAGTCCAACAATTCAGGTGTATTCATTCTCATATTTTAGTTGTCATTCTCCAATCTTACTGGTGCATCAAGTGATCTCTAATCAGTTCGTGATCCCTTTGTTCTCATGTATCTAAATTCTCTCAAGCATCTTTGTTCATCTGTTAATTCTTCCCGGTGTGTTTTTTATCTTTGCTTAGTTCATGCTTAATTCTTACGGTGGTTCGTTCAAGACTTCTCGTCATTCGTTTATCATATCAACTCTTTCGTTCTTTTCAATCCTACCGGTGGTTTATTGAAGACCTTCTCAAGTTTACGCTATATCTATCTTAATCTTTTCTACGAGAATAAGTAATATGTCAAATCCGTTGATTGTCATCAATTTAATTGATGAAGGATAAGCATAATGTAATTCTTATTCTTGTTTCATCCAAGAGATTAATTCCTTATTCTGGAGGCTTATCAAATTCTCAGTTTCATTTGTTTCATCTTCTCTTTTCCCGGAGTTCCAACCTTTTTCAATTACATCTCCATGGAGATCCATCTAAAGCATTACAAGGTTTCACCTTGTGTTTTCAACTTCCCTTTCTTCTCGTTATCCTTTTGTTACCGCAGTTCTTCATGGAGGTTCTACTTGTTGGTTCATAAAGGATTTATTTCCTTTTCGAAGTGTTCATCGAGATTCTTTTCAGATGAGCTCAAGCATTCTTCATCTTGCAATCCGGAGTGCAATTCTTTCTTCCGTATCAATAGAGGTGGTATTACGTCATTCTTGATAATTTGAGTTCATGCTTCATGTTTCACATGTTGTTAAGAATGAGGTATTTTAAATCCATCAACCTCTTCGTTGGAATTATCTTGGGTTATATTTCACCTAGAGCGTTCCCTAAGGATTGTTGCTACCTATGGTGCTTATTATTGACCCAAGTTCTTTTATCCTCCCGGTGGTACAAGTTTCTCATTTCCTTGTTGATATCAATTCAAATCCATTGTTTTTCGTTAGTGGCAGAATTTTCACCTCATAGTTTTGAGATGTTCTCCATAAGTCCACTAGAAGCTTACTCTTTTTTGTTGTTGGATTTCCAACATCTCCGTTCGACCATTCTCCTAAGGATGCCTTTTTCAAGCTCATTTGAGATAGAAAATATTATTATCTCCTCCGTTCAATCCATTCAATTCTCTCTTTTCTTCCGGAGGCATTGTGATGTTGCTCTCTTCAACCCTTCTTCTTATTTTTGTCAGGACCTTATTCTTTTCATGCTTATCCTTTTAACCGGAGTGTTGTGACGTTTTTGCTCAAGTTCCTTTCGCCTTATCAAGCCTTGCATCCCTTCTAAACCGGAGTGCTACCCGAATCGGTTCTTTTCTTTTCCCCTTTCTTAACGGAGTGCTTTCAACTTCGTTTATCTCCATTGTATTCTTTTCTCAAAATGGCTTAACCTTTTCAAGGTTCATGGTTTCACTCGCTTGTCAAAGAAGCAACTTAGTTTTACCTCTTCTCTTCTCTTCTGTTTTCCCTCCGGTGCCATTCTAGATCTCGGGACGAGATCCTCTCGTAGTGGTGGAGTGTTGTAACACCCCGAGACCAATGTGCCAGGTGTCCTCTAGTTATTCGTTGTTGTTGCCTTGTCTTTGCTTGCGTGTCATGCATTGCATATCATGTCATCATGCGCATTTCATTTGCATACATGTTCATCTTATGCATCCGAGCATTTTCCCTGTTGTCCGTTTTGCATTCCGGCGCTCCTATCTCCTCCGGTGGTCCTTTCTACCTTCCTTTCGTGTGCAGGTGTTAAACGTTTCTGGATTGGACCGAGACTTGTCAAGCGGCCTTGGTTTACTACCGGTAGACCGCCTGTCAAGTTTCATACCATTTGGACTTCGTTTGATGCTCGAACGGTTAACCGAGGGACCGAAAAGGCCTCATGTGTGTTGCAGCCCCAACACCCTTCCAAACTGGCCCAAAACCCACCTAAACCTCCTCCATCATCTCGGTCGTCCGATCACGATCACGTGGCCGAAAACCACACCTCATTTGGACTCTCCTAGCTCCCTCTACCTATAAATATGTGCAACCCTTCCAAATTCGCGGTGCAAACCCTAGATCACTTCATCCTCGCGCCACCGGACAAACTTCCCGCCGACGGACACGTCCGACTTTGCTGTCCGCCGCCACGTGGCGGTCTCCTATTCATCCACCCGGGTGCCCACTTCATCGGATTCGCCGGGCCCGTGGGGCCCATCGCCGGCCCGCCCCTGGGCCGTGCCTCGCGCCGCCGCCCGAGAGTTGCGCCGCCCGCGTCCGCCGTTCGCCATCGCGCGCTCCCACGCCCCGATGCGCTGCCGCCCGTTCACCCTCGTCGGTCCGAGCCGCCGCACCGCAACTCCTCCGCCCCGCCGCGCGCGCCCCCGCCGTCGTCTCCTCGTGCGCCACCGCCCTGCTGCGCTGCTGTCCCCGCGCCGCCATGGCTCCCCGCGGCCTCTCCTTCGCCGTTGCGTGCTCCGGCAGCCTCGCGGGCGTGCGTCGCCGGAACCCTAGCCGGCCCTCTCCTCCGCAGATCGGGATTAGATCCACCACCTTGCCGATCCAAACGCCCGCGCCCGTCCTCGGATCTCTCCGTCCCGGATATCCTCATCCCGCGTTGACTTTCGCGGAGGTAAAATTTCACTAAGTCCCCGAGATTTCCATGTTTCAAATGCCCATGTTCATCATGTCGTAACTTTGCGTCCGTAGCTCCGTTTTACGCGTTTAGCATATCAAAATGTTCGTCTCAGAGATTAAATCATTTCATCTCATTGCATCATTTTCATTTGATCTCATCTTGAGGCCCAAATTGCTGTTGGAAGAGTGCTATTTGAGTTTATTGTCAGATCTGCTGCACCAAATAGCTATTTGTCATTTTTGCCATGATTAATGTGTTCATGATATGCTCATGAGCTCTAATGTGTTTTTTATATGCTTTGCCATCTTTCCAGAGGTGCTATCCATGTATTTTTGTGATGTGTGTGGTGACTAGCACAAGCTTGCAAAGTAGTGCATTTGTTAATGCTGATTTCAGGGACTTAGCAATTCCACTAAGTCCTTGATCTGTTTTTATCAATATGCCATATGTTCATGTTGTTTCCTAGTGATTCGTGCCTCTTTTGAGGATGATCAGTAAGGGTGATTTGTTAATCTTGTAGTGCTCTATCCATCCATGTCTTTGTTTGCAATTATGGAGCACCCTAGCTTGAGTCAATCGAGCTCTACTTTGTTATTTCGTGAATCTGGGCAGATTGTCTACTTGTTAGCAATTTTGTCGAGGATGTTGTAGTTGATCCGTGCATGCTATGTTGTTGTTCTTGCCATGTCTAGCTTATTTAATGTGTATTCTTGGTGGGTGTATGCTTAGATTGTCATGACATGCTCTGTAGTGAGTGCATCGAGCTCGTAAACATGCCTACTTGATGTCTGATTTGCATGCTCCAGTTTTTCACCAAGTCTGAGATCTGATTATGTTTTTGCCATGTTCTCATGCTTGCAATTGTATTTTCTGATCCCTTTTGGCTCAAGGTCACTAAGGGACATTTGTTAAGCTCTTTGAGTAGCTCCATGCCATGCTTTACTTTGCCATGTTAAGTTCCTGTAGCATATAGTTTTCATGCTCCAAAGTGTGCTACCTGATCTGAAATTCCAGACTAGTGTTAATTTCACTAAGTCTGAGATCTGCTTACCAATTGCACTTTTGCCATGCTTGTTTGAACCTGTTAATGGATGAATTGGCCATAGCTCAGTGTTAATCTTTTGTCAAGCATTATGAGTGGATCCCTGCCATGTATTTTGTTGCCATGTTTGAGTGATGTATCTTAATTATCTTGATGCATTTAGATGGCTACTTGCAGTTTATCGCAGACCGGTGCCATATTTGTTTTGCTTGCCATTTCGAAACCGTGCATCCGATTCCGGCAATCTTTATATCGATTTCAACCGAAATCACCTCATCTTTCCAGTGGCACTCTGTGATTTCCATGTTGAGGCCAGGTTCAATCATTCCTTTGCAAATCATGCATATGCATCGCATACCGCATACCGCATATCATACTTTGTTCATGTGTTGGTTTGTTTACTATGTTGTGTGCTTCTTTCCGGTGTTTGCTTCTGCGGGTTGGATCCGGTAACGTCGCGTTTGTGAGGAACCGTTCGTCTACATCCGTTTTTCTTCTTCATGGACTCGTTCTTCTTCCTTGCGGGATTTCAGGCAAGATGATCATACCCTCGAAATCACTTCTATCTTTGCTTGCTAGTTGCTCGCTCTTTTGCTATGCCTATGTCGCGATACCTACCACTTGCTTATCATGCCTCCCATATTGTTGAACCAAGCCTCTAACCCACCTTGTCCTAGCAAACCATTTTTTGGCTATGTTACCGCTTTGCTCAACCCCTCTTATAGCGTTGTTAGTTGCAGGTGAAGATTGAAGTTTGTTCCTTGTTGGAACATGGAGATGTTGTTCCTTGTTGGAACATGTTTACTTGTTGGGATATCACAATATATCTTATTTAATTAATACATCTACATACTTGGTAAAGGGTGGAAGGCTCGGCCTTATGCGTGGTGTTTTGTTCCACTCTTGCCGCCCTAGTTTCCGTCATATCGGTGTTATGTTCCTAGATTTTTGCGTTCCTTACGCGGTTGGGCTATAATGGGAACCCCTTGACAGTTCGCCTTGAATAAAACTCCTTCAGCAATGCCCAACCTTGGTTTTACCATTTGCACTAACAACCTACCACCTTCCCTTGGGTTCTGCAGACTCAAGGGTCATCTTTATTCTAAACCCCCCCCCCCCCGGGGCCAGTGCTCCTCTGAGTGTTGGTCTGACCGAGCAGACTGCGGGGCAACCTCGGGGCAACTTGAGGTTTGGTTTTACTCGTAGGATGTCTCATCTGAGTGTGCCCTGAGAACGAGATATGTGCAGCTCCTATCGGGATTTGTCGGCACATTCGGGTGGTGTTGCTGGATTTGTTTTAACTTGTCGAAGTGTCTTGTAGAACCGGGATACCGAGTCTGATCGGAATGTCTCGGGAGAAGGTATATCCTTCGTTGACCGTGAGAGCTTGTCATGGGCTAAGTTGGGACACCCCTGCAGGGATTTGAACTTTCGAAAGCCGTGCCCGTAGTTATGGGCAGATGGGAATTTGTTAATGTCCGGTTGTAGAAAACCTGAACTTGACTTTAATTAAAATACATCAACCGCGTGTGTAACCGTGATGGTCTCTTTCCGGCGGAGTCCGGGAAGTGAACACGGTGTTGGAGTTATGCTTGGCGTAGGTTGTTCTAGGATCACTTCTTGATCATAGTTCCTCGATCGTGCTTTGCCTTCTCTTCTCGCTCTCGTTTGTGTATGTTTAGCCACCATATATGCTAGTCGCTTGCTGCAGCTCCACCTCCTACTGTTACCTTACCCATAAGCTTAAATAGTCTTGATCGCGAGGGTGCGAGATTGCTGAGTCCCCGTGGCTCACAGATACTTCCAAAAACCAGCTTGCAGGTGCCGATGAGTCCGTGCAGATGACGCAACCAAGCTCAGGAGGAGCTCGATGAAGATCTTGTCCTTTGTGTTGTTTCATTCTAGTTAGTCAGTAGTGGAGCCCAGTTGGGGTCGATCAGGGACCTTGTCGCATTTGGGGTTCTTCTTTTATTTTGGTTCCGTAGTCGGACCTTGATTGTATTTGGATGATGTAATGCTTTATTTATGTAATTGTGTGAAGTGGCGATTGTAAGCCAACTATGTATCTTTTCCCCTATTGTATTACATGGGTTGTTTGCGAAGATTACCTCACTTGCGACATTGCTTTCAATGCGGTTATGCCTCTAAGTCGTGCTTCAACACGTGGGAGATGTAGCCGCATCGAGGGCGTTACAATAGGCATCACGTCCGAGACAAGTAGACCGACTCCTTCCTGCATCTAATACTATTACTCCACACATCGACCGCTATCCAGCATGCATCTAGAGTATTAAGTTCAAAAGAACAGACTAACGCTTTAAGTAAGATGACATGATGTAGAGGGATAAACTCATGCAATATGATATAAACCCCATATTGTTATCCTCGATGGCAACAATACAATACGTGCCTTGATGCCCCTACTGTCACTGGGAAAGGACACCGCAAGATTGAACCCAAAGCTAAGCACTTCTCCCATTGCCAGAAAGATCAATCTAGTAGGCCAAACCAAACTGATAATTCGAAGAGACTTGCAAAGATAACCAATCATAAATAAAAGAATTCAGAGAAGATTCAAATATTGTTCATAGATTAACTTGATCATAAACCCACAATCCATCGGTCTCAACAAACACACTGCAAAAGAAGATTACATCGAATAGATCTCCATGAGAATCGTGGAGAACTTTGTATTGAGATCCAAAGAGAGAGAAGAAGCCGTCTAGCTAATAACTATGGACCCGAAGGACTGAGGTAAACTATTCACACATTATCGGAGAGGCTATGGTGTTGATGTAGAAGCCCTCCGTGATCGATGCCCCCTCCGGTGAAGCTCCGGAAAAGGCCCCAAGATGGGATCTCACGGGTACAGAAGGTTGCGGCGGTGGAATTAGGTTTTTGGCTCCGTATCTGGTAGTTTGGGGGTATGTAGGTATATATAGGAGGATGAAATCTGTCGGTGGAGCAACGTGGGCCCCATGAGGGTGGAGGGCACGCCTGGGGGGGTAGGCGCGCCCCCCTACCTCGTGCCTTCCTAGTTGTTATCTTGACGTAGGGTCCAAGTCCTCTGGATCACGTTCGTTCTGAAAATCACGTTCCCGAAGGTTTCATTCCATTTGGACTCCGTTTGATATTCTTTTTCTGCGAAACTCTGAAATAGGCAAAAAATAGCAATTCTGGGCTGGGCCTTCGGTTAATAGGTTAGTCCCCAAAAAAATATAAAAGTGTATAACAAAGCCCATTAATCATCCAAAACAGAATATAATATAGCATGAAGCAATCAAAAATTATAGATACGTTGGAGATGTATCAAGCATCCCCAAGCTTAATTCATGCTCGTCCTCGAGTAGGTAAATGATAAAAACAAATTTTTTGATGCGGAATGCTACTTGGTATAATTTTTTTAATGTAACCCTCTTAATTGTGGTATGGATATTCAGATCCTAAAGATTCAAGATAAAAGTTTAATATTGACATAAAAGCAATAATACTTCAAGCATACTAACTAAGCAATTATGTCTTCTCAAAATAACATGGCCAAAGACAGTTCATCCCTACAAAATTATATAGTTTAGTCATGCTCCATTTTCGTCACAGAAGAATGCTCTCATCATGCACAACCCCGATGACAAGCCAAGCTATTGTTTCATACTTTAGTAATCTCAAACTTTTTCAACCTTCACGCAATACATGAGCGTGAGCCATGGATATAGCACTATGGGTGGAATAGAATATAATGATGGGGGTTATGTGGATAATACAAAAAAGGAGAAAGTCTCACATCAACGCGGCTAATCAACGGGCTATGGAGATGCCCATCGATTGATATTAATGTAAGGAGTAGGGATTGCCATGCAATGGATGCACTAGAGCTATAAATGCATGAAAGCTCAACAAAAGAAACTAAGTGGGTGCGCATCCAACTTGCTTGCTCACGAAGACCTAGAGCATTTGAGGAAGCCCATTGTTGGAATATACAAGTCAAGTTCTATAATGAAAAATTCCCACTAGTATATGAAAGTGACAAAACAAGAGACTCTCTATCATGAAAATCATGGTGCTACTTTGAAGCACAAGTGTGGAAAAAAAGGATAGTAGCATTGTCCCTTTTTATTTTTTTTATTTTTTTGGGCCTCCCTTTTTTGGCCTTTCTCTTTTTTGGGGGATAATACTCTATGAATGATGATCATCACACTTCTATTTATTTACAACTCGATACTAGAACAAAGTATGACTCTATATGAATGCCTCCGGCGGTATACCGGGATAGCAATGAATCAAGAGTGACATGTATGAAAAATTATGAACGGTGGCTTTGCCACAAATACGATGTCAACTACTTGATTATGCAAAGCAATATGACAATGATGAACGTGTCATGATAAACGGAATGGTGGAAAGTTGCATAGCAATATATCTCGGAATGGCTATGGAAATGCCATAATAGGTAGATATTGTGGCTGTTTTGAGGAAGATATAAGGAGGTTTATGTGTGAAAGAGCGTATCATATCACGGGGTTTGGATGCACCGGCGAAGTTTGCACCAACTCTCAATGTGAGAAAGGGCAATGCACGGTACCGAAGAGGCTAGCAATGATGGAAGGGTAAGAGTGTGTATAATCCATGGACTCAACATTAGTCATAAAGAACTCATATACTTATTGCAAAAATGTACAAGTCATCAAAAACCAAGCACTACACGCATGCTCCTAGGGGGATAGATTGGTAGGAAAAGACCATCGCTCGTCCCCGACCGCTACTCATAAGGAAGACAATCAAAGAACACCTCATGTTTCAAATTTGTTACATAACGTTTACCATACGTGCATGCTACGGGACTTGCAAACTTCAACACAAGTATTTCTCAATTTCACAACTACTCAACTAGCACAACTTTAATATCACTACCTCCATATCTCAAAACAATCATCAATCATCAAACTTCTCTTAGTATTCAGCATACTCATAAGAAAGTTTTTTACTAGTCTCGAATACTTAGCATATTAGGATTAATTTCCCAATTTAAGAAAATTACCATGCTGTTTAAGACTCTCAAAATAATCTAAGTGAAGCATGAGAGAACAATAGTTTCTATAAAACAAATCCACCACTGTGCTCTAAAAGATATAAGTGAAGCACTAGAGCAAAAACTATATAAGTCAAAAGATATAAGTGAAGCACATAGAGTATTCTAATAATTTTCAAATCATGTGAGTTTCTCTCAAAAGGTGTGTACAGCAAAGATTATTGTGGTAAACTAACAAATAAAGACTCAAATCATACAAGACGCTCCAAGCAAAACACATATCATGTGGTGAATAAAAATATAGCTCCAAATAAAGTTACTGATAGACGAAGACGAAAGAGGGGATGCCTTCCGGGGCATCCCCAAGCTTAGGCTTTTGGGTGTCCTTGAATTTTACCTTGGGGTTCCATGGGCACCCCCAAGCTTAGGCTCTTGCCACTCCTTGTTCCATAATCCATCAAAACTTAACCCAAAACTTGAAAACTTCACAACACAAAACTCAAAATAGAAAATCTCGTGAGCTCTGTTAGCGAAAGAAAACAAAAAACCACTTCAAGGTAATGTAACGAACTCATTATTTATTTATATTGGTGTTAAACCTATTGTATTCCAACTTCTCTACGGTTTATAAACTCTTTTACTAGCCATAGATTCATCAAAATAAGCAAACAACACACGAAAAACAGAATCTGTCAAAAACAGAATAGTCTGTAGTAATCTGTAGCTAACGCAAACTTCTGGAACCCCAAAAATTATAAAATAAATTTCTGGACGTGAGGAATTTATCTATTAATCATCTTAAAAAAGAATTAACTAAATAGCACTATCCAAATAAAAATGGCAGCAATTCTCGTGAGCGCTAAAGTTTCTGTTTTTTACAGCAAGATCAAAAAGACTTTCCCCAAGTCTTCCCAACGGTTCTACTTGGAACAAACACTAATTAAACACAAAAAACACAACCAAAACAGAGGCTAGATAAATTATTTATTACTAAACAGGAGCAAAAAGCAAAGAATAAAAATAAAATTGGGTTGCCTCCCAACAAGCGCTATCGTGTAACGCCCCTAGCTAGGCATAATAGCAAGGATAGATCTAGGTAATGCCATCTTTGGTAGGCAATCCATAAGTGCCTCTCATAATATATTCATATGGTAATTTAATTTTCTTTCTAGGGAAGTGTTCCATGACTTTCCTTAACGAAAATTGGAATCTAATATTCCCTTCCTTCATATCAATAATTGCGTCAAATGTTATAAGGAAAGGTCTACCAAGAATAATAGGACATGAACGATTGCAATCTATATAAAGAACAATAAAATCTATAGGCACATAATTCCTATTTTAAACAATAAGAATATCATTAATTCTTCCCATAGGTTTCTTAATGGTGCAATCCGCAAGGTGCAAGTTTAAAGAGCAATCATCAAAATCACGGAAACCTAGCAAATCACACAAAGTTTTTGGAATCGTGGAAACACTAGCACCCAAATCACACAAAGCATAGCACTCATGATCTTTAATTTTAATTTTTATTGTAGGTTCCCACTCATAATAAATTTTTCTAGGGATAGAAACTTCCAACTCAAGTTTTTCTTCATAAGATTGCATCAAAGCATCAACGATATGTTTAGTAAAAGCTTTATTTTGACTATAAGCATGAGGAGAATTTAGCACGGATTGCAACAAGGAAATGCAATCTATCAAAGAGCAATTATCATAATTAAATTCCTTGAAATCCAAAATAGTAGGTCCATTGATATTTAAAGTTTTAACCTCTTCAATCCCACTTTTAACAATTTTAGCATCAAGATCTAAAGACTCCGAATTTTTGGAACGCCTTCTAGTTAAAGGTAGCTCATCTTCAGCCCCGTCATTATCAAGATTCATATTTCAAGACAAAGATTTAATAGGAGACACATCAATAACTTTTAGATCTTCATCTTTATTATCATGAAAACTAGAAGAACACGCTTTTATAAAGCAATTTTTCTTAGCACGCATCCTAGCGGTTCTTTCTTTGCACTCATCAATGGATATTCTCATGGCTTTGAGAGACTCATTGATATCATGCTTAGGTGGAATAGATCTAAGTTTCAAAGAATCAACATCAAGAGAAATTCTATCAACGTTCCTAGCCAACTCATCAATCTTAAGCAATTTTTCTTCAATCAAAGCATTGAAACTCTTTTGCGAAGTAATAAATTCTTTAATATTAGATTCAAAATCAGAGGGCATCTTATTAAAATTTCCATAAGAATTGTTGTAGGAATTACCATAATTATTAGAGGAATTACTAGGATACGGCCTAGGATTAAAGTTTCCTCTATACGCGTTGTTACCAAAATTATTCCTACCAACAAAATTAACATCCATAGATTCATTATTATTCTCAATCAAAGTAGACAAAGGCATATCATTAGGATCAGAAGAAACACTTTTATTAGCAAATAATTCCATAAGTTCATCCATCTTTCCACTCAAAACATTAATTTCTTCTATCGCATGCACTTTCTTATTAGTAGATCTTTTAGTGTGCCATTGAGAATAATTAACCATAATATTATCTAGGAGTTTAGTAGCTTCTCCTAAAGTGATTTCCATAAAAGTGCCTCCCGTGGCCGAACCTAAAATATTTCTAGAAGCAAAATTCAATCTGGCATAAAAGTTTTGTATAATCATCCACAAATTCAAACCATGTGTAGGGCAATTAAGTATCATTAATTTCATCCTCTCCCAAGCTTGTGCAACATGTTCATGATCAAGTTGCTTAAAATTCATGATATCGTTTCTAAGAGAGATGATCTTAGCGGGAGGAAAATACTTAGAGATAAAAGCATCTTTGCACTTATTCCAAGAATCAATACTATTTTTAGGCAAAGACGAAAACCAAGCTTTAGCACGATCTCTAAGCGAAAACGGGAATATCTTCAATTTAACAATATCATTGTCCACATCTTTCTTCTTTTGCATATCACACAAATCAACGAAGCTATTAAGATGGGTAGCAGCATCTTCACTAGGAAGGCCGACGAATTGATCTTTCATGACAAGATTCAACAAAGCAGCATTAATTTCACAAGATTCAATATCGGTAAGGGGAGCAATCGGAGTGCTAAGAAAAATCATTGTTGTTGGTATTAGTAAAGTCACACAATTTGGTATTATCTTGATCCATCGTGACAAGGAAGCAATCCAACACACGAGCAAACAAGAAACGGGCAAAAAGAGGAAAATAGGGAAAGAGAAGGAGGACGGAGAGAGACGGCAAATAAAACGGCAAGGGTGAAGTGGGGGGAGGAAAACAAGAGGCAAATGGCAAATAATGTAATGCAGGAGATAAGGGTTTGTGATGGGTACTTGGTATGTTGACTTTTGCGTAGACTCCCCGGCAACGGCGCCAGAAATCCTTCTTGCTACCTCTTGAGCACTGCGTTGGTTTTCCCTTGAAGAGGAAAGGGTGATGCAGCAAAGTAGCGTAAGTATTTCCCTCAGTTTTTGAGAACCAAGGTATCAATCGAGTAGGAGGCCACGCACGAGTCCCTCGCACCTACACAAACAAATAAAATCCTCGCAACCAACGCAATAAAGGGGTTGTTAATCTCTTCACGGTCACTTACGAAAGTGAGATCTGATAGATATGATAAGATAATATTTTTGGTATTTTTATGATAAAGATGCAAAGTAAAGAAAGCAAAAGAAAAATGGCACCAGAAATAGCTTGTTAATGGGAGATTAATATGATGGAAAATAGACTCGGGGGCCATAAGTTTCACTAGTGGATTCTCTCGAGAGCATAAGTATTACAGTGGGTAAACAAATTACTGTTGAGCAATTGACAAAATTGAGCATAGTTATGAGAATATCTAGGTATGATCGTGTATATAGGCATCACGTCCGAGACAAGTAGACCGACTCCTGCCTGCATCTACTACTATTACTCCACACATCGACCGCTATCCAGCATACATCTAGAGTATTAAGTTCAAAAAAACAGAGTAACGCTTTAAGTAAGATGACATGATGTAGAGGGATAAACTCATGCAATATGATATAAACCCCATCTTGTTATCCTCGATGGCAACAATACAATACGTGTCTTGCTGCCCCTACTGTTACTGGGAAAGGACACCGCAAGATTGAACCCAAAGCTAAGCACTTCTCCCATTGCAAGAAAGATCAATCTAGTACGAGCAAAGATAACCAATCATACATAAAAGAATTCAGAGAAGATTCAAATATTGTCCATAGATAAACTTGATCATAAACCCACAATTCATCGGTCTCAACAAACACACCGCAAAAGAAGATTACATCGAATAGATCTCCACGAGAATCATGGAGAACTTTGTATTAAGATACAAAGAGAGAGAGAATAAGCCATCTAGCTAATAACTATGGACCCGAAGGTCTGAGGTAAACTGCTCACACATTATCGGAGAGGCTATGGTGTTGATGTAGAAGTCCTCCGTGATCGATGCCCCCTCCGGCGGAGCTCCAGAAAAGGCCCCAAGATGGGATCTCATGGGTACAGAAGGTTGCGGCGGTGGAATTAGGTTTTTGGCTCCGTATCTGGTAGTTTGGGGGTATGTAGGCATATATAGGAGGAAGAAGTACGTCGGTGGAGCAACGTGGGCCCCACGAGGGTGGAGGGCGCGTCTAGGGGGTAGGCGCGCCCCCCTACCTTGTGCCTTCCTGGTTGATGTCTTGACGTAGGGTCCAAGTCATCTGGATCACGTTCATTCCGAAAATCACGTTCCCAAAGGTTTAATTCCGCTTGGACTCCGTTTGATATTCTTTTTCTGCGAAACTCTGAAATAGGCAAAAAAACAGCAATTCTGGGCTGGTCCTCTGGTTAATAGGTTAGTCCCAAAAATAATATAAAAGTGTATAACAAAGCCCATTAATCATCCAAAACAGAATATAATATAGCATGAAGCAATCAAAAAAATTATAGATACGTTGGAGACGTATCAGTTGACATGCTCGCGGTACATCTGGAGCGCGATCTCGAGCTCCAAGTTGGCTATTTCATCGGAGATCAACAATTCGAGGATGCGACGGCCATGTTCCTCTACTTCGCCCAGGTGGACACATGGGCCAAGGAGGCGATTGAGCCTACCGACCAGCACGTTTGCATTGAGCGGGCCGCAGACAAGGCAAATGGGGCGACCCATGCGAATGGCGCGGCGGGTGTCCGGTGGAAGTACGGCGCGGCCGGCCTCTGGTGCAAGTACAGCGTGGAGGGCCTCTGCCCACTCCTGGTGAGAATGGGGGTACCTACGGGACGTGTACCCAGCTACGATGCCCTGTCAATAGCAGGCAAGCGCCGGTGGATCCGCTCTTGCTGTGCGGCGCGCCGTGCCTCTCGCTCTGCGGCTCTCCAACGGTTTCGTTGTGCGGCGAGCCACAACCTATCAGCGCGAACGTGCCTAGCTTGCTCTGTGGCGTGCCATCGATCATGTTGTGCAGCAAGCTGCAGCCTCTCGGCGCTGACATGCCTATCTTGATCTGCGGTGCTGAAGCGGCATGCTTCAAGGGTTTGCTCAACCCTGGCGATGACGCGCGTCACGACGTCGTCCATCATGTTGCCGGGGAGCGCCTCGGCCTTGACGGGCCGTGGCGCCTTCTCGTTTTCCTCGTCGACGAGGTTGATGGTAGAGGCGGCGCTTTTGGTGGGTTAGCATGCTTGGAAAAGGTGGATGTGCTACAGGTTGCGCTTGTTGCCTCCGTGCGTCGCGCGCCGCCCAGTTTTATGCGCAATATTGCTGGGTGGCGGGAAACAGGTGAGGAAATGGCGGGAAACGGTGACGTGTTCATAAAACGCCATAAATTAATGGAAACTTAGCATATAAGGAATATCGAGCAAGCACAAGAAGTAGATGATGATCAGATGAACACAGACCACACTAGGGAACCCATCGGTGATGAATTCATCAATCGCAAATGGTTGTATACTAGCAAGCGTTTGCCTACAACACACACAGCTTATTCCATCACAAATAGGTCGGATGGATCAACTGTATGCCATGTATCACACATTGTCAAAAAGTAATGTGGTAGACCTTAGAGTTCTCTTAGATGAGCTATTGGTGGACTAACTAGTCCTTGCTGATATAGGATGCCTCTTCGCATCCTTATGGCGTACCCGGATGACCGCCCATCGCCCAATGGTCAATAGATGTTGTGTAGACAGAGGATATCACATACGTCTTATTAGAAGCAATAGTCTGTGTTATTATCGTTCTTCGCACACATTTCTGATTACACACATGTTTGTCGCGTATCACACACATCTTGTTATATTGAACCGTTTATGTTATCTTGGATTAACGCAAACAGTTCATCCGAGTGAACTGTTTGCCCTCTATCACACACACCTTGATCTGGCTGACCATTTCTTTTGTTCCGCCTAATCACAAACAGTTAATCCGAGTGAACCGTATGTCGTATATCGCACACACAGCTTCATCTGGCTGCCCGTTTCTGTTCTTCTGCCTCATCGCAAATAGTTCGTTGAACTGAACCGCATGCCCTGCATCGCTCACGCAACTAAAATCTGAACTGTGTTTGATGCATCCGTCATCGCAAACGTTTTGCACCTTTTTTGATGGATTTTTTACATCATCGTTTGTGATTATTGCATCGCACACAGTTTTATAGAAGGGTCTCTGATAACCCACAAGTATAGGGGATCAATTGTAGCCTCTTCCGATAAGTAAGAGTGTCGAACCCAACGAGGAGCTAAAGGTAGAACAAATATTCCCTCAAGTTCTATCGACACCGATACAATTCTACGCACGCTTGACATTCGCTTTACCTAGAACAAGTATGAAACTAGAAGTACTTTGTAGGTGTGATAGGATAGGTTTGCAAGATAATAAAGAGCACGTAAATAAAATCTAGGGGTTGTTTAGATAAAGACACAACTAAGTTGGTTTTAGTAGAGAGCTTTTGTCAACAAGAAAGTTATTTGTCCCTAGGCAATCGATAACAAGTACCGGTAATCATTCTTGCAACTTTATATGAGGGAGAGGCATGAGCTAACATACTTTCTCTACTTGGATCATATGCACTTATGATTGGAACTCTAGCAAGCATCTGCAACTACTAAAGATCATTAAGGTCGTGAAACCCAACCATAGCATTAAGTATCAAGTTCTCTTTACTCCCATACGCCATAACCCACCTACTCGGGTTTAAGTTTCTGTCACTCTCGCAACCCACCATAAGCAAATCATGAACATATTGCAACACCCTACAGCGGGCCCCCCCCCCTCACATTTGCGCGAGAACGAAGGGCACCGTAGGACAGCACCATAAATAAAATATACAATCATACCAACCAAGATCATGATTAACCCACATGACAAAATGGATCTGCTTAAACGTCATAGGATAACCATAGATCATTGGGAAATAATATATGGAGTTGAGCACCATGTTTAAGTAGAGATTACATCAGGGAGAAGAGGTGTTACACCGCTGCATAGAGGGGGAGAGAGTTGGTGTTGACGGTAGCAAGATTGTTGATGTTGATCGCTGTCCCAATCATTGCCCCGGTGGCACTCTGGTGCCACCGGAAGCAAGGGGGAGAGAGCCCCCCTACTTATTTTTCATCCTTGGCCTCCCCCTAGATGGGCAGGAGAGTCCCTCTCTGGTCCTTGGTCTCCATGGCGTCGGAGGAGCGGGAGCCCCTCCGTGATTGGATCTCCCTCTCTGTTATCTTCTGTTTCGAGATCTGGCCGAAAACCGTTTCTTATATTCCGGGAGATCCGTAACTCTGATTGCGCTAAGATTTTAACACGATTTTTTCCGGATATAAGCTTCCTGGCCCCCTAAGTAGAGGTCCAGCCGACGTACGAGGTGGGCACAACCCACCACCATGCACCAGGGGCCTCTGGCGCGCCCTCGTGTCTTGTGCCCTGTGTGGGCCTCCGTTTGCGGTGATTCCAACTCCCAAAAATCACATATATTCCAAAATAATTCTTCGTAAAATTTTATTGCATTTGGACTTCGTTTGATATGGATATTCTGCGATACAAAAAACAGGAACTGGCACTTGGCACAGGATCAATAGGTTAGTCCAATAAATCATATAAAAAGTTGCCAAAAGTATGTAAAACTTGTATAATATTGGCATGAAACAATCAAAATTTATAGATAGGACAGAGACGTATCAGTCTCTGATCGTAGTGTCGCGTTGGCAGCATCCTGCAGCAGTGCCCGTCCCAACACGGAGCTCACACATGGATACTAAGGCGAAAGAGAATTTTACACGTGGAAAATCCCCCATTGGTCCGGGCGGTTAATGGGTTAACGGATCAAACCAGAATCCAATAGCTTAATGGCGACCCGTTACGGTGGATGCCATGTGTCGGTTACCCTTAACGAAACCACTCCCATGACACGTCATTTATCGTCATGGAAGTGGACACTTCTAGGATGATAATTTTGGTATTTTCATGGAACACTTCTACGACCTCACATGTATGACTGTCATAAAATCAACATGGATGTACATGCATGACAGAAAACGTGACCTACTGTGACAAACACGTATCATCATGAAAGTGGTTTTTTTGTAGTGATAGTAAATGTAACAGTAGTAGTAGTAATTTTGTAGCGGTTGTAATAGTAGTAACTTAGCAAGAACAATATGTGAAAAACTCATAGGCATTGGATCAGTGATTTCGTTGGATGATATTCATCATGTAACAGTCATAACCTAGGGCGACGCAGAACTAGCTCCAGTTCATAAATATAATGTAGGCATGTATTCCGTAAATAGTCATACGTGCTTATGGAAAAGAGCTTGCATGACAACTTTTGTCCCACCCTCCCGTGGCAGCGAGGTCCATAAGGAAACTAAGGGATATTAAGGCCTCCTTTTAATAGAGAACCGGAACAAAGCATTAACACATAGTGAATATATGAACTCCTCAAACTATGGTCATCACCAGAAAGTAACCCAATTGTTGTCACCTTGGGGTTTACGGATCATAACACGTAATAGGTGCATATAACTTGCAAGATTGGATCATGAACATAGATATAATGATGAAAACATAAACGGTTCAGATCTGAAATCATGGCACTCGGGCCCTAGTGACAAGTATTAAGCATAGCAATGTCATAGCAATATCAATCTCAGAACATAGTGGATAATAAGGATCAAGCCCTAACAAAACTAACTTGATTACATGAGGAATCTCATCCAACCCACCACCGTCCAGCGGGCCTACGAAGCAATTACTCACTCCCGACGGTGAGCATCATGAAATTGATGATGGAGGATGGTTGGTGATGACGAAGACCGAAGACCCCCCTCTCCGCAGCCCCGAACGGGCTCCGGATCTGGCCTTCCGATGAAGAACAAGAGGTGGCAGCGGCTCCGTATCGTAAAATGTGATAAAACTTCCTCTCTTATTTTTTCTCCAAAAATGGAAATTTATAGGGTTGAAATTAGGGTCAGCGGAGCCTCGTGGGCCCCACTACCCACCAGGGCGTGCCAGAGGGGGGTGGCGCGCCCTGGTGCCTAGTGGGCAGCTAGCCCCCCCCCCTCCAATGGGTCTTGGTTCCAGTATTTTTTATATATTCCAAAATAATTCTCCAAAAAGTTTCATCCAATTCCGAGAATTTTTATTTCTGCACAAGAAACAACACCATGATATTTCTGCTGAAAATAGCGTCAGTCCGGGTTAGTTTCATTCAAATCATGCAAATTAGAGTCCAAAACAAGAGCAAAAGCGTTAGAAAAGGTAGATACGATGTAGATGTATCAAAGAGATGAGAGCTTATGATGGGTATTTGGTAGGCTTGATGTAGATTCTCCCCGGCAACGGCGCTAGAAATTCTTCCTGTTACTTCTTGAGCTTGCCTTGGTTTTTCCCCTTGAAGAGCAAAGGGTGATGTGGCGAAGTAGAGATAAGTATTTTCCTCAATTAAGAACCAAGGTATAAATCCAGTAGGAGGAACACACAAGTCTCCAATGATAGCACCTACACAAATAAACAAATACTTGCACCCAGTGCGATAAAGAGGTTGTCAATCTCTTCACGGTTACTTGCAAGGATGAGATCTGATAGAGATATGTGTAAAAGATAAATAAGAGTGTAAAATAAATTAAAGGTAAATAAATTGTAGCAAGGTATTTTTGGGTTTTTGGTTTTATAGGTATGAAAATGATATGATAAGAATAGACATGGGGGCATAGTTTTCACTAGAGGCTTCTCTCTTGAAACAACACATACGGTGGGTAAACAAATTACTGTTGAGCAATTGATAGAAAAGCGCAAAGTTATGACGATATCTAAGGCAATGATCATGAATATAGTCATCACTCCCGTGATAAGTAAACCGGCTGCTACCTGCATCTACTACTATTACTCCACACATCGACCGCTATGCAGCATGCATCTAGTGTATTAAGTTAACAAGAACGGAGTAACGCCTTAAGCAAGATAACATGATGTAGAGGGATAGATCCAATCAATATGAATAAACCCTACCTTTGTATCCTTAATGGCAACAATACAAATACATGCCTTGCTACCCCTTCTGTCACTGTGTGAGGACACCGCAAGATTGAACCCATTACAAAGCACATCTCCCGTTGCAAGACAAATCAATCTAGTTGGCCAAACCAAATCAATAGATCGAAGAGAAATATAGAACTATGCTAATCATGCATAAAAAGAGTTCAAAGAAGACTCAAATAATATTCATAGATAATCTAATCATAAATCCACGATTCATCAGATCTCAACAAACGCACCGCAAAAGAAGATTACATCGAATAGATCTCCAAGAACATCGAGGAGAACATTGTGTTGAAGATGAAAGAGAGAGAAGAAGTCATCTAGCTACTAGCTATGGACTCATAGGTCTGTGGTAAACTACTCACACATCATCGGAAAGGCAACAAGGTTGATGTAGAGGCCCTCCGTGATCGAATTCCCCTCTGGCGAAGTACCGGAACACGTCTCCAGATGGGATCTCACGAGGACAGAAACTTGCGGCGGCGGAAAACTATTTTTTGGTGTGCCCTCGGATATACGGGGAATATTTGGGTATTTATATAGCAAAGATTAGGGTTGGAGAGGAATCAGGGGGCCCACAATCCTGGGGGTGCCCCTAGGGCGCGCCACCAGGGCTTGTCGCTAACTGGTGGCCTCTCTGACCCCCTCCCGAAGGTTCCTCAGTGTCTTTTGGTTCAAGAAAAATCCTCAAAAAAATTTGTTTCGTTTGGACTCTGTTTGGTATTGATTTTCTATAAAAGACAAAAATAAAGAAAAAAACAACAACTGACACTAAGTTAATAGGTTAGTCTTAAAAATATAAAATAGCATAATAATGCATATAAAATATTCAAGATGGATAATATAATAGTCTGGAACAATAAAAATATATTACAAATACGTTGGAGACATATCAGTCTGTCTAATGAAAGCTCATATTAAACGCCCACGTGCGTCCAATAGTCGAGCATTCACTGAAGGGTGTGTAAACAGGTCGGCCCATTCTCATACGTCGAATGTAAAACTTCAGGAAAAATAAAAGCAGACACGTGCAGTCAAACTCCCGACCGTGGTAGTCGAGCTGGCAACTCTGGTTGGCTAAAACGCAACGCTAATATTTAAGTACTAGCTACAGAGGCTGGTCCTTTTTTATTTTCGAAATTTTCAACATTTCTTGGAAAAAATGTGAAGAAACTCTATTGGAAATGTGAATAATGATTGAAAAGGTGAACAAATTAACAATTTTGGAGAAAGTGAACAAAATTAAAAAAGACGAACAATGTTTTATATAAGCTCAACAATTTTTAAATATACATTGAAAAAATTTCTAATATACATTGAACAATTTTTTATTAAAAATTCAACATGTTTTAGATATACATAGAACAATTTTTAAATACACATTGTCGGTGTACTAGAGTAGGGGTACCCTAGTACCCCGAACTTGTGCACGGGCGGTAGCAGCATCCCGCGGCAAGGCTTGCCGGGTGACCGCCAAGACTCTCTGTGGTTCCCTTGAAGACAACTCAAGAACAAAGTACTCAAACCAAGGCCCCGGCAAGAGGAGCTTGCCGGGAAGAGACAAGGCCCCGGCAAGAGGAGCTTGCCGGGAAGGCCAATCAAGGCATAACAAGAAAGCTTGCCGCGACACGCCGCGCGTCCCGGCAAGGCCCGGTGAGCGACAAGCTCCCGAACACGACAAGACGATGACCCCGACAAGGTACTCGCCGGGGGCCCGCTGCCACTTGTACCCACGCTCCAGCGCACCCACCCGCGTGTCGCCATGAGGCTTCCTCAGGGGCGTGGGGCGGGAGCCTGTGCAGCCAGGGGTACACGGTGGCAAGCGGAGATGAAGAGAAGGCCATCGTGGCAAACGGTGGCGCTCCTAACGGTCACTTTTTGCACTGTTTAGACAACTCAGACGGGCATTCAATGACCTTGTCCCCTGCTGTCAGAGTTAGGTAGGGTGCACTGTGCCCACAGTAGCGGTAGCTGCACCTACCGCATCCTTTTCCATTTTTACCCTTCTAGTCTACGTTGCCACCTGTCGGTGACCCCTTGAAAGTATAAAAGGAGGCCCAAGCGCAAAGTAGAGGGGGTTCGACTCATTGGAAACATCGGGAACACTCTCACGCTCGGTCTGGCAGCGTCCATCGCTCCTGAGCAAGAACTCAATACACACAAACAAGCAGCAGTAGGGTTTTACGCATCCGTGCGGCCCAAAGCTGGGTAAAAACCGCTCGCGTGTACTGCCTCGATCCGCTCTTTGTGCGCTCTCCGCCTCCCTCCGAACCGAAAGGGGCCCGGTCCCCATAGGTGTTGGTGGATCAGCCTCCCCCGACATCTTTGGCGCGCCAGGTAGGGGGCGTCGAGATTGTGCGAACCCGATCCGGCGTGCACGCGAGCTAAATCTTCATCGTCTTCATCGACATGCCACCGAAGAAGAAGGATTCGGAGGCGGCTGTTCCGTCTGCGTCGCTGTCACCGCCTCCGGAGCAAGCGGGTGGTGGAGTGGACGCCGGCAGAAGAATGGGCGTCGACGAGGGAGCCCTCAGTGCGGCCAAGTCCAAGGACAAGGCGGCACAGACCTCGGCGTCCATGCGCGCACCGTGCCCCTCTCAGGAGGCGCGGGACCAGCAGCGTCATGGCGTTCGCAGTGCCATACGTCCGCTGGGCCAAGATCAAGCCGGTTGTTCTTTGGTCGATCAGGACGACGCCAAATCGAGCCACTGGCCAGACACCCTTCGCTCTAGTCTACGGAGCAGAGGCAGTTCTCCCCATGGAACTCGTTTACGGGTCACCTCGAGTGCTCGCTTATGATGAGCTCGAGCAAGAGCAGTTGCGCCAAGATGACGCGCTGCTCCTTGAGGAAGACCGTCTTCAGGCTGCTGTGCGAGCCGCTCGCTACCAGCAAGCTTTGCGTCGCTACCATAGCCGCAAAGTTAGAGCCAGAAGCTTCGAGGAAGGCGACCTTGTTCTTCGGCGTGTTCAGTCCGCCAAGAATTCCAACAAGTTGACGCCGAAGTGGGAAGGCCCTTATCGGGTGAAACGAGTCACTAGGCCCGGCGCTGTCCGCCTTGAGACCGAAGATGGTATTCCGGTGAGCAACTCCTGGAACATTGAACATCTTCGTAAGTTTTACCCGTAGGGCGCGGTTGCCGGAAGCTTTTCCGGCAACCACCTTTTGTACAAGTCTTGCCGCTGTTGCATGTAATCCTTTGTACAAAGCCGGGCGCAGACCCCGTGCACCAGTAAAGTTCATGTGCCCCGCACATCTTGTCAGTTTTTTTATGCTATAATCCTTTTTCGCATATGTTATCTGACACTTTGTGCAGCACCAGACCCCGGTAAGCGATAATGAGCACAAGGCTCCATATCATTACTTTATTTCTCTGTTTCTTTCTCAAAAGAAGGAAGGTTCCCTCGCCCACAAAGTTTACCGGGGGGAAGGAGAAGATAATGGTGTGGACCAGGCCGTTCAAGAAAGTTTCTCCTTGCCGGGAAGCAGACGACAGAAAAGCTAAGTTGCTAAAGTTTGAGCAATCAGTTCTTTTAAGTTTTTGAGTTATTTTTCTTGAATGACCGTGCTTTGTATGGAAAACCTGTGCGCGGAGGAACCAACTCGTAGCTAGCTGCGCCCTTACTTTGTTTCGAGTCCGCTCAACAACTTAAGTGAGCTGCAACTAGTTGCGACAAGGTTGTTTGTCGGTAGCGACCCCGCCAGCAGGCTACTGAAGTTCCGCACTCGGCGCTCGCGGCAAGGGTGCCTGCACCAACAAGTTTCCCTAGAAAGTGTAGGGCAGAACCATACAAAGCCAAGAGTCGAGTAAAGGAAGTAACACAGCAATTTTTTGCCTAAGATAGAGTTATATTACAAAAATAACTTGTCGCGCCTCTAATAAAGTGTTCCCATGACACGACTGGCAGCGCCAGCACCTGGGCCCCGGCAAGCCAGTATCGCTGGGGGCTGCGAGTGCCAAGAATCGTCCACGGCAAACCAGAGTTGCCGGGGGCTGCAATATCAGATAAGTCTTTCATCCCTCATCATGCATCCTCTTATGGACTGGGGAATGCGAAACCGCGTTTCTTCCCGAAAACTGCCGTGCTCTCTCAACTCTAGGCCCTGGGGCTCGTTCCCGGGGCCAAGTTTGGTCGTAGTCGCGGCAACAAAGGAATGAAACGAGGAGACCGCACCCACCTCGTTCCCGCTTCCGTCAAAGGCGTGAGAAAGGTCGAGCGACGTGGGAAGGCGGCAGGGCCTGTTGCCGGGAGATGAAATGTCTGTCCGAGGGATACCAAGGATTTGCTCCTTGGCGTGGGTTCAACCCGCGAGACAAATAACCCGGCAAGCATCCCCTTTTTCATTAAAAAACATCCCACTCAGGTACAGTCCATAGAGGATGAAAAACATGAAAGAGAGGATTACAAGTTTTAGATACAGCTAAGGCTCGAAGGCTTACAAATTAAAAAGATAAGATGCCCGTAATCCCTTTCCTGTCCCTCTCTTCAGGAGGCAGGTCAAGGAGGCGAAAAGGACAAAAGGAGCACCTAGGCGAGCTACGGGTGCCAGAAGACACCAAGAGAACACCCGGGGGCCGTCCGAAGGCTGGACGGCGATGGCGGCGCTGGAAGCGGGGCTCGAAGACGGGGCGGGAGGACGTCAGCACGCTGTCGAGGGCACCACACCCTCGTACTCCGACCTGACGGCCTTGTCGCCAGCCCTCCTCCCCTTCCGCAGCCTCCCTACACCAGCCGCCCAAGGAGACGACCCCGGGGAGTTCAAGGAGCCGGCGACACGGATGATGGGGTCGTCGGTGCCACGCGAAGCGGCGCCCGACGCCTAGTCGGATCCGCCATCCCGCGGCCCGCTACCCTCATCGTCGCTGTCGCTCTTCTCCTCGTCACTCTCGCTCGAGGAGGAGCCTTCACTATCGGAGGAGCTGTCCACGCAGCACTTCGCCCGAGTGCCGAAGCACCCGAAGACCTTGACGGAGAGGAGATCGCCCTCCATCAACTTAAAATGGAGGGTAAACCCCTCCATCAGGCTGTGGATACGGGCGAACGTCTTCCATCCTCGATCAAGATACATCACATTAGGGGCTGGGAATACAACGCGGACTCACGTGCCGCTGATCCCACAGCCCCTCATGTGCAGTCTCAGTGTCTCGGGCGGGTCCAACTCCATCGCGCTCGCAAACGGAGCTGGAAGCCGGAGGCGACGACGAGGCGCCCGGCGCAGCTTGACGAAGAACTCGCAAGGGTCGTCCCCTATATGGACCGCCGTGGGGGGAGGAGCCGCCGACGGAGGCGAAGCTGGCGCGCCGCCCCGCCCGCCTCTTCCCCGAGCGCCTCGACCTCGTCCTCGACCTCGTCCGTGACCTCGCCCCCTCCCTCTTCCCCTCATGGCTGGCTCTGCCACTACGGGCGCGGGAGAGGGAGAGGTGCGCTCTCTGGCGGCGACCCTCGCCGCCACCGATGAAGGGCCTGGGTTCCCTTTCTCCATGGCAAATGAGAGAAAGGGGAGCAGAAGCTGAAGAAAGGAGGAGATGAGAGAGTGCGGGTTTCTGTGCTCCCCTCCCGCTCTTTATAAAGGAGCGAGGTGGGGGCTCGGCCGCCCCGCTCAGCGAATCAAGGCACGGGAAGAGCAGGGAGTCAGGGCCACCCCGCTGCCTCTGCTCGCGACGGCCCAGTTTCCCACTTCCACCGTCCACGACCCCAAGCGCATGGGAGCCGCGTGGCGGGGATGCAGAACCAAGGCGACGGATGAGGCGGCCTCGCTCCGCCTCGTGATCGCGGGGAGTGGACGTCCCGAAAATCGCGCACCGGCCCCATCCAGTAAATGCACCACGCCCCCACGCCTACCTCCGTTTAGGGAGGAGGGCGTGAACCGTCCCCATCATCGTGGCCTGACGCATGCTCGAGGGGCTTAGCCCCGCGCACGCCGCCCGCGTCACCCACGACGCCGCATTTGACGCGTGCCGTTCTGGGCGTGCGCGGTGGGAGCGGAGAGATATGCGGCGTGACCTAGGCCGCGCATGCCCGTGCACTGTTTTGGGCCTGGCCCAACAGCGGTCGGCACCGTGTCTGGCCCAGGCCCGGGGGCTCCTGTCGGTGTACTAGAGTAGGGGTACCCTAGTACCCCGAACTTGTGCACGGGCGGTAGCATCATCTCGCGGCAAGGCTTGCCGGGTGACCGCCAAGACCCTCCATGGTTCCCTTGAAGACCACTCAAGAACAAAGTACTCAAACCAAGGCCCCCGCAAGAGGAGCTTGCCGGGAAGAGACAAGGCCCCGGCAAGAGGAGCTTGCCGGGAGTGCCAATCAAGGCATACCAAGAAAGTTTGCCGCGACGCGCCGCGCGTCCCGGCAAGGCCCGATGAGCGACAAGCTCCCGAACACGACAAGACGATGACCCCGACAAGGTACTCGCCGGGGGCCCGCTGCCACTCTGTACCCACGCTCCAGCGCACCCACCCGCGTGTCGCCATGAGGCTTTCTCAGGGGCGCGTGGCGGGAGCCTGTGCAGCCAGGGGTACGCGGTGGCAAGCGGAGATGAAGAGAAGGCCATCGTGGCAAACGGTGGCGCTCCTAACGGTCACTTTTTGCACTGTTTAGGCAACTCAGACGGGCATTCAATGACCTTGTCCCCTGCTGTCAGAGTTAGGTAGGGTGCACTGTGCCCACAGTAGCGGTAGCTGCACCTACCGCATCCTTTTCCATTTTTACCCTTCTAGTCTACGTTGCCACCTGTCGGTGACCCCTTGAAAGTATAAAAGGAGGCCCAAGCGCAACGTAGAGGGGGTTCGACTCATTGGAAACGTCAGGAACACTCTCACGCTCGGTCTGGCAGCGTCCATCGCTCCTGAGCAAGAACTCAATACACACAAACAAGCAGCAGTAGGGTTTTACGCATCCGTGCGGCCCGAAGCTGGGTAAAAACCGCTCGCGTGTACCGCCTCGATCCGCTCTTTGTGCGCTCTCCGCCTCCCTCCGAACCGAAAGGGGCCCGGTCCCCATAGGTGTTGGTGGATCAGCCTCCCCCGACACACATTAACCATTTTTGTGATATATGCTGAAGATTTTTCCAATACACGATGAACTTTATTTTAAAATACATTGAACATTTACTAATACTGTGCACTTTTTCTAAATACATGATGAACATATTTGTAATACACAGTGAACTTTTTCTGTAATACACAAAAGAGAATAAAATAAATAAATAGGAAAAAATAAAAACCAGAAGAAAAACTCAGAAAAAATAAAACAACCAAAAATGTTGTGAATAAAAAGCAAAAAGTGAAGAAAACAGAAAAAATAAAAAACGGTAAATAAAAACTGGTCCAGAAACCTTCTAGAAGGTTCTGAAACCAGACAAGAACCTTCCAGAAGGTTCCCAAACCGTGATCCCTCAGGGAAGAAAAGTGCATCGCTGCCGTGGGCCGGGCTAAGTGGACGCTAATCGAAAGCTCATCCTGGTTACCGTTTACGGGCGTCAAATAGCGATTGCCCTTGTGTGTATCTTTCGGCCCATTATTTTCGCGGAGGGAATATATTTCTTGACGCGGCCCATACAAGCCACTTCGGCCCACTTTTGTATTCGACGGATGGAGCATCGACAGCTAGAAACAGAACCTGCCTTACTGCGGGCGTGCTTATACTGGAGAGCTCCTAATCGGCGCCTTCAACACCTATTAGTCGATCTGGCGTCTACTATGTGCCTAAGCCGGCTGCATACACAATGCCCACTCATTCGCATATGTTATATACGTTCACCTAGACTGTTTGTTTTGTTCGTTTGTTCATGTGGACTCATTCGTTTGATAATTGGCAAAGTGTGCTGAAATTTTTGAAAAAACTTCACGAATCAGAAAAAGTTCGCGAATTTGCGAAGTTCATGAAATCAGAAAAAAATCGCTAATGTGAGAAAAAAATTGATTTTTTAATAAAATAGGTGAGTTTGAAAAAAAAGATCATGCATTTCAAAGGGTTTGTAGATATTTCAAAAGTTCATGAAATTTTGGAAAATTTCATGAAGTTTGAAAAAAATGTTTAACGGTAAAAGTTCAAGAAATAAAAAAAGTTCATGAACTCAAAAAAGTTCATGAGTTCAAAAAATGTTCGTGGGATTATAAAAAGTTCATGCATCCAGAAAAATCATGGATTTTAAAAGTTTATGTATTCTTTTATTATATTGAATAAAAGTTGATCAAATTGAAAAAAGTTCATGCATTTGAAAAAAACATCATGAAATAGAAAAGGTAAAACAAATGTTCATTCATTTCGAAAAAGTTAGGAACTTCAAAAAATTTCACGTGTTTAAAAAAAGCAACAAGATAAATGAAAAAGGAAATAAAAAACGAGTAAAAAACAAAGAAAAGCGGGCCAAAACAAAGCCGAAAGAGAAGAGAAAAGTAGATACTTCTTTTCAGTGTTATATCTGAGGCAGAACAAAGAAGAGAAAATAAGTTGCTGGGCATAGTAGGTGAGCGGTCACAGATGGTTACCGTGGTTCGTAGTGAACTATGAGGCTTAGACTACCCACAGTGGGTGTAACATAGGTGATAATATCACACATCTTTAGATAAAACACATGATGTGACGAATAATTAATGAGGAAAGAGAGGCATCTGGTAACATAGCTAGTTAGTGTAACATCACATATACCAAGATAAAATGATGTGGTGTGCGCTGTTTGCGAATAACCCATAAACAGGCGCTTAAGGCGCCGTTTAGGGTTTGCCGTCAGGCCTAGCCATCCATGTGATCACTAGGGCGCATCTATGTGCCGTTACAGGGACTGCTGCTTGGGCCGGCCCAGGGACCGCGCCTGCTGATGTCACCCATGTTTTTTCCCTACAAATTTTGGTTTTTATTTTTATTTTTTATTTTTTATTATTTCCTATTATTTATATTCTGAATTATTCTTCATATGTTATAAAAATAATTTACATAAAATTATAAAAATATTAATCATGCATTTGAAAAATCTTAAACATGCATAGCCAAATGTGCATGCAAAAAATGTTATTGTTATTTTAATACTGTCACGTGTTTTTAAAAAAGTACATGACATTTTAAAAAATATTTATGAAATGTACAGAAAATATTTGAGTAATTTAAAAAGAATGTTTTGTACATTGAGAAAAATGTATGTCGCATTTTAAAAGAATATTTTTCTGGACATTTGCGAAAAAAAAATTATAAATGTAAAAAAGAAACGTTTGCGTAATGTAAACACATGTTTCATACCATTAAAAACACACGTGACGTTTTTTAAATACAATTCTGGCTACTCAAAACAAATGTTCGTGACATTAGTAAATGCTTATGCAATGTAATAAAAATGTTCTAGTAGGTTAAAAAAATATTTATTTCTATTGAAAAAATGTACGTGACAGTTTAACGACTTATTCATATGTTTCCAAAAAATATCTTTGATTTTTTAATGCTTATATATATATATATATATATATATATATATATATATATATATATATATATATATATATATATATATATATATATAGGCTAACGCTATTCTAAGCTTGAGTGTAGAATAGCTTATTCTACACCCAGTAACGCTACGTACAAAATCTAGTAAAATACTATACAAAATGTAGTAATTCTGAAATATTTTTTTTACTAACCAAGTTTTTGATTTACTATGTTCTCAAAAAAATTACTGTATTTTATATGCTACGTTACTATATTTTGTATAGAGCATTACTAGGGTGTAGAATAAGCTATTCTACACTCATGCTTAGTTTAGCATTACTATATATATATATATATATATATATATATATATATATATATATATATATATATATATATATATATATATATATATATAGGCTGGCACTATTCGTCATCCTGGGTGAGGAATAGTTATTCTTTACCCCCTCTATTTTACCATGAATGCACCGTAATTTTACGTTCCGTAAGTTTTGTCTTATTTTCAACGCAAAAAGGGACCGTAAGAAAATATATAATCGCCATAAAAAATATTTTATGTTATGTAAAATTACAAACGTAAAAACATAGTCTAAAATACACATAAATTGCAAATTTTCTTGTCTTATGACCTATATTTTTATTTTCTTATGTCAAATTTTACGTAGTGAATCAATATGAATGTAACTATTTGAATTCGAAACGTAATTTAATTATGAAATGATTGTAAGATTACCTCGGGTGAAGAATAACTTATTCTACATCCTGGGTGATGAATAGTAACACTATATATATATATATATATATATGAAAATGGGTTAGTACTCCTAGGAGTATGTACTCCCACCTCCA
This sequence comes from Triticum aestivum, assembly GCF_018294505.1. Classification (NCBI taxonomy): domain Eukaryota; kingdom Viridiplantae; phylum Streptophyta; class Magnoliopsida; order Poales; family Poaceae; genus Triticum; species Triticum aestivum. The sequence continues at coordinate 476,809,508 of NC_057794.1, forward strand.
TGCACCATCCCATCTTATCCAGACTATTTCATGCTTCCAATAATTAAATTGAATTATGTATGGATAATCACGTGGCAGTTCAAAATCGCTTAAACAGAATTCTTGTTTTTAGGGATAAACAAAACGACACCCCCACTTGCTTGAAAACCCCCATCGTCATTTGTTACATCCCAAACGTCTTACGGCTCTCGTCAAGCTCCGCCGCTGCCAGCGTTGCCGACTGCGAATGATGGTGACAATCGCCGTCCCCGTATATAGCCAGCAGGTCTCTGGCATCTAGATCAAGCACTCTCCTTCGGCGCTACTCCACCTGGTAGAATTGGCCAGATCTCAAACCGGGTACGCTGCACTTACGTCCAAGTATCACCATTGTTTTTCCCGTACAGGTAATTAGTGGACGGGAGGTAATTGGAGGAAGGGTATGGAACTATCAAGTTGTGTTCAGGTATATGTACAAGATGATGTAGGTGCGTCAAGTTTTCTTACTGTATTTTTTCTCCAGTTGCTTGTTGTAGGTCACAATAATGAAGTCGGCGGGGCTTCTCAACGAGGAAGAGGAGATGAGGCCAGCCGGCGGCTCAACAAGACGGCTCGACCATGCATGCATACATGCATGCAGATGTGATGCGTCGCGATGGCTCGACGATGTAGACTAATGCATCCGGCGACGGGTTGACAACGTTTTCCGTGACAACAGACAACTCCATCGTAGTTAGCATTTTGGTCGCTCACAGTCAAGTTACTTCATCCATGGTGTGGCCATAGATCCAATTGGACATGGATGTGGCATAGTCGAGCTTTCTTTGCACTAGTCTTCTGCGGACCCAACATGCGCGAACGTGTTGTCAGGGTGCAGAATATGTAAATCAATCTGCATCCAACTATCCAACATGTATATACTTTCTTATGGATAGCACGTACTTCTTTTTGGGTAGCTTATATACTCCTTTGATCTGTACAAGATATACTTCATGCCAAAAATTTCAAGTATAAAGTCCATAAGGAAACAAGTACGTGCATACTCTTAATGTACGTCAATGATACCTCTTTCACATAATAAATAATGTTCACTGCAAAAACAACATACTAAATAATGATGCCTCATTTTTGGATGCTTGGCACATACCACTTAAATAAAAAAGTATATGCGAAGAAAATGCAGTATATACTACCTATGAAAAATCAGTACATACATACCCATTCATTAAAGATGTACATACTAATTTGGATGTTTAATATATACCACCCAAAAATCAGTATATACTACTTTAAAAATAGGTGGTATTATATACCTCACATACAACATTTTAAAATATAGTACATACCCCTTTAAAGAGAAGTATATCTCATTTGAGAAAAGAACCATATACTCCTTCCCAACAATCAGTTATCATCTTTGCAAAGGAAAAAAATCAGATATCAATATATACTGATCAATATTGCATGTTTCATACGAAGGATACTCCACCATAAACATACGGTAGTATATACTATGAGAATAGTAGTATATACTCCATTCAAAAAACAGATATGTATATACTCCTTTGAAACAATCAGTAAGTATGTAGACGTTTTTACATAACCCCATGTCCAGATGCCAATAAATAATTAATTCAAACTTGAATTGCACGGTTCAGTCTAATCTCTTGTTAGCTACGCATGCATGGGGGAGTTCTGGCGGGCTGGTTGTTAGATCTGTTCGGCCACCATTTAAGGAATTGGGTATAATAATAAAAACTAATGGTGGGAGTACATACCTCTGGGAGTATATAAAAGAGGAGTCCCAAACATATACATAAACATAAACACTATTCTGATCATGGGATGAGAATAATATTCTGATCATAACCTGACCTGCCCCGCTAATAGTACGTTGAACTTCCATGTGAACTACGTTGAACTTTCGCCAACATTGCCCAAATGGGGCTTGCGATATATCGTTGGAAAGCTATGGACACCAGTATCATGACCCAACTTAAATTTTTGGCAAAATGCAAGCGGTTTAAGAGCAGTTTTGAAAACCATTTTTTCTTCACACAAAAAACATGAATCATGTTTTCGATCGCATTTCTAAATTGTTTATCGAAATGAGGCATATAATATGGCGTTGAAAAGCTGCTGCAAAACCGCTCCTTCCATATGTTGAAAGTTTTCTCTAATTCCCTATGGTTAAAGAGCAATGTGAAAAAACGTAAAATTTCGCAAACCGAACACCCGAGTTCGTATTTTTCGATGCCATTTCTAAACGGCTAATCCAATTGAGGCAAATAATATGGCGTTGGAAAGCTTATGAAAATGCGCTACTTTTTTATGTTAAAAGTTTTTTCTAATTTTGAACAGTGTAAAAGTAATTTAGAAAACGGTACAAGTCCTACTGAGTTCGTATTTTCGAGCTCATTTTTTAACCGTGCGTCCGAATGCAGCAAATGATTTGGCGTTCAAAAGCTTGAACAAATACGAAACTTTTTTGTATGTATTGTTTCTCCCAATTCCTTACTGTTTTAAGTCAGTTTTGAAAATGGATAAAAATGTATTTTCCCTGTAATTTCTACAAACTTTATCCGAATGAGGCAAATAATATACCGCTGAAAAGCTACGGAAAATGCGAAACTTTTTCATGTTGATGGTTTTCTATGATTCCTAGTCGTTTTCATGTAATTTCGAAAACGACGAAATCATTTGTTCTGCCTTTATCGCGAAACAAATTCTTCAAAAATGCACCGCGTGAAGAACCTGAACTTCTCGTCGCGTGTACCTGAACTTCACTCTGCTTTTCACGTGCTTTTTTTGCCCGTTGATCTCCATCCACTACTTGTAGCTCTCCATCCACTCATCGAAATTGAGCAAGTGATATACCGGTGGAAAGCTGATGTAAATATGGAACTTTCCCGTGTTGATCTTTTTTTGTACTCGCGACGATTTTAAAAGTTTTTCATCTCAAATTCATTCACTATAGTAGTCGAACTTTCTGCTGTTTCCACATTGAACTCATGTGGCATATTTTCGTTTGTAATTTTCTTATCCATTTCGTCAGTGTTACACAAATGATATTCTTGTTGTACATACCTCTCTCACAATATTTTTTTAACTTTCTCCGACCGAGGACTTTAACTTACACAAATGATTTTCCTACCACTTTGAAATAAATTAGAAAATGACTTGATCATGATTGCTGCCTTCATCGCGAATGGAAATGCACTGTGTGAAGTAGTTGAACTTCTCGGACATGTCTGTTTGAACTTCACTCTGTTTTTTATGTGCTATTTTTTGCACTGCGTGAAGTAGTTGAACTTCTGGGGCAAGTCTGTCTGAACTTCACTCTATTTCACTTTATTGTATTTTTTTCTTATATGAAATACGCACCATGTAGTACGTGAACTTCTGGCTGTTATCACTTTGAACTTCGCTCTGGTTTGAGATAATTATTTTAAAACATAAAAAATAACATTTTTTATGTATTTTGGACATCTAAATACACGGTGAACCTCTCTCACAAGATTTTTTTAACTTTTCCTCGCCGAGTACTTGAACTTCTAGCAACCATTTTTTCCGTTTATGAGTTGTTTTTAAAAGTGCAAAAATGGTGTTGTGTTTTTTATTTTTTGAACAGGTAAATCCTAGGTTTTAATAAACTCTGAACTTCTCTGTTATTTCAATTTGAACTTCACCTTTTCATATTTTGAGGAAAGAATTGTATTCGATTTTTATACGGAAAAATCAAACATGGAAATACGAGGTGAACCTCTCTCGCAAGAATTTTTGAACTTCCCTGGACAGAGCACTTGAACTTCTTTAAACAAACCTTTTATGCTTTTATTTTTCTATATTTTTATTCTCACCTGAAATGCATTCGTTGCAGTACTTGAACTTCTCGTTGGTTTCACTATGAACTTCTGTCACATTTTTGTGTATACGTCGAATTACACGCAATTGAAGGTCGGACGTCATTTCTTGCCATTTTAAACCATGTAATTGGAGGTCGGTCGTCTCGCAATATAAATTCTGAACCGTGCACGAAGGAATTCACGGTGAGCCTCTCTCACAAAAACAACATTTTTATGCGTTTTCCCACATGTAAATACACGGTGAGCCTCTCTCACAAGTATTTTTGAACTTCCCCGAGCCAAGCACTTGAACTTCTAGAAAACAATTTTTTTAGACTTTGCTTTTTTATTTTTATTTTGTCATATGAAACACACACCCATGTAGTACATGAACTTCAGGCTGTTATCACCTTAAACCGCTCTCTCCTTTTTTTTGCCCCAAGTCCTAAAACACTCATCAAAATTGAGCATGTAAATCCAAAGTTTTTATAATCTCTGAACTTCTCTGCTTTTTTAATTTGAACTTCTTAGATTTATTTCTTAGAAAAGAAAAAGTGATTTTTATGTAAACATCATACAACTTTTTTAAAATTGAATTTCATAATTTTCGCATACAAACAAGAAGAATTTGAGTTTTTCGTATACATTGAAGTACTTCATTTTTTAGTTTGAAATTATTGACTTTATTTTTAAAATCAAATTGCTCCAAAAATATTAAATGACAAAATGATGCTACCCTTTAGCAATGAAAAAATGAATTATTATATATATGAAACCACTCTATTTTTTTAATTTTTAAACCACTTTCTGTATTTTTAGAAATGGGAAAAATTTGAGTTTTTTTAGTAAATGTTGAACTTCTTGGTTATTCTGAACTGAACTTCTTGGTTTATTCGTTAGTAACGGGAAAAATTTAAGATTTTGTAATAAATAATGAACTGCTCCATTTCTTGAAATTGAACTTCTTGATTTATTATTTAGTATTGAGGAAAATCTGAGTTTTTCATGTACATTAAACTATTATACTTTTTTAAAATAAACTTCTTGGTTTTTTCAATTTGGACTTCTTGGTGTTATTCATTTGTAACGGAAAAACCCTAGTTTTGTAATAAACATCGTAAAACTTCTTGGATATTTCTGAATTTAACTTCTTCGTTTTTTCGTTAGTAACGGGAAAAATTATGAGAAAAATCTGATTTTTTGCAGACATCGAACTTCACCATTTTTTAAATTTGAACTTCTTAGTTTTATTTGTTAGTAATGGGGAAAATCTTTTTCTATAAATATCAAATCGCTCCGTTATTTTAATTTGAACTTCTAGATTTTTTATAAAATAGGGGAAATCAATTTTTAATTATTCCATTTTTAAATTTGAACTTCTTTTATTCTTTAGTAACGAGAGAAAAAAATCTGAGTTCTTTATAAACTTTGAACCTCTCTATTATTTTAATTTAAACTTCTTTAGTTTTATTCTTTGAGAAAAATATGGTTTTTCAATAAGTATCTAACATTTTTTTTGAAAAAAATGAACTTCACATTTTTCTAGTACAAGCGAAAAGAATTTGAGATTTTCGTATACATCAAAATACTCTGTTCTTTTAATTTGAAATTCTTCATTTTATTCTTTAGGAACGAGGAAAATCAAAGTTTTTGAAAATACCGAAACTTCAAAGGTGCAAGTCGTGATGAAATGAACTTTTATATGATGAAATGAAATTTTATGTGTTACGTGTTAGTGTTTAGAACACATATGGAATCAAAGATGGACCAGAGGAATACAACTTCACAATTTCTCATGGCCAACGTCAAGAGGCATAAGCATTAGTCACTTTACGAGATTACAACTTAGTACTAACTAGCACAAGAGAATCAAAGATGGATCAGATCTTGAATCGACGACGGGTCAGAGGAGCCTGTCGTCTAGAAACCAAGTTCATAACACTACAATCCAGCTCCCAAAATAACTAGCACAAGAGGCATAAGCATTAGTCACTTTACCAGATTACACCTTAGTACTAACTAGCACAAGAGAATCAAAGATGGATCAGATCTTGAATCGACGACGGGTCATAGGAGCCTGTCGTCTAGAAACCAAGTTCATAACAGTACAATCCAGCTCCCAAAATAACAGTACGACTTGTGGGATTTTATTCCTTTGTTGATGTTTCGTCTTTTGTATTTATCCCAAGAAGAACACACCAATCTTCAAGCGGCCCTGTGGCCTGAACTATGAAAGCTTGAAGTATGTGAAATACTGCAAAGAATGCTTGAAGTATGTGAAATAATGCAAAGAATGCTTGAAGTATGTGAAATACTGCAACTAGTCAGTGGCTTCTGAAGAACAAAAAAGCGATGTATGTAAATACTGCAAATAGTGTTTAACTTTTCCAATGATAATAAAAGTGAACTTCATGGTGGCAGTAGGTGGAGGTGGAGGACCTCAGCGCCAGTGGGTCGCAGTGGCGCGCGCGACCAGATGCATTTCAAGAGCCCCTCTAGATGCAGGTCAAGAAAGCCCTCAGCTGCAGGCCAAAGGGATGGGAGGCGGTGTTTGGTCGAGAGGCGAGCGAGTCAGGGTGGGCAGGTTGCTGTAGGCCGGAGGGCGCGCGTGATTGAACTTTGAACTTCTTTTGTCTTTTAAATTTGAACCTCAAGGTTTGTTCTTGAAATGGGGAAATCCTTTTTAATATAATTTTTGAAATGATCATTTTTTAATTCAAAATTCTAGGTTTTTCACTCGTGTGCACACATTATTTAGAGAGAATAAAAAGTATGCGTACATTTTTGTGAAGTAAATAGCAAGAGAGAAAAATATAGGGATATGGTGTTGAGAGCAAGCCTATTGCTTAGGCCAACACATGTCCAGCAATCCTACAAGCACACACACACACACGCACATGTCCTGTAACCACACAGGAGTAATGTTAACCACTATGACGGCCGGTGTATAACTGTAGTACAACTTGGCGTACATCTGTAGTAGAATTTTCATGGTCGTTGACGTACAACTGTAGTAAGAATTAGCGTATAGCCGTAGTAGAACTTCACCACCACTGGCGTTTAGTCGTAGTATAGCATATATGTGTAGTAGAACGTCCTGTGGTGATAACAGGTGCAGGTGGCGCGACTTAAGTAGTGCAGAAGCAGTCAGCAGAACAAGGGCTGACTCGGCAACGGAAGGCTTGCGCGTGCGGATTCAGATTTGCTTGCGTTGGATACTGAACGAAAGGATTCTGCCTGTGACCACGGTGGTCCAGCGACGCGAGGTGTGTGGCATCGCGAAGGGAGTTAGAGGAGCCAATCAAACACCTGCCAATTCAGATCCATAATTTTTTGTCAGTTGAAAATTAAGAGTAGATAAGCAGCAAGACTAGCATATTTCCCCTTTTTGTTTGTTTGTAGAAGATGTACATTGGTATTGCTGTTTGAAAACGAGCTCTGCTGATGTTTGAAGAGTAACATATCTAGTTGAGTATTCTACAAACATGTCCATCCGCTTCAATAATTCATAGCGTTGACCATACAAACTCAGAGTGCATTCAGCAGTAGGAACAACATGACACCATCAACTGTCGACTAAATCCAACAGCCTGCCATCAAATTATACACAAGTGAGCTCGCGATGTAAAACATTGTTGATCTAGAATTCTTTTCCACCTGCTAGTAGCTTTTGCCTGCAGCTGCTTGTTGCTGCTTGCTTGCCCGCCAAAACCAGCACCCACGTGCCAAGAAATGTTGTTGCCGCCGGCCAAATTGTCAACTGCATAGGTATGTTCGCTTGACATTGCATCGGCTTCACTCGATAGATTGTCACTGGCTTTCTTCTAAGATGATGCAGTCTACATCAAGTGGCCATTTGAGGAGAGGATTCACATATGTAGTGAAGAAACACAAAATGGCGCCCGTCATGGATGGTGCGCTGGCGAGAATAGCATGGTTGCAGTGGGATCCGAGGGACATTGTTGCGCCTATGAACTTACCTGGGCTTTGTCATTGAACGGCCTAGGCACCGCGGTGGAAGAGCCCCACCGGGATTAGGCAGTGCGGTGGCTGTGGAGCCTCGCCGGGTGAAGTCGGGAAGAGCCGGAGGGCGGGAGACACAGCCGTGGGTTGCTGGCGCACGACGCCCCGGGGAGGCCTGCATCGCGTGGGGGAGGAGACTTTGCAGCGAAACCGGAGGCACTCGCTCGATCTCGTCAACGGGGAAGAACGCGGGCACGCCGACGAGCATAGGCACCGGCGACGCGTGGAGGTGCGTGGATCCCGGTGGCGGCGGTGGTGGGAAGGTGGCAGTGCGGGGAGGTGGGTCGCGGCGGCGGTTGTGCGCAGGCGACGACGCAGGGAAGTGGCTGGGCGGCGCACGGGGCTGCTAGGTCGGCGCCCAAGCTTTGGCGCGGTGGCGAGGATTTGGGAGGTCAAGCCGCTGTAGGATCGAAAGTATGTCTAGGGGGGGTGATTAGACTACTTGACCAAATAAAAACTTAACCTTTTCCCAAATTTAGTTCTTGGCAGATTTTAGCTACTTTAGGACAAGTCAAGCAATCATCACACAATTCAAGCAAGCATCCAAAGAGTCTATTGGCAGTGGAAAGTAAAGCATGCAACTTGCAAGAATGTAAAGGGAAGGGTTTGGAGAATTCAAACGCAACTGGAGACACGGATGTTTTTCCCGTGGTTCGGATAGGTGGTGCTATCCTACATCCACGTTGATGGAGACTTCAACCCACGAAGGGTAACGGTTGCGTGAGTCCACGGATGGCTCCACCCATGAAGGGCCCACGAAGAAGCAACCTTGTCTATCCCACCATGGCCATCGCCCACGAAGGACTTGCCTCACTAGCGGTAGATCTTCACGAAGTAGGCGATCTCCTTGCCCTTACAAACTCCTTGGTTCAACTCCACAATCTTGTCGGAGGCTCCCAAGTGACATCTAGCCAATCTAGGAGACACCACTCTCTAAGAAGTAACAAATGGTGTGTTGATGATGAACTCCTTGCTCTTGTGCTTCAAATGATAGTCTCCCCAACACTCAACTCTCTCTCACAGGATTTGGATTTGGTGGAAAGAAGATTTGTGTGGAAAGCAACTTGGGGAAGGCTAGAGATCAAGATTCATATGGTAGGAATGGAATATCTTGGCCTCAACACATGAGTAGGTGGTTCTCTCTCAGAACATATGAGTTGGAAGTGTAGATGTGTTCTGATGGCTCTCTCCATGAGTGAAGAGGAGGTGGAGGGGTATTTATAGCCTCCACACAAAATCCAACCGTTACACACAATTTACCAATCTCGGTGGGACCGAATCAACAAACTTGGTCGGACCGAAATAGTAAACCTAGTGACCGTTAGAGATTTTCGGTGGGACTGACATGCAACTCGGTAGGACCGATATGGTTAGGGTTAGGGCATAACGTAATCTTGATGAGACCGATTACACAAACTCGGTGAGACCGATTTTGGTAATAAGCTAACCAGAGAGTTGGTCAGGTAAACTCGGTGGGACCGATTTGCTCTTTCGGTGAGACCGAAATGTTACAAAAAGGAAACAGAGAGTTTACATTGCAATCTCGGTGGGACCGATCCGCTCTTTCGGTGAGACCGAAAAGTTACGAAAGGGAAACAGAGAGTTTGCAATCCCATCTCGGTGAGACCGAGATCCCTATCGGTAGAACCGAATTGCTAGGGTTTGGCAATGGCTATGACAAGTGAAACTCGGTGGCGCCGGGTTGAAAGAATCGGTAGGGCCGAGTTTGGCTTTGGGTTTAGGTCAAATGTGGATATGGGAAAGTAGTTGAGGGTTTTGGAGCATATCACTAAGCACATGAAGCAAGAGGCTCATTAAGCAACACCTCATCCCTCCTTGATAGTATTGGCTTTTCCTAAAGACTCAATGTGATCTTGGATCACTAAAATATAAAATGAAGAGTCTTGAGCTTTTGAGCTTGAGCCAATCCTTTGTCCTTAGCATTTTGAGGGATCCACTTTCAACATCCATGCCATGCCAATCATTGAGCTTTCCTGAAATAATCATCTTGGAATATCATTAGCTCAATGAGCTATATGTTGTTATGAATTACCAAAACCACCTAGGGATAGTTGCTCTTTCAATCTCCCCCTTTTTGGTAATTGATGACAACATATAGATCAAAGCTTCGACAAATAATAATAAGAATGAAATATATCGTTGCTTTGAGAAGTATGTGATAAGTAAGAGCTCCCCCTAAATTTGTGCATATTTTAAAATTTTCTTTGGACTGCAAATGCACAAGGAGTTAGAATCATGAGTTACTCTTCCATGTCACATACATCTTGGTGGAGCGCTTAAAATGATAAGAATTGAAATACATGCACTCATCACCAAGGAACGTGAATGATCACGTAAGATAGATAGGATAATATCAAGCATGCATAAGTGTAGCTTATGATCAAACACATGATCATCAATGTCTCACAAGCATATCAAAGTATCTCAACCAAAAGCAAACAAAGTCTGAAAAAACCACCAAATAAAGCAAGAGAGAATAAAAGCAATACTCTCTCTCTCGAAGCCTATGATCTATACATTTTTCTCCCCCTTTGGCAACAAGTTACCAAAAAGTTCCTAGAAAATGCATAGTGCTAGATCGACTCTCAGGCTTGATCTTCTGGTGGTGGTGGAGTCCGGATCACTCCAAGGACGAAGCCTTCTGTAGATGTGGTTGGAGTTGAAGCTGAAGTAGATGCTGGAGCTGGTTGGGCTGGTGCTGTGGCTGGAGCTAAGGTGGTGGCTCTAGTGTCAGGAACTGGCACTGCAGTCGACCTCAGAGCTCGTGGCACTCTGGCAAATGCATCAGTTGTAGTCTTGCCCTTCCTCTCCTGCATATCATCCTGTAATTGTTCCACTGCAGACTGAATTTCTGTTACCTTCACATCTAGGTCATAGAACTTTTGTTCCATGATCCTCTCTAAGCTCTGCTGATTCTGAGTGAGGGTGGCTAGTCCTTTCTCAATCCTCAGTGTGGATGCAATCAAGTAACCAAGCTGCTCTTGTTTGGTTTTCAAGAAATACTCAGATGCCTCCTCTTGAGTTGGCATCTTGGCAGCTTTCTCCTTCCTTGCCTGCTCCTTCTTTGCTTGTGCTTGAACTGATGATGGTTCATTCTCATTCATCACAACTTGATTATCTTCAAAATCTGGATGGATGGGCAGGTGTTCTTTGTCCCGCAAGTATGTGCCTGTGCCCATCTTTGAGTTGATTAACTCATGAATTTGTGGGGCATATCCACAACTCCTCTTCTGATCAGCTGCTGTCCTCTTAATGGTCTCTACCATGAGGCTCATCACCTTGAACTTCTGTGGCACATCAAATACATGAAGCAAATTGATTGCATGGCCTCTGATCATCTTGTGATCACCTGACTTGGGCAAGAGAGTGTGCCTCAATATCCAATTAATAGTTGGCAGCCTTGACAGAAGATAATGCACAGACCCAAACTTGAAAGTATCAAGTGCCTCGTTTGGAATTTCCTTGTACATATTGGACATAGAGTTGTGGTCCATCTTCTTCTTGGCATAGATATCCAAGTCATCTTCCTGCTCTTCTGGGGCATTGATCAGTTGAGCCCACTCAGCAACTGTTGATTGATACCTTATCCCTTATGGCATTCACACAATCCTTCCATCTGGATAGAAGTGTGCTGTGGAGTAGAACTGCATGATCAGCTCTTCATTCCACTTTGTGAGCTTCTGCCCAACAAAGTCTGCTACTCCACAAGCCTCGAAGCTGTCTTGCACTCCAGGAAAGTGCTCTTCATTTTCCTTGATGTACTTCTAGTCGACCCACCTCATTTCACAAACGATAGGTTTCTTGTCCAACAAAACTGTCTCATAGAAGTCCTGTTGTTCCTTTGTGTGGAACCTGTAGTCAACAGCAGTTCTTCTCCTTGAAGCATACGGATCTGCTTCTCTCCACTTCTTGAGCCCTGAGTCTCTTCTGATTTTCATGTTCTCAACCACAGGATGAGCATCATTGTGGTCTGGGATCTTGGGCTTAAGCTTTCTGAGCACTTGACCTTCTTCTTCTTCAGCAATGTCAGGCACTGGGGCCTTGTTCTTTTTAGCAGCTGGTATGCTCCTTGTATTCCTCTTTGGAGCTGACTTGGGCTTGGAGGCAGCTTTGGGTGCTTCTTTGGGCTTTGATGCAGCAGCCCTTGTCCTGATAGCATCACCCATAAGCTTAGGTGCCTTAGGTGCTGGTGCAGCAACCTCTTCTTCCTCTTCCTCTTCAGAATCTCTCATGATTGAGGATCTCCCAAGCACTCTAGCAGTGGTCTTTTTGACCCTTTCCTTCCTCTTCTTCCCTTCAGTAGCAACTGGCTCTATGGGTGCAGGCTTTTCAGGAATCTGAGTTGAAGCTCTGGCCTTTGGCATAGGCTGTCTACCTGCTGGCCTTTTGATTTTCAATCCTGGCTTTGTGCCTTGAGCTGAGCCATACTCCTTCTTGAGCACTAATTTCTTGGAAGTAGCTTCCTCTTCTGCCACATAGTCCTCATCCTCTGAGTCTGAGGTTCTCTTCTTCCTTTGTCTGGTGGCAGCTTTTGGCAAGTTGCTAGGGGTGCTCCTGCTGCCTTCATCTGAAGAACTGGAGGGACTAGTGCCCTCACTCATGTGCACTTGCTGTTCTGACACATTCTGGCTGTCACTCTGATCTGACATGATGAACAATCTGACTGCTGACCCTGTGAACAGTTTATAGATGAGGTAGAATAGATGAGCATCACAAAATGCAGAGATTTTTACAAAAGAATGACTCAAAATCTTAGTTTTAGTTTCCCACAGAAATCATCTCGGATCTACCGTTTTTTAAACTCGGTGATACCGAAGCAGTTTTGGAACCTAAACTAGTGAACTTGGTCAGACCGAGTCACAGTTCGGTGGCACCGAGACTGCTAGGGTTTCACAAAGTTCCAAAATCGGTCACACCGATTAGTAATTCTCGGTCAGACTGAGTCTTACTTGTGCAATGGCATGAGCCAAATCAGTGGGACCGAGTTTTTCAACTCGGTGGGTCTGAGATGGTTTCGGCGGAAACCTAACCCTAAAATTTTCGAATCAATCCTATTCTACGAACGCATTGACTGGATAGGAGTGTTTCAATCATGGCTATAATCAATATGATCACAATGTGCTAGGAATCAGATTGAGGATAGCACAAAGATCGAGTCCATACCCTAGTTCGGCGGAGACTCGCTACGGCGGCAACGGCGGGGTAGAATTCCATTGATGGCGATGGAGACCAGCGACTGGAGGTGGCTGGCGGCGAGGAGACGATCCAGAGACCACGTTGGCAGAGCGAGCTATCGCGCGGGCGAAGGGGTTCGGAGAAATTTCCAAATTTTTGCCCGTGGCTATATATAGCCCGACCCTGTCGGTGTGACCGAGTGGAACAACTCGGTGGCACCGAGATGCAAAACTGTATACAGTTATTGCAACTCGGTGTGACCGAATGGCTCAAATTGGTTGCACCGAGATCAAAAATTCAGATCAACTTAATGATCTTGGTAGGACCGAAAGTAGGATATCAGTCAGACCGAGAATCATAAAGAGGTTTTGGAAGTTTAACTCTATCACGAATCGGGGACTCCGAGTGCTCCTCACACAGAGTGGTTCGAATCTGACTTGATCAAATTTTGTGATGTAGCATGAATAGAGTTTGAGACGAGAAAAACATAGATAGCTAGAGGAGGTTCTTAGGCATTCTTGTCCATCCACTTGGCAAAAGGAAATAAAACCAAACAATCGAAACAACAAGTGGATGTCCTCGAATGAGTAAAATATGCAACCAACATGCTCACACAATAAAATGGCAATTGAAATATGTGACAAAGCATGCACAACCAATTCTAGCATCTATCAAGCAATTAGCGATGACTAGGTCATCTATATATGAGTATATTGACTTAGGAGTCAAGTGAGAACACTTGATCATAGGTCATACTCATCGTTTAAGCTCAAGTGGGGTTACCACTTTTACATAAAGCATTGTTGTGTTCACATCTTTAGAGTTGCTTTAGCTCAAGTCTTAGAGTAAAGCTCCCCCTAGATGTGATATCCCCCCTAAGAGGGATGAACTAACCTTGGGTTTTGTCGATGATGACTTCATGTAGATGTTGAAGATGTGGATGCTCAATGTTGATGTAGATCACTTGGAGCTATCCATTTGAGTGAATTGCACTTTCAATACCTACATGGGTTAGTCCCACAAGGAACAAACAAGGATATCCATAGACATAGAGTGATGCACACACAAGATGATGTCCATGAAAACTTTTAGGTTACCTTGTCCCTTGTCTTACCAACAAGAGGGTTTGTGACTCCTTGAACTAGTGCAAGATGTGGAAGTTGATTGCACTTGTTCTTGCCAAAATGATAAGAGTGAAGTATGTTGGCGGAGTCACCCTCAAGAACTCTCTAGTTCTTCTTCTTTTGGATCCACACCATCTTGATGGGAATCCTTGGAGTTGTAGTCGTACTTGATGAAGTGGAACTTGAAGTGGTCTTGGGAATCCACTTGACTAAGGTCTTAGGAGCTTCTTCAAATGCATCAATTTCCTCTTGAAGCTTGTCCTTGCCTTTTTGCTTGTAGTCTTGTGGTGGAAGATCATCTTGAGCTTGTGTCCCCTTGAAGGAAGTATCATACTTCTCTTGTTGAGGAACAAACTTTGTCTTGGGGTATTGATCTTCTTCCCACTCAACTCCATTGGCATTGAACTTTCGTTCAAAACCAACACCTTGATTCTTCCGGTGCATTCCTTGCTTGCGCACAATTTCCTCGAATTGCTTACTCCCGGCAAGGCTTTTGTACACTCCTTTCTCTATAATTCCCTTCAATAAGCTATTTTCTTGCTCAAGTGTAACTTGGCTAAGAGAATCATTAGTGGAATCAAGAGAACTACTAGAAGCAACAATATTGGATTTAGCATGATCATTGTTACTACTAGAGGAAGAATCTTTCTTGTTCTTGTTACTAGACTTGACTTGAGGCATGTAAGTGGATAAGAGTAAACGCTTGGCAATGTAAGAAGAACTTTTCTTGCGGAGATCATCATTGATTGCCTTTAAAAACTCATGCTCTTGCTCAAGATTGAGCTTTTCAAAGCGTAACTTCTCATGAGCTCTTAAAAGTTCTCGATGATCTTCGAAGATAGTTTCATGAGCTAACTTAAGAGTGTTTAGTTCTTTAGTTAGAGCCTCAATCTTCTCCTTATCATTGTCATTCGTTTTATCTTGATTAGCATGATTAATTGACGTTTCATCATAGTATTCATCACTAGAGTTGTCAACAAGTAAATCATCATCACCTAACAAGTCATCTTCATCACTATTAAAATCAACATACTCGGGGTGTGTTACCTTAGGACCTTTGGTCATGAAGCATCTTCCAATTCCTTCATTTGGTGAGTCAAATATGTCGTAGGAGTTGGTTGACACAAGTGCTAGACCGGCAACACCTTCATCTTGAGTATATTCGGAATCGGAGTGATAACTTCTCTCGGAGTGGTCGTCGGAGTCGGAGCCGGATACCCATTCACCAACATGAGCTTGATGTCTTCGTTTTGTGTAGCTCCTTGATGATTTTTCCTTCCTTTCCGAATCCTTGCTTCTCCGTGAGTATCTTCGTTCATAACGATCATCTCTACTCCTTCTCTCTCTTGGTGGTGATTCTTCTCTTTTGCTTCTTCTTTTTGGAGAGTCTTCTCTTCTCTTGTAGGGAGCCGTACACTCATTGGAATAGTGTCCGGGTCTTCCACAATTGTAGCAGTTTCGCTCTCGACTAGAAGATCTTTTGTCATTGTAGGACCTTGACTTGGAGCTTCTATCTTTGCTTCTACTCTTGTAGAACTTGTTGAAGTTCTTCACCATTAAGCTCAATTCTTCATTGAAGTTTTGTTTCTCACTTGATGATGTAGGGGCTTCACATGAGGCTTTGTAGGCACCACTTGATTTGTTGTGAAGTTCCTCTTTATCCTTAAGTGACATCTCATGAGCAACAATTCTTCCAATTACCTCCGTTGGCTTGAGATCTTTGTAATTGGGCATCATTTGGATCAATGTGCACACGGTATCATATTTTCCATCCAAGGCTCTTAGAATCTTCTTGATGATGAATCTATCGGTCATCTCTTCACTCCCTAAGCCGGCAATCTCATTTGTGATGAGAGCAAGCCTAGAGTACATTTCAGCGACACCTTCACCATCCTTCATTTTGAACTTGTCAAGTTGACTTTGAAGCACATCCAATTTGGATTCCTTGACGGAGTCGGTACCTTCGTGCATATCAATCAAAGTGTCCCAAATTTCCTTTGCATTCTCAAGACGGCTGATTTTGTTGAATTCTTCGGGGCACAATCCGTTGAAGAGAATATCACAAGCTTGAGCATTGTATTGCAACATCTTCAACTCATCCGCGGTAGCTTCACGGTTTGGTTCTCTCCCATCAAAGAAGTCACCTTGCAAACCAACACACACAATAGCCCAAACGGCGGGGTTATGTCCAAGAATATGCATTTTCATTTTATGCTTCCAACTAGCAAAATTAGTACCATCAAAGTAAGGACCTCTACGGTGATAATTTCCCTCGCTAGACGCCATACTCTCCTAGGTTGTGAAACCAAGGCTATGACCACCAAAAGCTATGGAAATCAAAGCAAATGGAGACCAAAGCTCTGATACCACTTGTAGGATCGAAAGTATGTCTAGAGGGGGGGGTGATTAGACTACTTGACCAAATAAAAACTTAACCTTTTCCCAATTTTAGTTCTTGGCAGATTTTAGCTACTTTAGGACAAGTCAAGCAATCATCACACAATTCAAGCAAGCATGCAAAGAGTATATTGGCAGCGGAAAGTAAAGCATGCAACTTGCAAGAATGTAAAGGGAAGGGTTTGGAGAATTCAAACGCAATTGGAGACACGGATGTTTTTCCCGTGGTTCGGATAGGTGGTGCTATCCTACATCCACGTTGATGGAGACTTCAACCCACGAAGGGTAACGGTTGCGCGAGTCCACGGAGGGCTCCACCCACGAAGGGTCCACGAAGAAGCAACCTTGTCTATCCCACCATGGCCATCGCCCACGAAGGACTTGCCTCACTAGCGGTAGATCTTCACGAAGTAGGCGATCTCCTTGCCCTTACAAACTCCTTGGTTCAACTCCACAATCTTGTCGGAGGCTCCCAAGTGACACCTAGCCAATCTAGGAGACACCACTCTCCAAGAAGTAACAAATGGTGTGTTGATGATGAACTCCTTGCTCTTGTGCTTCAAATGATAGTCTCCCCAACACTCAACTCTCTCTCACAGGATTTGGATTTGGTGGAAAGAAGATTTGAGTGGAAAGCAACTTGGGGAAGGCTAGAGATCAAGATTCATATGGTAGGAATGGAATATCTTGGCCTCAACACATGAGTAGGTGGTTCTCTCTCAGAACATATGAGTTGGAAGTGTAGATGTGTTTTGATGGCTCTCTCCATGAGTGAAGAGGAGGTGGAGGGGTATTTATAGCCTCCACACAAAATCCAACCGTTACACACAATTTACCAATCTCGGTGGGACCAAATCAACAAACTCGGTCGGACCGAAATAGTAAACCTAGTGACCGTTAGAGATTTTCGGTGGGACTGACATGCAACTCGGTAGGACCGATATGGTTAGGGTTAGGGCATAACGTAATCTCGGTGAGACCGATTACACAAACTCGGTGAGACCGATTTTGGTAATAAGCTAACCAGAGAGTTTGTCAGGTAAACTCGGTGGGACCAATTTGCTCTTTCGGTGAGACCGAAATGTTACAAAAAGGAAACAGAGAGTTTACATTGCAATCTCTGTGGGACCGATCCGCTCTTTCGGTGAGACCGAAAAGTTACGAAAGGGAAACAGAGAGTTTGCAATCCCATCTCGGTGAGACCGAGATCCCTATCGATAGAACCGAATTGCTAGGGTTTGCCAATGGCTATGACAAGTGAAACTCGGTGGCACCGGGTTGAAAGAATCGGTAGGGCCGAGTTTGGCTTTGGGTTTAGGTCAAATGTGGATATGGGAAAGTAGTTGAGGGTTTTGGAGCATATCACTAAGCACATGAAGCAAGAGGCTCATTAAGCAACACCTCATCCCTCCTTGATAGTATTGGCTTTTCCTAAAGACTCAATGTGATCTTGGATCACTAAAATATAAAATGAAGAGTCTTGAGCTTTTGAGCTTGAGCCAATCCTTTGTCCTTAGCATTTTGAGGGATCCACTTTCAACATCCATGCCATGCCAATCATTGAGCTTTTCTAAAATAATCATCTTGGAATAGCATTAGCTCAATGAGCTATATGTTGTTATGAATTACCAAAACCACCTAGGGATAGTTGCACTTTCAGCCGCCGAAGGATCTGGGGAGGTCGCGTCGCCAGCGGAGGGGATGGTTGGGGTCGGGGGTGTGCTTTTTTCTTTGAACGCGTCTAGTGAGCAGCCGTGCGCTCGCTAGCGCTCCTCGGCAGCCGGCTGTATTAGGAAAATTTATGTCCCATTGCCAGATTAGGAAAGTCCGCTTGATCCCTGGGAGACGAAAATTAAAAAGCATCATCCAACGCACTCCCCTTCACCCTGGCCCAAGGTCGTTTCCATGTGCTCTTCCATGTGTCAGTAATAAAGCAAAAAAGCAATTAATTGCATTCCAAAAAATTCAAAAAGCAATAACTTATGAATTACATGTCGGAATTAAAATCCGTTTTCACCATTGGAACTCTCGCGACGAGATCTCTAAAACTAGACCCCATTTATATATGTTTCGATGAACTTTTTTCATCGCCAACTGGTTGTACTAGATGGTGCAACTTTTATACTATGAGATGCAACTATTTTTTAAACCAACTTTCATGCTATCACAATCAACTATAATACTGTGTGGTGCAATTTTAGCGCTACATGAACCAACTTCATGTAATGAGCAACTATAATACCGTGTGGTGCAATCACCTCCCGCGTCTTATTACTGGCACATGAAAAAATGCAAATATATATAAGAGAGCACATATAGAGTCTTATTTCACACATGATGCAGAAGAACCTGTGTCACTGTAGCAAAAGAAAAAGAAAAAACTTATTGTAGGTACTATGAAAATATAACTACCAACTAGACAAGAAGTATATGTTTTTTCTTTAATCTTTCCACACAGTAGTATGTGTGACTTTGTAGCTTAGAATTGTGTGTAAAAATCTACATCAGTTCATCCACCCCCGTAACCTGTAAAACCTGCACATGATGCAAAAAAAGAAGCTTGAGAAAAAATGAACCAACTCTAGCTTTTATTTGTGCAACTTAACCAATACAATTGTGCAATTGACAACACTCTCGTATCCATCTACTTGTGGAGTTTGGATTTTAGTAGGCATCATCAACTCATATAAAAGTAGAAGATGCTAACTTAGATAATTTCATATTCATTTTGGTTTTAGCTAAAAAATTGTATGCAGAATTCCAAAAAAGCCTTTCTGTTGGCTGTTGTGCAGCTACATCATCTATTTTGTGCAACTGCAAGTACTCTTGCATGCAAATCATGTTGCATGTTTGTGTAGCTATGTAATGAATTGTGAACCGAGGAACATGATGAATTTAGCCTATCTAAACATAAGAAAATAGACAAAATAGTGAATTAAACAAATTATAATCTTCCGAATAAGTAGTACAACTATATTCAAGTGCATTTGCACACCTAGAAAATCATATGCATGTGAACACATGAGGATGCCAACTACTGAATGGTTCTTGTGCAACTAAAGAAGATGAAGATGCCAACTCATGTGGCACTGTTGTGAAACTATTAAAAAATTGGGGATGCCAACTCCTGACTGGTTCTTGTGCAACTAAAATAGTTGCGGATGCCAACTCATGTGATATTGTTATGAGACTATTCAAAAAGTAGAGACTGCCAACTCCCAAATGGTTCTGGTGCAACTATGAAAGTCGAGGACGCCAACTCGTATGATACTGTTGTGCAACTATTTGAAAAGTTGATGATACCAACTCCTAATTGATTTGTGTACAACTATAAAAGTTCAGGATGCCAACACCTAGCTGGTTCTTTTGCAACTGTGTAAAAAATAATATCCCAGGTTTGTTTGCATAGAAAAAAAATCCTAATGCCATTTTATGTTACCTCGGCAGCTGCTGCAGACGGTGTGCCAACTCCAGCTACAACTCTAACCTGCGTGGTCGCCTTCCGTTTCCGCCGTTTCACGAAGCAGAATGGGTCACCAACCTAAAGGATGCATGGAAAAAGTTACTTGTGTGTGTGTGCAAAAAAAGGAAAGCACCCACACTGCTTGCTCGATACTCATGTTTTTGAGTTGAACAAATAGTCACGACTAGTCGATGAGTCATAACTATAAGTTGACTCAAACACCTCGACTAGATCGGCACGGCATGAATCGTCAAGTGTCACTACCCCAGAATGACTCGTTGAGTCAAAAACCTTGCACAATACTTACCTCATCATTCTCTGCCTCCCCATCGATATCAGGACGATGCGACTGCCGCTTGGCAGGCTGTTTCGAGTTCCGCCGAGAAGAATTGTTTACGGCCCCTGCATAGCCAAACAAAACACATAATATGGTCAGGAAAACCCCCCAAAAATAGTTAGGCCTCCTTTGGTTTATAGGAATTTCATAGAATTTCTATAGGATAGGATTTATAAAGGAAAATTTCCTTTGAAGCCCTTTGGTTTGTAGGAATGAATTCATATTCCTATGTAGGATAGGAATCAACCCTTCACATTTTGGAGGAAAAAAACATTAGCTAAGACTCAATGGAAAAATTCCTATCCT
Organism: Triticum aestivum; assembly: GCF_018294505.1. Taxonomy (NCBI): domain Eukaryota; kingdom Viridiplantae; phylum Streptophyta; class Magnoliopsida; order Poales; family Poaceae; genus Triticum; species Triticum aestivum. The sequence continues at coordinate 476,830,178 of NC_057794.1, forward strand.
ATGCATCACATGACATCTCCTTCTCTATAAGAATTGAGATGCATGTCATCTCACTTCCTATGATTTTCTTATTCCTATAGTATTCCTATCCTATGAACCAATGGAGGCCTTATTATAATTTCAAAACAAAACTGCTACAAGGATAAATGAAAAATGATGAAAAAAAGCAAACATACCTCTCCTTCACTAGGAGCCGTATCTCCTTCTACAACCATTTTTGGTCTGTGAAAAGAAAAGCGAACAAACAAATTAGTCGAAGCAACCAAATGCATTAAAGAGTAAAAATGAGCAAAAACAATTGATATCAAAAAAATGCTATGAGGTAAGCAAGTAATGTTTATTTTTCAAAGCACACCTACAAAACAAAATAAAATGTGTGCAACTTGATGCACTGTATGGCCAACAGTCACACATGAGTGTGCAACCAAAAAATCAGCATACACACTGCATGGTCATGATTTAGGCATTGGAGCCAAAACTAAACTAATTGTCAACCAACTATATAGCCCTTCCCTGTACAACTACATAAGTGTGACTAAGCCAGCTAGGATATGTACTGCCTTGAATTGCAAACTCATGTATGAATGCATACCCTTCTGACAACAGAGCACACATGAGTGTCCAACCAAAAGAACACACATACTGCTTGAACATGGTTTACACAATGTATCCATCTGAATACCATTGCTTGTGCAACTGGTTAGCCCTCACTGTGCAACTTCATAAGTTGGCTAGCCAGCTGAGATTTGTATATGCATGATCCAACTACATTTGCGTTTCTGTGCAACTATGACAGCAAACTAGCCAACTGGTTACTTATATGCATGCAAGAAAATAGAGAAACCACACAGATGCATTTTGAGAGGATTGAGCAATAACATTAGAACTATCCTCTCGGTACTCTTATGTACTTCCCTCTTCCTATTCCAACTCAAATCGCCGCCCAAAAACCAAAACATACAAAGGTTATAGTGGTAGTTGACTAAAGAAAACACTTATTTCACCACCCAATCATTCAGTTTCTACAAGGAAGATGAAACACACATAGAATTGGACTAGTTTGCTTCAGTCATGTACTGAGTAGCAGACTAGCACTAAATTAGAAAAAGGAAAACAAGCATTAAAAATGTAAATATAAACTAGACTCGTGTACCAGGACTACTAGAAAATACTACTACATTGTATTGACATGCAGGCACCTAGAATCGCTAGGCTATGATAGTCCAGTCAACGAATTTTCGACGAGAGTCAATGCTCTCTCACGAGACCCTTCTGCCTGAATCAGGTCAGAATCACTGTCGGCGCTGGGACCTGACACTGCCGCACCTCCGCTCAACAGATCATGACGCCGGAAAGACCACATCAGACACCACCACCACCGGAGGCTGCTCCATCTCCGCCAGTGTGACACAGCATCAGACACACGGTGACCAGAGGATCCTCCACCTCCGCCATCACGACGTCCAGGCGCGTGGAGGAGGTCATCAAAGAGCAAGCATATGGGGGGTAGTGGGCTCAGTCGGAGCCGGAGAGGAAGGATCTCAACCAGCCTCGGGCAGAGGAAGGAGACGACGGCCGCATCCCGACGACGACGGCATGGCACGGCAGCGATGGGGCTGGATCTGGTTGCCCATGGAGCATGGGGCAGTTGGAGAGGACGCCATGGTGGAGTAGGCGGGTGGTGGTGCGGCCAAGACAACCGTCGTGGTGGTGGTGCGACGTCGACCTCGGGGTAGAGCCACGCCGGGGTGGTCCTCCCCTCCTCCGATCCACCGGTGGAGTGTGGTAGGCTGGTGGCCGGTTAGTGGGAGGCTCCTGGTGGTCGGCGTTGAGGGGAGAGGCCGGCGAGCCCCCTCTTCCAAATCCATGGGGAAGAGTGAGAGAGAGAATAGAAAGAGAGACGCGGGTGCTGCGGGGAAGATAGAGAGAGGCTGTCAGTGGGTTGGGCCGGGACCTTGTCAGATATCGCTTGTGATGCCGGATCGTGCGGCCGCAAGCCGGCCGCTCGATGTCTCTAAATAGTGCGTATGCACTTTTTAGATTTTAGGTTTTTCTTTTATTAGTTGCTGGTTCGGCAAGTTCGGGAGCATCTCAATCGCGCCCTTATAGGGTGATGTGATTAGAATAACTATTCTAATACCATGATTAGAATAATGTTGTCCTATATATATATACATATTGTGTGTAGTTTAAAAAATATATATTAGCATTAAAAATGTATATTGTGTATTTGGGAAAATGTAACTTTGTATTAAAAAAAGTGTTCATATGAAAGAACAAGTAGAATTGTGTTAAAAATTTGATTAAAATCGACAAAGAAACAGAAAGAAAAGCTAAGAAAACCAAGGAATACAAGAAAGTCAAGGAATACAAGAAAACCAAGAAAGAAAGAAAAACATAAAGTACAACGAAGAAATAAAGAACCCAAGAAATCAAGTGAAAAATCAAAGAAAGACAAAGTATAACGAAGGGAGAACAGAAAAACAAAGAAATGCGGTGAAAATACAAAGAAAAACAAAAAAGAAACAAAAAGGAAGAAAACCGGAGCGAGCGAGCGAACCTACAGCGACGGGCAAGCCTATGCCTGGCGTAACACTAGTTGGGGCGAGTGCTCACATCAGGGCGTCGTGAAGGGGCCTGTCCAAGTAGGTTCCATGTAAGTTCATATATTTTAAAAATGTTAAATTTATACAAATTTAAAAAATATTCACGCATTTCAGAAAATGTATGTGACATAATTAATAAAATGTTAATCATGTATTTGGAAAAAGATAACCATATATCAAATAAATGTTTCAGACATATATGAAAAATGTACAACGTGTATAAAATTGTATTTGAAAGAAAAGTTAATCACTGTATTTGAAAATGCTAATCATGTGTTAAAAACGTTAAACATGTATAAAAAGTTATTGATGTATACGAAAAATGTATATATCAAGAAAATTTATTTTTAAAATATTAATTATGTATTTTTAAATTGTCTACCATGTTTAAAATGTATACATGCAGTTACAGTCAATTGCAACTTGCAGTTGCGTATTTAGTGGTGGACATGCAACTGGCCCGACAACCCTCTTCCCCAATTGCAGTCACATTGTGGCCACTGTAGTTTCGTGTCTAGTGGTGCACATGCAACTCGCCTACATTCTTCTTGTTGTCTATAAAAAGTGATTTGTTGTCATGTTCGTCTATTTTCGTCCGACCAACAAAGAAAACTCCAAAACACATAGATACACTTCATGTATGTTTCTGAAAAAAAGACATGCTAAAAACACATTCTACTTCCTGTTTATCACAAAATTGACAACACAAAATGAAAAAACATACTGCTGATTGAGACAGGTGACTGAGATACCGACCACCTAATCAAAGACATGCCCGGTCGGACAAATAGGAAAAAGAAAGCCCATAACCCGTGACATGAGCCCATAATAGATGAGCATAAAAACATGAAATGGGTGAAGGACCAGTCTTTGTTCAAATTCACACGCACCAAAAGAAAACCCGCTAAGAATGTCCCTGCGTGTGTTTTAGCTAGCAAAACAATAGAAGAACGCAACAACGTAATAATATAAAGTTGTTCATGCATTTTGAAGATACACGTTCATACATAAAAGTGCTCCATATATGCACAAAAAAGAAAAGAAAATTAAACGTAAAAAATAAAATAAAAAATAAAGATATACACTAAAGGAGGAAAACATAAGTATTTTTTACAATTTACGAGAAGACGCCAGCAAATCAAATCAAATCAAATCAAATACATGGATAGAGAGGTGGCGAACCTTTGATTTTTCCAGGCTTCACCGACATATGCTTCAAGAAAACTTTGCTGGTAGTTCATCCGATTCAAAATGTATCTAATTCGCTTACGAATTTTTGATAACTCATCGTCCGGACCACCTTTGTGGGTTTTACTAGAGTGTCCATAGAGTCGTCAGGTGACTTCTTCGTGGCTCTTTCTGTTAGAGTTTGTACAACGTCAATAAGTGACTTATCTAGAACTGATCTAAAACGAAGAACCCTGAAAACATTCTTAGATGACCTCAAAGGGTAAGTTCTACTTGACAATACTCGGAAGTCTTTCTTTCCCCTGTTACCTACCCTTTTATGCTTAAGGGCCTCAGGGTTCAGGCTAGAGTTTGCATAATTCCGAGCCCCAATAATGTCCTCGGCAAAGTCAGAAGTATTGCTTTGGTCCATCGCATGGAGGCAAGAAATTATTTTATTCTAGGAAAAAAAGGCGGCTTCAGAGAATTTTCTGCTTGCGGAGCAGTCACAACGGAATAGGGATCTCTATGTAGCTGCACCAATTGAACCTGCACATACAACAAGTATAGAAAGTAAAATGAACATTTGTGGTTGTAAGAACTGATCACATATAACTTATCAAACATTGATAGCTAACTCGACTTGGCCCAGAGCATCGCTGGGAATAGTATTCCTTGACCGACGAAGCTACCTGAGAATGGAAGGATAAGTTTATTTATTTCAGACACGTCATTTTGATAATAAGGTTTTGACTAACACATAATTTCCTATTACACTTAAGATTTTGGGTTTGAGGAGCCCCGAACCTGAGTTAGCCATTTTGTAGATAAATTTGGTATGCTACAAGGTATTGCAAGATTAAAAGCTAAGTATGTCAATTGTGATGCAAACGAGCAAATTGACAATCAACAAAGAGGGGCCAAAAGTGTGTCTCTCTTATAAAAAAACCGGCCTTACCAATTTATTTTACTCAAGTTATCCTTAGTAAGATTACCAACTACATGCAAAATTTGAATTGTCCTTTGTTTGGACTTTGAAATGTGTAAATTGCACCTTTTGTGTGGAAAAGTGTAAATTGCACTTTACAATTAAAGCTTAAAGGTAATGATACGTGCTCCATCATTGTGCACATTTTTACACTAACAGGCGGAGGCGTGGCGGCACGCCGCACCCGTGTATGAGCCCGTAGTTTCACAATTTAAAAATAGTGGGCAGTGATGTCGCTGGTGACACGTCGGCTACAGGTAATTTGTGCCCACCACCGATTGACACACCCTAGTAAACGCAACCATGAATCGTACTGACCTCCACTTATAAAGCTAAGAAGCAGCGCGAGCCAACCAATGGTTGGATGGTTAGGAGGATAGCGGTATGTCCAATCCATCATGGTTCAAATCCTAGTCTTGACATTTGTGCTTGCATTTTTTTAGATTTTTTTCACGCCTTCCGATGATGTGCGTTCAGTGGAAGGAGACGTTCCAGTCAATTACAAAGGCGACTTTGTTAGTCTCAAGATGATGTGTCGGCTCAGCCTCTCAGAGGTGCTTAGAAGGGTAGGGCATGCATGCGTCCGTTCATAGGGATGAATGTATGAGTGTGTGTGTCTATATATATATATATATCATGACCCAACTTAAATTTCTGGCAAAATATAAGCGGTTTAAGAGCAGTTTTAAAAACCGTTTTTTCTTTGCACAAAAAACGTGAATCGTATTTTCGATCACATTTCTAAACCGTTTATCGGAATGAGGCATATAATATGGCGTTGGAAAGCTGCTGCAAAATCGCTCCTTGCATATGTTGAAAGTTTTTTCTAATTCCCTATGGTTAAAGAGTAATTTGAAAAAAATGTAAAATTTCGCAAACCGAACAACTGAGTTCGCTTTTTGGATGCCATTTCTAAATGCAAATCCAATTGAGGCATATGATATGGCGTTGGAAAGCTTATGAAAATGCGCTACTTTTTCATCTGGAAAGTTTTTTTCTAATTTTGAATGGTTTAAGAGTAATTTAGAAAATGGCCTAAGTCCTACCGAGTTCGTATTTTCAAGCTAATTTTTTAACCGTGCGTGCGAATGCAACAAATGATATGGCGCTGGAAATCTTGAACAAATGCGAAACTTTTTGGTATGTATTGTTTCTCCCAATTCTTTATGGTTTTAAGTCAGTTTTGAAAATGGTGAAAAATGTATTTTTGTCGTAATTTCTACAAACTTTATCGGAATTGCGCAAATAATATACCGTTGAAAAGCTACGGAAAATGCGAAACTTTTTCATATTGACGGTTTTCTCTGATTCCTAGCTGTTTTCAAGTAATTTCGAAAACGGCGGGATTATTCGTTCTGCCTCTATCGCGAAACAGATTCTTTGAAAATGCACCGCGTGAAGAACCTGAACTTCTCGATGCGTGTACCTGAACTTCACTCTGTTTTTCACGTGATTTTTTTGCTCGTAGATCTTCAGCCAGTGCTCATAGCTCTCCATCCCACTCACGGGAATTGAGTGGGTGATATACCGATGGAAAGCTGCTGTAAACACACAACTTTCCTGTGTTGATCATTTTTTCATACTCGCGACAATTTTGAAAGTTTTTCATCTGAAATTCATTCAGTGTAGTAGGTGAACTTCCTGCTGTTTTCACGTTGAACCTCTGTGACGTATTTTTGTTTGCAGTAGTTGAACTTCTGTGTTGTTTTCACCTCTATCACAAGAATTTTTGAACTTTATCCGGCCGAGCACTTGAACTTCTAGCAAGAAAACTTTAGGCTTTGCATTTTCATTCTTTTTTTAATACAAAATGCACACCGTGTACTACGTGAACTTCTGGCAGTTATCTATCTGAACTTTTGAGATCATGCATTCTGCCTACATCGAAATAACAGTCTCCGAAAAAGCACTTCGTGAAGAGACTGAACTTCTGGATCAGTTCTTTTTGAACTTCACTCTATTTTTCACGTGTTATTTTTTACCCGTAACTCCCCAACCACTTACCAGAATTGAGCAAATGATATATCAATGAAAAGCTATTGAAAACACGCAACTTTCCCGTGTTTATCATTTTTTCATACTTGTGACGGTTCAAAATAATTTTTTCATTACACAAAAACGTGTTTTAATTGGTATACATGAAACTTTTAAACTGTACATCGGAATGTAACTTATAATATACCGTTAGAAAGCTTATGAATAGGAGCATCTTTTTCATATAGACAGGCGTTACAATTTTTTGTCGTTTGAGAGTAGTTTTAAAAATGGAAAAAACAACGTCGTTTTTTGCCTGTTTTTTACATGTAATTGAAGGTTGGACGTCTCGCACTAGAGATCTTGAACTTCACCAGGAGGAGCATGTGAACTTCTTGTAACAAACTTTCTAAGCCTTTTATTTTCTATTCTTATATTCCTATCTAAAACACATTTCCTGTACTAGTTGAACTTCCCGCTGTTTTCACCTTGAACTTCTATCACATATTTTTGTTCAACCTCTCTCACATGATTTTTTGAACTTTCTTGGGCCGAGCACTTGAACTTCTAGTAACAAAACTTTTGGCCTTTGCATTTTCATTCTTTCTTTTCATACAATGCACACCGTGTAGTATGTGAACTTTTGGCAGTTATCAAACCGAACTTCTCTTGGTTACGTGAAAATATCTAAGTTTTTTATAAACATTGAACCGCTCTGCCTTTTTTACTTGAACTTCATTTGTGTATTTTTAGAAATGTGAAAATTGGAGGTTTTTTAGAAACATCAAACTTCTTCGTTGTTTGAAATTGAACTTATTGGTTTTATTCTTTAGTAAATATAAAAATCTGATTTTTCAAATAAGTATCAAACTGCTTCGCTTTTTCCAATTGAACTTCTTGGTTTTATTCTTAGTAATGTGAAAATCTGAGTTTTTTATATACATTGAACTACTCCTTTTTTTGAAATTGAATTTCTTGGTTTTAATCTTTAGCATTGGGTAAATCTGAGTTTTTATAGACATCAAACAACTAAATATTTTTTAATTTTTGGACTTCTTGGTGTTATTCGTTAGTAACGGGAAAAATGCTAGTTATATAATAAATATCGAACCACTCAATTACTTAAAGTTGAACTTCTAGGTCTTATTTTTAAAAGAAGGAAAAATCTGTTTCTTATAAACTTTTTGAATTGCTTGGTTTTTTGTTACAAATATTTGAATGGCTCTATTATGTTACTTTCAAATTTTTTGGTCATCATTTTCCAATCATGGAGAAATCAGTGAGAATTTTTCTTTTGTACACACATAACATTTTTTTCGAACTCTCTATTTTATTAAATTTGAACTTCGAGAGTTAACATTTTTTAGGTGACGCTTGTTTTTTCTTGGTATACGAACATCGAACAACTCTCTTATTTTTAATTTGAACTTCTTTGATTTATTTTTTAGTAATTGAAGAAATCCAAGTTTTGTAATAAACATCTAACTGGTCCACTTTTTGAAATTGAACTTCTAGGATTTTTTACCTTCTTGGTTATTTAAATTTGAACTTCTATGTTCTGTTAGAAATTGGGAAACCACTTTTTTTCTTGACTTCAAAATTTTAGTTTACTTCCAAAAAAATGGAGGGGGGGGGGTCTCCACACTAAATTTCCTATGGTTCATATTTTTCCATTTTTATCCAAAGTTTTGTAAATTTTCAGACTCGAACTTCCAAACTTTTAGACTTGCAAATTTGTGAAACATCATTTTTTGGACAAGCAGGTGATCAGAAGAAGCTTCATTTCAATATATGAGGAGAAAAGAAAATTGTGCAAGGATGTACTAGAGCTTCGACACACTCTTTTCTGCATTTGGGGAGCATTTGCACCCAATACACGCACGCACACACACACACACATATCCCGTTTGCATCACATTTTTTAAAACAAGGCATAATTTGCTTATGGTATCTTTTTCAAAATGAATATTTTCAGTTTTGGTGAGTGGTTTTGTTATAACCGTGTGATCAAGAAACACACACACACAGTAACTTCAGAACCATCACTTTTTTTATTTAGGCATAAATACAAACACATTTTTGATGAACAATAGCTTGTCTGCAAGTATCATACTTCTTTTATCAGACTCGAGTTCTCTACAATATTGAAGCTCCATTGGGAAGCTAGCAAGCTCTCAGATGAAAATCAATCTACCAAAAAAATAGCCTCTCCACCTCCACGGTTCGTTCATGATCTCCTGTTGCTTTGTTCGACTCCACCGTTGGGTGGTGTAGCCTGCTGCTGCATTCAGAGAAACTGCTTTTCCTAGGCAGCAATACAAAAGAAGCAACTTCTTGCAACAATTTGGAAGAAGCAAGATATGTGTTTTTGCGAACCGACAGAAGGAGCTGAGTAATCCCAAGGTAACTATGGTAAACACATGTGACAGAAGATTCATGTTAATGAAACCTGACAACCTCCCAAGAAACAAATGCAACATGTTCAAACAATGGGATCTTCTATCAAATGTGGCAAGAAGGCATGCTTGGTCCAACCGTTTTGTGAAGGGATCCAGTTAGCTCGCCATGGTGTCCACCACATGCAGTTGAAGATGAGGGGGCGGCGGAGAAGACACGGGCATGAAGGTCACATCGTAGGACTCGGGCAGGTCGTCGCTTCCGCCTTGGGCAGGTCGTCAAGGGTGTTGTGGGAGACCCACAACGAGCACCTGGATGGACTGCTCGCACGCGAGGCGTGAACTTCATGTGCTCAAGATGGATGGTTGGGCCGCCGGCGCGGGCATGGCCAGGGGCAGAAGAGGGAGGAGGCACGGGTGGGGCGGAGCGAGAAGGCCGCGTCAATGGCGAGCATCTGGATGACCCCGATCTAGATCCTCGTTGGGGAAGCGCCAGAGGAGGAGGGTGGAGTGGTTCGGCATGGGGGTGGCACAGCACCGGCCCGCGGTGGTCGGGAGGCCTGGAGTGGCGGATGTGCGACGTGGGCAGGAGGCGCGTCGGGGCCGGAGGTACGGTGACAGGAGGCGTGTGGGGACCAGGGGACCATAGATGGAGGCACGTCTGGGACGGGGTGGGTGGCGGCGAAGGCGCATCAGGGCAGGGGTGGGCGACGACGGATGCGCGATGTAGGGAGGGAGGCGGCGGTGGAGGCGCGATGCAGGGAGGGAGGCGGCGGCGGAGCACTCCAGGGAGGGTGGGGTTAGCGGCGGCGCGATCCAGGGAGTCAGGTCGCGACGGCGATCCGGGAGGTTATCGGGGAAGGTTAGGGGAGGGGATCGGGGGAGCGGGTGGGTGGGCTTTTTTTCTGTACCGTCGGGTGGGCAGGATCCAGGAGCATCCTGTCGGGCCCTTATAAGGCTTGTTGTGATCCAAATAGTTATATATATATATATATATATATATATATATATATATATATATATATATATATTGTTACTATTCTTCACCCAAGGTGCAGAATAAGTTATTCTTCACCCGAGGTAATCTTACGATCGCTTCCTAAATAAAAAACGTTTAGAATATAAATAGTTACATGCATATTAATTTAATATGTAAAATTTGATATAAAAAAGCAAAAATATAGGTTATAAGACCAGAAAAATCACATTTTATGTATGTTTTACACTATGTTTTTACATTCGTAATTTTACGTAACATAAAATATTTTTTATGGCAAGTACACATTTTCTTACGTTCTCTTTTTATGTATGAAATAAGACAAAATTTACGAAACGTAAAAATACGGTGCATTGAGCTCAAAATAGAGAGGGGGTGAAGAATAACTATTCCTCACCCAGGGTGACGAATAGCGCGATGTTACTATTCTTCACCCAAGGTGCAGAATAAGTTATTCTTCACCCGAGGTAATCTTACGATCGCTTCCTAAATAAAAAACGTTATATATATATAGGTAAAATGTTTGGGGCACCTAGGTGCCTGGGCTCCTTACCTCTGCACCGTTAGATTGCATTTAGATCCGTGTTGTTATATGGATATTGAAATTAATGAGTATACTTATTTGGAAACAATGACAACGCTAATCATACATGGGTATTATTAGCCCATGCCATGCATGGTAACATATTTCTGGCATGCAAAAAAAATGACATACATTTCATCCTTTCTTATATATAATTAGGAGAGAGGAAAACTTGAAAATAATGCCTCATGATTATATACTAAACAATGTAAATGTCCATATACTTAGGTACATGGACATTTTAGTTTCGTACGTATATGATTTGAGGTATGTCCATATACTTGGATACCTACAATATTTTCATACGGTTTACATAGCCGGGTATATACAAGTATAGAAAACATTCGGGTGTACTACTGATCTATTCAAACTATCAATTTCCGGTCTATCGTACATTTCAAATTTTTAGCCGGGTATATACATAGATAGGTATATACGTAATTTACTTTGGGTATACAGTTCGACTAGTTACCTACAACATCTTCGTACCATTTACATACGGGGTATATACATGTACAGAAACATTGGGTATATTATTTGATGTATGTGGAACTAAAAAAATTCGGTATGTTGTATATCACAAATTTTTAGTCTGATATATACATATTTATTTTGGATATCACATTTTCTGATATGTCATATATCTCAAAATTTTAGGAACGTGACATTTCTGTTGTCTGAGGTATCTAGAGTACATACATTTATCCTCTTAGTCAAAAAAATTATGTATTTTCATGTTTCTTGTATTAAAAATATATAAAACATACTTAAAAGGGTAAATGAGTACATCATTTCAAGTTTCCTATATGTAGATAAGCTACTGTATGTACGTACTAATAAGTCGCACATACCCAAAAATATATTAGGTATAGGCATACTTGAGAATATCTTGGGTACTAAAAAATTTGCAAACTCGCAAATACTATATTTATAGGTATATATACAAAAAAATTGTGCACATTCAAAATATTTTCAGCTATCTGCATACCATATTTATAGGTAGAAAATAGTTAGTGTATGTACGTGCTAATATGTGGTACGTATAACAATGTCCATGTCCGGGAGGCAACGTACGAGATTCAAATTAGTTAGCATCAGATGTTTTTGGAAGGCAATCAATTGGCGTGGAGGTGCTAGTGCATGCATAGATTATTTGGAAAGTGAAACATTGAATGACCAAGGTGCCCAGACACCTAGGTGCCCCAAACATTGTGCCTGAATCTAGAAGTAAACCGGCCACAAGTGTCAAGTAGGTAAGAGCCAACGTCTACACTTGCAATAACATAGCATTGGAGCTAGCTTAGCCACTTTAAATCTTCATATATTTTGAACTTCCCCTCGTTGTGCACATTGGCAATCTGTCAAACACAAATATTTAGCCATTACACTTTTCTAACTGTGTATTTATTTGCTAGCAAAAACCAATAAATATATAATCCCAACGAAGTAGTTTTGACGAAAACATATTCTGATTATTTGCTCAGTGAAGAATCTGAATAGTCTTGTATATATTATTCCAACTTGCATTTTGGCACAATTCAATTTTTTCATCTCTACATGAGCTGTTTGATTTTTCAGTAAATTTTTAGCAGGACATGCAAATGTATCACGACTAATGAATCTATTTTTCAAAGGAAAATGATTCCCTTCACCTGGTCGATGCAACGCGGGGCGTCCGCCGCCTCTACCGCATGACAAGTGTCCTATGTGACCCTCCAAACCGCTCCATCCTTTTTCTCTGTTACAAAAATGTAATAATTCTGCAATAGAATCTCTGTAATAAAAAGTTTATGGAACACGACCTCTGTTGCAAAATTTTATACACACGACCTCTGCTTTTGCAAAAATGATTTTGCAATACAATCGCTGCTGCAAAAGGATTTTGCAACATGACCAATGATGGGGAACAAAGAAAAAGGGAAAAAGGTTAAAAAAAAGATTTGCAGTAAGGCTCTTGTTGCAAAAGGCCGAGCGAAACGAGCCTCTTATTGCATAGATCGGGAAATATTTTGGGGGCTTTTTTTGCAACAAGTTCGCTGTTGCAGAGAGACGTGCACAACAACTTGCTTGTTGCAATTCAGTTGGCTCACGTGAGGGAGATCCAACGGCTCAGTTTGTCTCAATCCCGACAACAGGGAAGGCAATCAATCTTTTCCATTGCTTCAACCGGCTGACGCCTAGCACAACCCTTTTTGAATAAATAATTGCATAGTTAGAAAAACTATTTTACAAAGGAAGCGCACATGAAAACTACTATGAGGATAGGAGGCACTAGATATATCCTCGTAGTTGTTGTTGGTACATAAAAGTCTCTTTTCTCCCACTCTCTTGTAAGAGGATTAGAGAGGAGATAATTGGGGTAACGTGGTGCATGTTGTATTGAGCCTTTTGGGCAGTTTATATAGAGTACAAGGCTTGAAGGGCAAGAAGACCCTCCTAGAGATAATGTAGGAGGTGATACAAATCATATTCTACCAACTACAAATACATGCCTATATACTCTAACCCCCCCCCCCCTCCCATAGGGCGTAACAGTAGCATAGCGAATAACAGGAGCATCGCAGACGGTCAGACTGAAGAGAAAGTGAAGGTAAAAAACCAACAGACTGACCCCCCCGGCAATCATAACGGGAGCATCTGGATGGTGTCGCGTTGCAGATGTGTTGACTATAGAGGAAAGCAATAAGATAGACCTTTGTGCCGATCTCGAGATAGTCGAGAGCGTGGGGCGATATAGCCATGGTCGAGGTGGCCGTGCGAGGGACGCCGTGATTGATGTCGTGGTAGCCCCACAGGAAGCCACATGGCATGCATAGACAGGGACCAACACAAACTAGACGCCATATCGGAGGGACCAACAAAGGAGGCCTCCAGGACAGTTTTTGCGTAAAAGGGATGGGCAGAAGGTGTCGATGTTCCCCATGGTTGTCGGAGTAGACAAAGACGAAGGGTGGTTGGTGAAACCAAAGGTAGCCTGAGAGGGGCCATGTCCATTGCCTGTAGAAGCGTGACGGCGGTGCTCGTAGTAGGCTAAGAAGAACGCTGCAACATAATGAAGAGCATGTACGGACGATGGCAAGATCCTGCGCCTAGGGAGGTGGTGAAGTGGATGCCATAATAGACTTTAACATGCGGAACAGTGAGGTGGATGGCGTGCGGTGGCACTGTGATCCAAATGGATGACGCAACGACCACCTATGTTTCAGTACAACGGCGGAGAAAACCTTCGGGCGGCGGCAATGCCGTTCGAAGGGACGGCGTAATGGTAGCCCGTTGCTTGATCGGTGAAGAGGCGCGTATACTTGGTGAAGATATGCACAAAAATATGCAAAGGCGCGCGCAAATGACTGATCACATCGGTCGTTCGATGAGGATGTAGCGGATCGCGTGCGCTCGGATAATCAATTTGATCAATCAAGAAGTCGGGGACGCTCGGGGATGGTAAAGTGCAGCTGGACGAGTATTGCAACTGAGCCACCAAGGCAGCTGGACGTTAGTGCAGGCTGCTTGAGGTAAGATGCATCCTGATGCAACCGAGCGGAATGAAGGTGTGGTTGGTGGGCTCCCAATCGGATCAAGGCAACGACAATCGGCGGGGAATGATGCACGACGACGCACCGCGTGTCATGCCAGTCTGCGTAGTCAAGGAAGAGGCCGACGTAGTCGACGCCCATGTTGGAGTAGAGGCAATCGAAGGGTCGACGTGCGGTGGGTGATGCAAATTGATCTTAGATAAAAAAACACCGATCAATTATTCAACGAGAGAGAAAAACCATAAGGCCTTGTTTGGTACTAGTGTATTTTAGGGAATTGGTGGGGATTATCCCAGTCAAATCCCTAAATCCACACATATCCCGAAACACCGCTCGGTTCTAGTGTATTTGACATGTTTCATCCCCACATTTCCCCACAAATCCCCAAACTCTAGTGCATTTTTCTCAATACCCAATACACTAGTTGGGGATATGACTATCAGGTATGACCCGCCCAGAAGGGGCCGGGTCATCCCTATGGCGGTTCATCTCAATGAAGCCCAAGAGCATATTAACAATGGCGGTTCATAGATAGGCTTAGCAGAGGGCCCAAACCCGAAGGCGGCTTAAGGCCCGCGGATATAAACCGCCATGTATATAGACTTGTATTGTAAGGCATGTAAGAAAGGTCACCGAGCCGGATACATTGTATAAGCCGGCCGGGACTTTGTAGGCCATAGGGCGTCAACCCGTGTATATAAGGGGACGACCCAGCAGCGGCTTAGGACAAGACAGAACAGATCGAGAGCCGGGTCAAGCGTATTCGCTCCCTGCTCATCGAAACCCTAGCAATACCACCTACAACTGGATTAGGCTTTTACCTTCACCGTAAGGGGCCGAACCAGTATAAAGTCCTCGTGTCCTTTGTCCTGATTAACCCCTTTAAGTTAACCTCATAGCGATGGCTCCACGACTAAGTCCTCACACTAGGACATCTGCCGTGACAATTCCACGACAGTTGGCGCGCACCGTGGGGCTATCGCACGATGGTTTCAACTTCTTAGAGGGCAAGTTTGAAGGGATCAAGGAATACGTCGTGGGCCGGATGACCAAGAGTCGTCGCGGTAAGCTCTACATCGACGACGCAGGCTGGTGCCCCGAGGCCGGCTCAATTGAGTATGGTGCCGGGTCCCCTTCGACCGAATTCACGTCTTCATCGGCAAGATTGGCGAACCGGGCCCTGAGCCGGACATCTGCACCGACATCATCGAGGCGGCTCAGCGTGCGAGACCCGCCCGGGTTCGGCCCGCCATGAATCGTGCCTTCGTGGGATTTATCCATGGAGCGGAATCTGAGGATAGACCGGCATCTGGTGGTGAGACCGTCGTTTACTCTGATGGCGAGTCATCCACTGGTGAGACAGAGTCATTGTATCAACTGCAAGACGGCCGGCTTGGGGGCTGTTCCGATGGCGACAGTATGCCGGACCCCTGTGAGCCGCTGAACCGGGTTGCAATCTTCATGGCCGGTACACAGCCCGTGCAGCACTCATCAATGGCAGCAGAGCTGATTTCTGGGTCAGCAGCGGCACCGGCTGCCGGGGTAGGAGGCCCTGAGCGTCCATCGGCTCAGGTCTTAACCGACTTACTAGATAAGCTAACAGCACTGTTAATAGCGGTGCTTAACCTGGTGGATCAGGATCAGCACAATGCGGCAGTCACGAAGTTGCGTGATGAGATAGCATAGGCCAAGGAGGGGCTAAACGCAGAAAACGCTAGGATGGCCGAGGAGCAAGCTGCGTTGGATGCTCAGGCACAACGGGTTCAGTCACAATCTCATCGACTCATGCTAGATCAGAACGCTTAAAACGAAGTCATGAGGAGGAGGCATCAGACTCGTCTGCCTTCGGTTTACGAGGCAAGAAATCTCTTTAACACGCCAGGAGCAGGAACCAGTAACCCGGCAATGGTAAACTGGGTTGAAGCGCCCGAGACGGGTACGGCGGTTCAGCCACGTACGATGGACCCGCCTTGTCAGAACAATAACCCGCTGCAGCATGTGCCGATGATAATCCACAAGTATAGGGGATCGCAACAGTTTTTGAGGGTAGAGTATTCAATCCAAATTTATTGATTCGACACAAGGGGAGCCAAAGAATATTCTCAAGTATTAGCAGCCGAGTTGTCAATTCAACCACACCTGGAAACTTAATATCTGCAACAAGGTATTTAGTAGCAAAGTAATATGATAGTAGTGATAACGATAGCAGAAGTAACAGTAGAAAAAAGTAATATTTTTGGTGTTTTATAGTGATGATAACAATAGCAATGGAAAAGTAAATAAGCGAAGAACAATATATGGAAAGCTCATAGGCAATGGATCAGTGACGGAGAATTATGCCGGATGCGGTTCATCATGTAGGCATGTATTCCGAATATAGTCATAGGTGCTTATGGAAAAGAACTTGCATGACATCTTCTATCCTACCCTCCCGTGGCAGTGAGGTCCTATTGGAAACTAAGGGATATTAAGGCCTCCTTTTAATAGAGTACCGGAACAAAGCATTAACACATAGTGAATACATGAACTCCTCAAACTACGATCATCACCGGTAAGTGTCCCGATTATTGTCACTTCGGGGTTAACGGATCATAACACATAATAGGTGACTATAGACTTGCAAGATAGGATCAAGAACTCTCATATATTGATGAAAACATAATAGGTTCAGATCTGAAATCATGGCACTCGAGCCCTAGTGACAAGCATTAAGCATAGCAAAGTCATAGCAACACCAATCTCAGAACATAGTGGATACTACGGATCAAACCCTAACAAAACTAACTCGATTACATGATAAATCTCATCCAACCCATCACCGTCTAGCAAGCCTACGATGGAATTACTCACACACGGCGGTGAGTATCATGAAATTGGTGATGGAGGATGGTTGATGATGACGATGGTGACGGATTCCCCTCTCCGGAGCCCCGAACGGACTCCATATCAGCCCTCTCGAGAGAGTTTAGGGCTTGGCGGCGGCTCCGTATCGTAAAACGCGATGAATCCTTCTCCTTGGTTTTTTTCTCCCCGGAAGTGAATATATGGAGTCCAGGTTGAGGTCGGTGGAGCGTCAGGGGGCCCACAAGGTAGGGGGCGCGCCCAGGGGGGCATGCGCCCCTACCCTCGTGGACAGGTGGAGGACCCCTGATGTGGATCTTCCTTCCAGTATTTATTATATATTCCAAAATAATTCTCCGTTGATTTTCAGGTCATTCCGAGAACATTTATTTCTGCACATAAATAACACCATGGTAATTCTGCTGAAAACATCGTCAGTCCGGGTTAGTTCCATTCAAATCATGCAAGTTAGAGTCCAAAACAAGGGAAAAAGTGTTTGGAAAAGTAGATACGTTGGAGACATATCAACTCCCCCAAGCTTAAACCTTTGCTTGTCCTCAAGCAATTTAGTTGACAAATTGAAAGTGATAAAGAAAAACTTTTACAAATTTGTTTGCTCTTGTTGTTGTAAATATGTAAAGCTAGCATTCAAGT
This sequence comes from Triticum aestivum, assembly GCF_018294505.1. Lineage (NCBI taxonomy): Eukaryota > Viridiplantae > Streptophyta > Magnoliopsida > Poales > Poaceae > Triticum > Triticum aestivum. The sequence goes on from NC_057794.1 coordinate 476,847,917, forward strand.
TTTCAGAAAAGATTATGAACTAACCACAGTCACAATAACATTTAGGTCTCATGTTTACTCATATCAATGACATAATCAACTAGCGAGCAATAATAATAAATCTCGAATGACAACACTTTCTCAAAACAATCATGATATGATATAACAAGATGGTATCTCGCTAGCCCTTTCTAAGACCGCAAAACATAAATGTAGAGCACCTTTAAAGATCAAGGACTGACTAGACATTGTAATTCATGGTAAAAGAGATCCAGTCAAGTCATACTCAATGTAAACTAACAGTAATAAATCCAAATGATAGTGGTGCTCTCTAACTGGTGCTTTTTAATAAGAGGATGATGACTCAACATAAAGGTAAATGGATAGGCCCTTCGCAGAGGGAAACAGGGACTTGTAGAGGTGCCAGAGCTCGATTTTGAAATAGATATGAATAATATTTTGAGTGGTATACTTTTATTGTCAACATAACAACCGAGAGATGGTGATATCTTCCATGCTACACACATTATAGGCGGTTCCCAAACAGAATGGTAAAGTTTATACTCCCCCTCCACCAACAAGCATCAATGCATGGCTTGCTCGAAACAACGAGTGCCTCCAACTAACAACAGTCCCGGGGGAGTTTTGTTTGCAATTATTTGATTTGATTTGCATAAAGCATGGGACTGGGCATCCCGGTGACCAGCCATTTTCTCATGAGTGAGGAGCGGAGTCCACTCCTCTTGAGAATAACCCGCCTAAGATGGAAGATACGGACATCCCCAGTTGATACGTGAGCTATTAGAGCTTACAAAACAGAATGTTTATTTGAAGGTTTAGAGTTTGGCACATACAAATTTACTTGGAACGACAGGCAGATACCGTATATAGGTAGGTATGGTGGACTCATATGGAATAACTTTGGGGTTTATGGAATTGGATGCACAAGCAGTTGTCGGGTTTCGGGTTCCGGCAGACCCTTGAGGTTCGAACACTAGGGTGCGCGCGGAGATCTCTCCCCTACCGATCTACGTCCGATCCTCTCATGCGAACTAAGATGAAAATGATGAACAACACAAGAGACACGATGTTTATACTGGTTCGGGCCACCATTGTGGTGTAATACCCTACTCCAGTGTGTGGTGTGGTGGATTGCCTCTGGGGCTGATGATGGACAGTACAAGGGAAGAACAACCTCGCGAGAGGTGTTCTTGAGCTGGTGCGATGAACTGCTAGGGTGAGTTCAGTCGCCTCTCTCTCTCTCTGCTGGGGTACTACCAGATCTCTCCGGGGGTCTCCCTCTACTCTGTGGTGGCTAGCTCTATTTATAGAGGCCCTGGACCTCTCCCCAAATAATGAGCGGGAAGGGCGCCAACAATTGGCCTTTCGAAGGGGAACATCTAGTACAAGTTATCCTGACCAAAGATGGTCTTCGGCTGCCAAAAGCACTGGCGATGACGCCGTCTTGGGCTCCACGGTGACCTCCATCCTGCCGTTCGGCTGGTCTTGGTCTCGTTGCATCGGAATGGTAACCTTTGCCTGATGCCTTGGCATGTGCTTGCCCCCTTTGCACCAAAGGGGAAACAAGGACACTGCGTAGGCCGGCGCCCGCCTGGCGCCCGCCTGGTCTCGATCGTCATGGCTTGCGTCACGGGTTCCTCGCGAGGTACCCCTACCTTGATCTCTCTGCCTCCTCGCGAGCCTGCCTGATGAGGCTGCCTCTGAGGAAGCTTCCCGTCGTCTGCCCCGCGAGGCTTGGCCCCTCGCGAGGGTCTTTGAGCTTGAGCTAATGAAGATGGGCCGCGTTGGGCCCCCACTTGAGCCACGCCGCAGGCCACAGGCAGGCAAGTCTGGGGACCCCCGTTCCCAGAACATCGACAGTAGCCCCCAGGCCCAAGGCGCGCGCGGGCTTGGCTTAGCAGAGAAGCGAAGTGGCAAGCATGAAGCGCCGCGGGCCCTAACAGCCTGCGACCTTGGGCGCCGCGTGGCGGTTGATTAGGCGTTGGCGTCTGCACTTGCCACGACGCCTTGCTGCGCGCCCGGCTAAGCGGACCCGTAGTTGCACACAGTTGTTCCTCCTTTGGCTGCCCGCTCGCCTCCTACCTTTCCTCTTCTCCGAGCTCCAACCTCCGCCGCCAATCCAGCCCGAGCTCTTCCCCTTCCCCAACGCCATGGCGCCGACAAAGAAGGGAAGGGGGAAGAAGCCCGCGCCTTCATCCTGCGCACCTCTAGCGGCGGCCCCTGCCATCGATCGGTCAATCATACTCAACCCGGAAGCCTTGGACAAGGTCCACTCCGCCCTCGCTTCCATTTTCAACGAGTGCGGCCGGACCACAGTTTGGCCCGCATCCCGCGCCTTTCTTGCCAGGACCGTCACGAAGGTCTGATTCTTCGCCGATGCCCTATGGGCGGGTCTGGTTCCCCCCTTTTCTGCTTTCTTCAATGTTGTGCTCTCCCATTATCAGATCCACATCATGCACCTCGGGCCAGAGTCCATTACCCTCTTGGCCGTCTTTGCTTTCATGTGCGAGGCGATGATAGGCATCCCTCCTTCTGTTGCTCTGTTGTGACACTTCTTCTCTTTGCGCCTGAGCGATCCCACTCAGTGCTCGGGGTGTGTAAGCTTCTTCGCCGTGCCCGAGACGACTGCTTCAGGGATTGACTTCGACCTTCCGCCTTCTTAGGCCAGGTTCAGAGAGTGGTGGCTATACATGGACGTCGGGGTGCCTAGCCCCTTGCTCTCGCACCCGACCTTGCCTGATGTTCCCAACCCAGGCTGGGGTCATGAACCGCTCGCGAGCCCCTGGCTCGCTTTCGTCTGGCGCCACTTCGAAAGTTTGAGGGCGCACAATGTGACAGCGCCCAAGGTGGTGAGGGAGTTCCTTCTGTGTCGCAATGCTCCTCTCCAGCGCTACTCTCGCCGGATGTGGGACTTTGCGGGGCGCGAAGACCGCATGCGGCTTCAGGAGGAGGATTTGGCGCCCGAAGTGCTGCGGACGGTGCTTCGGGCCTTGACTGGTGATCCTTCCCCAGGCAGCCTACGGAGCGGTGGCGTCCTTCTGTACCTTTGTTCCGGCAGGGCCGATTTCGTGAAGCAGATGCCCAACTTCGACGAGTGGGGGCTGCGCCCGGCTGGCCTCACGGGGCCACCCGAGAACCCAGTTGTCGTGGTTGCTCCCCCCGCCACCCACAGCGGTCCCTCCCCAGGCGGCAGAGCGGGAAGAGAGCCGGCGGGGGCTGAGGTGGCTGATGTCGAGGTGGTGGTGCCGCGTGAAGCCTCGAAGGCAGCATCTCCCGAGGCCCGCCCTGGGGTGGCGGTTGATGCAGGGTTTTGGCCTTCGGCTCCTGAGGCCGGGGCTCCCGAGCCCCCAGCCGTTCTTTCCGAGGCGACGCCCAACGGTGCCCCCAAAGCTGACTCCTCCGGTGCCGACAATCCTGAGGCTTCTTCTGCGCCCCAGGCCGACCCCTGCCCCAGGCGCTTGGGTCGGTTTCGTGTAGACTTCGAGGCCCTTCGCCAGAGGAAGGAGGCCTCAGGCGACAGCGACCGCCCTTGCCGCTTGTTGAAGCGCAGGAAGTACTTTGCCATGGACGAGTAAGCCTTCTTCTCTCCCTGCTCACTTGCTTCGTTATCCTCGTGGCTGACCGTGGCCCTTCAGGTCCCGCCTTGCTGAGTCCGTCGAGTCGACCCAGGAGCCAGCCCCAGTAGCTTCGCCCCCTTTGCTGGCTCCGGGTCCGCCGAGCTCAGGTGGCGCCCTCACTGCTGGACCGGTTGGTGGAGTGATCTGCTCCATAGGGCGCCTGGAGCTTGCTCGCCCGATGCCCTTTCTTCGCGAGTCTCCTTGGGGCGTGTCAGGCTTGCCCCGTGCCCCTTCTCTGGTCATAGAAGGCGAATGGCTGAGGTCTGTCCTTGGCTCCTCCTCCGTGGGTGGATCGATGCCGGGCCGGACTCTCAGGGCGGTCCATCCGGCGACGGCTGGGGCGGCAGCCCCCTGCCCCACGCTTGGAGGGGGCTTACCGTTCCGGGGCCCTCTGCATGCTCCAACGGAAGAAGGTGATGTGGAAGAGGTGCTCAGGCGTGCTCGGGAGCGTCGTGCCCTTCGTGAAGAGTTTCTCCAGGGGGCGGCTGATGCGGTGAGCCGAATCGGGGCAGAGCTTGCTGACGAGGATGCGCGCCTTGAGGCGGAAGGTTTGCGCCTTGTTGAGGAGAAGTGCAAACTAAAGGTTTCCGTAGCCCTCGCATGTCATTAACGTGATCTTGACAACGCGAAGGCTGAGGCGTCGCTGGCAGCTTCGCGGGAGGTCTGCTCCCTGGCCGTTGAGGAGGCTCGGGAGGCAGACCGGCGGCGCAAGGATGCGGAGGAGCGCGCACGGGAGCTCCAAGCCTGGAGCAACTCCCTGGAGCAGCAAGTGGAATTGCGCCAGGCGGCCCTTGAGTCGATGGGGGCAGCCTCTGTCGACCGGGTGGAGCATCTGAAGCACGAGGAGGTGCTGATGCTGGAGGCCGCCGAGCGCAACCTTGACCTTGAGCGGTTGGAGACGAGGGAGCGCCTGGTGGCCCAGGCGGAGGATGACGTTGCCGCGTGTGAAGCTCGAGCCCAGGAAGAAGTCGATCGCCGCGTGGCCGAAGCTCGCTCGGCTCTCGAGTGCGAACACGGGACGAGGTTGGGGCTGATCAAGGTCGAGGCCGAGGGCAGGACCGCAGCCCTCAAGGCCAAACTGACCGAAGCAACACGGCGTGCGGACTCCTCTGCAGCCGCCCTCGGCGCGGCGCAGGTGGAGCTGTCCTCTTCCCGGGGCGAGCAGCTTCTTCTTCAACAGAGGGTCGATGACGCCGAGGCCGTCGCGCAGCGAAGTGAGGACGAGCTCCATCGGCGGCGGGTTCTGGAGCATGTGCATGCCCCCATGCTTCAAACGCTTCGAGAGAGGGCCAACACAGCTTTGGGCTATGTCTGCGAGGCTGCTGCTAGGGAGCCGCACGAGGTCAACTACGCCGGCAACCTCCAATTTTTCACTGATGTGGTGACGCTTCTGGAGAACCGGTCCAAGAGGTCCCGCTGGCTTGTCGAAGAGAGGAGTCGAGCCTTGCTCGGGCGTGCCTTCTCCCGTGTCTTTAGCTATCTGCAGGACAAGGACCCCCACTTTGACTTCGACACTGCCATCGCACCCGTGCCCATTGCCGTCTGAGGTGACCTGGCGCGGTGGATGGAGGACAACGTGGACGCCCTCGTCAGGGCCTTCGCATCTGATGATGACAGCATGGTCGTGGGCGCCAATGAAGGCGACGTTGTGGACGATGATGGGGATGCTGGCGGCGGTGGTGACAATGTCGACGATGCCAGTGCCGCTTCCGAGGGCGCCCCAGAAGACGTGGTGAGTGATATGTCCGACTGACCGCATGTCTCCGCAGTTTATCCTGCATGAAGAAGACTCAGGCTTGGCCCTGAAGAATATAAGAGCATTTTGAGAGGGGAGGCCCCTAATGTAAAGATTTGTAATCCGTACTCTAGTGAGCACAACGTTATGCGTGAGTTTAGTCGCTAGCCCGGTGATGGTTCGGTTGATTCGTTTACCTTCCGGCCCTGGCGTGCCCTGAGCGAGCCTGCGGGGGGATGCTACACCTCTGGCGTCCCTCGATTAACCTGCTGATCCTGTGATGAGGACCTTCATAGAGGGTGCGGAGACAGTGGTCCTGGCTGTAGGCGTGCCTGGCCCGTCCCGGCTCACGAGGGGCTCGTGAGGGGGGCCGCTGACGCTAGCTTGGGGCGTAAATCCGAAACCAGAACATGAGAGATTGCTCAAACGAGACTAAACACCCCCTCCCCGAATGCACGCAAGCTTCGAACTCAAATCCAACTTAAATCCAAACCAAAGAAACTTGCTGACAAGGAAGAAGCAAAAAAGGAAAAAGGTGGAAGAAAAACAAAAAAGCCACGTCCGGCGCCTAGTCTAGTCTTCTACGTCTTCTCACCAGCGCGGAGCTAAGTGCTGGCACTGGGCGTGGGCGGGAGCCCCAGGGGCTGAGGCCGGCGCTCCCGAGACTCTGGGGTGTGTACATCCCCACTCATTATGACGTGAGAGTGTCACGGGGCGGCGAGCTTCACAGGCACTGGGCCTTCTTCACAGGTACTGGCCTTGCTTCATATCGCCAGAAGAGGGCCCCGCCTTCCGCCTCACTCTACCGGCATTGATGGCGACCGGAAACCAAGGACGACGCCAATGGGGTAGAGCGGTCGCCAGCGGTTCCCCCGACGACCACGGGTCCTCCGCCGGGGGCAGGCCATGGGGCACCTCCCCGGCAGAGGGCCTACCTCTGGAGAACATCTTGACCCGACCGCCGCGAGGGGGAGCTCGGATCTCGGCCCCTTTCCTGTAGCCCCCTGCACCCTCCTCCCGAGGGATAAGAGGCTGCAGCGTTGGGCAGCCATCCGCTGCGGCGACCTGTACCTCCTGCGACCCATGGTTAGCGTAAGCTTGCTCCTGAGGGATGAGTGGTACCCGATAGTTTCCGTTGTCGGCGCGATTGTCGATGCTCTCTTGGGGTTCCTGAAAGAGCTCGGCTTCCGGCGCCTCCTCGTCCCAGCCGGGCCCAAGGAATGAGTCGTGAACTTCTTCCAGCTCGCGCCCTTGATCCACCATGCGGGGTACGTAGGCCTCCGGGGCGACCACCTTGTGGACCTCGCTGTAGCGCCCCGCATGCCACGCAGTCTGGCTTGGGGCGTCGCCTTGTATGTGATGACACGGTGGTCCGCCGAGGCCAAAGGCCGCGGCGCGCATCCCTTCGTTGGCCTGGGGAAGGGCCGGCGCGATCTGCCGCCCAGTGCCGGCGAAGGTGTTGGCGCTGGACCGGCCCTGGGGCCCGCCTGAAATCGCGTGGACGCGCATAATGCCGTCGTGCGACCTGCCCTGGATCTGGGGCGGCAGCTGGATGCAGAAGGGGGGTGCTCCTGAGGCGGCGGCGTCCAGGAGCTCAGCCACTCGCTCCAACAACACGTCGCGGCCGCCTTCCAGCAAGCGGCACCGTAGTAGCTCTCGGGCCACTGTGAGCGCGGCCCTGGAGTTCGCCTGCTCCCATCAGGTGTATGGCATCGTGGCAACGACGTGGTTCGAGGCCCTTGATGCGGCCCGCACCTGCCGTGGCGTGAGGGCAGGCGACGTCTGGCTGCGTCACCCGCGCCCCGCAGCACCCTGCGGAGCGCGAGCTGCCTGAGGCGCAAGGTTGAGGTCGCCCTGAGACGGCGACACGGCGTGGGCGGGCCACGCCGCCCAGCGGTTGGCGTTGGCAGTCGGGTTGCTTGACATCTGGGTGGAGAAGCGGCGGAACGCGACGCGGAGGAAGGAGGACTCCGGCGCACCCCTACCTGGCGCGCCAAATATCGGGTTTCGGGTTCCGGCAGACCCTTGAGGTTCGAACACTGGGGTGCGCATGGAGTTCTCTCCCCTACCGATCTACGTCTGATCCTCTCGTGCGAACTAAGATGAAAATGATGAACACCACAAGAGACACGATGTTTATACTGGTTCGGGCCACCGTTGTGGTGTAATACCCTACTCCAGTGTGTGGTGTGGTGGATTGCCTCTGGGGCTGATGATGGACAGTATAAGGGAAGAATAGCCTCGCGAGAGGTGTTCTTGAGATGGTGCGATGAACTGCTAGGGTGAGTTCAGTCGCCTCTCTCTCTCTCTCTCTCTACTGGGGTTCTACTAGACCTCTCTGGGGTCTCCCTCTACTCTGTGGTGGCTAGCTCTATTTATAGAGGCCCTGGGCCTCTCCCCAAATAATGAGCGGGAAGGGCGCCAACAATTGGCCATTTCAAAGGGGAACATCTAGTACAAGTTATCCTGACCAAAGGTGGTCTTCGGCTGCCAAAAGAAGTGGCGATGGCGCCTTCTTGGGCTCCACGGTGACCTCCGTCCTGCCGTTCGGCTGGTCTTGGTCTCGTTGCACCGGAATGGTAACCTTTGCCTGATGCCTTGGCCTGTGTTTGCCCCCTTTGCACCAAAGGGGAAACAAGGACACTGCGCAGGTCGACGCCCGCCTAGTCTCGATCGTCATGGCTTGCGTCACGGGTTCCTCACGAGGTACCCCTGCCTTGATCTCTCCGCCTCCTCGCGAGCCTTCCTGATGAGGCTGCCTCCGAGGAAGCTTCCTGTCGTCCGCCCCGCGAGGCTTGGCCCCTCGCGAGGGTCTTTGAGCTTGAGCTGATGAAGATGGGCCGTGTTGGGCCCCCGCTTGAGCCACGCCGCAGGCCACAGGCAGGCAAGTCTGGGGACCCCCGTTCCCAGAACGCCGACAGCAGTATTCCTGCTTAGTACACGTGAAGGCTAGAAAAAGACTGGGAAGCGACCAGCTAGAGAGCGACAACAATCATGAACATGCATTAAAATTAATCAACACCGAATGCAAGCTTGAGTAGGATATAATGCACCATGAACATAAATATCGTAGAGGCTATGTTGACTTTGTTTCAACTACATGCGTGAACATGTGCCAAGTCAAGCCACTCGAATCATTCAAAAGAGGATACCACCCTATCATACCACATCACAACCATTTTAATAGCATGTTGGCATGCAAGGTAAACCATTATAAGCTCCTAGCTAATTAAGCATGGCATAAGCAACTATAATATCTAATTGTCATTGCAAACATGTTTATTCATAATAGGTTGAATCAAGAACGATGAACTAATCATATTTACAAAAACAAGAGAGGTCGAGTTCATACCAGCTTTTATCATCTCAATAAGTTCATCATATATCGTCATTATTGCCTTTCACTTGCACGACTGAATAATGTGGATAATAATAATAGTGCATGTGCATTGGACTAAGTTGGAATCTGCAAGCATTCAATTCAAGAGAGAAGACAAGGTAATATGGGATCTTTGTTAGATCAACAATAATGCATATAAGAGCCATTCAACATTTTCATTATGGTCTTCTCCTCTCGACCCCCAAAGAACAAAAAAAGAAATAAAACTATTTACACGGGAAAGCTCCCAACAAGCAAAAGAAGAACGAGAAATCTTTTTGGGGTTTCTTTTTAATTACTACTACTACAGCATGAAAAGTAAACTAACTAAAAGCTACAACTATTTTTTCTTAAGGTTTATCAAATACACAAGAAGAAAGCATAAGAAGGGAAATAAACTAGCATGGATAATACAATGAAAAAGTATGAGCACGGACAACTAGCGATGAGTGTGTGAACATAAATGTAATGTCGGTGAGAAATACGTACTCCCCCAAGCTTAGGCTTTTGGCCTAAGTTGGTCTATGGCCACGGCCGGCCTGGCGGATATCGAAAGTTGTAGTTGGGGTCGTACTAAGATGCAGAGGCTATTGCATCCTGTGCTGCAGCGTGGAGGCGAGCTGTCTCAGTCCTTCTCTCATACTCGTTCGCCTCTTCCCTGGTTATGACATATCTCACTTTTGCCTAAAAGTCAAAGAAAGTAGGAGCAGGGAGAGCGACGTGATAGATGCGTCATCTGTCAAAGATTAGTTGGTACTGGAGAAACTGATCGTTCCTCTCAAAAAACTAATGACGAACCATAGCCTCATAATCAAACTAAATAGGAGGCAACTCAATATCATGCCCACGTATGGGTATATCAAGAAAATTAGCTAGACGGGTTACATAAATTCCACCAAAGAAATCTCTATTAATTCTATTATTATGCAACCTACGTGCAACAATGGCTCCCAAATTATCATGTTTATCTCCTAATACAGCACTCCTGAGAACACTGAGGTCAGGGACACACATGTGACATCCTTCATCCTTACCATTTATGCACCTACGTATGAAGAGAGCAAAATAATGTATAGCAGGAAAATAAATGCTCCCTATGGTAGCTTCTGTTATATCTCTAGATTCCTCCACAGTTATACTAGCAAGAAAATCTCTAATCTCAGATTTGCGAGGCTCACTAGTGCTGCCCCATTGTGGAAGTTTGCAAGCAGTATTAAAATCCTCTAAGTCCATAGTATAAGAATTTTCATAAAGATCAAATAGGACAATTTGAGAATTATGTGATGATGAAAATTCAAACCTTCTCACAAAGGAATTAGTGAGATAGTGGTATTGGCGGCACTTATCTGCCTCGAAGCTCTCAAGATCGGCATTATGCACATACGCGTTAAATTCTTCCTTGATTCCTGTTCTATCCATAAAGTCCTCTGACAGCCATTCACAAGCCCGCACCTGAGCTTCCCTCAGTGGTTCATCATCGACATCACGTATTGCGAGCCTGGGTCCTTGCTTCCTTGAAGGACCACCTTGGTACATTTTCCTAAACATATTTCTTCCTCTGAAAAATTTCTGAAATTTTTAATAACTTCAAAATAAAGGTGAACCAAACTCAATAAAATTGATAGCAACTACTCCCACAAGTGCCTAGAGACTATATCATGCATCAAAACTACTTTTGACCATTTAAATTTGACATGCAAGCTCAATAACAGGGTCACCTAAGCAGCAAAAATATGCAATGAATAAAGCACTATACCAAAAACTAATTGGACCATTGGAGGAGTCACATACCAAGGAACAATCCCCCAAAGCAGTTTTGTGAGAGGTGCTTTGAGCAAGGAGATTGAAAATGGCAGCAAGATGAGCTTGGACTCGGGTTTGAGCTGGTTAGTAGTGTTTGTGGGAGAAAGAAGGAGTGTGTGGTAGCTGTAATAAGTGGAGGGGAGCCACCATGGGCCCACGAGGCAGTGGGCGCCCTCCACCCTCGTGGCCAGGTGCTTGCTCCCCCTGCTGTGTTTTCAGTGCAGATATTCTCAAATATTCCAGAAAAAATCATATTTAATTTTCAGGGTATTTGGAGAACTTTTATTTTCAAGGTATTTTTTATTGCATGGATAATTCAGAAAACAGACAGAAATTACTATTTTTTCTTTATTTAATATAAACAACAGAAAGTAAAAAGAGGGTACATAGAGTTGTGTTTTCTAAATTCATCCATCTCATGCTCATCAAAAGGGATCCACTAACAAGGTTGATCAGGTCTTGTTAACAAACTCATTCCAAATAACATGGAACCGGAGAATTTTTGAATAACACTAGGTTACCTCAACGGTGATATGCACGTCCCCAATAATAAGAATATCATATTTCTTCTTGATAGCAGGAAGAGGAAATTCAAAACCTCCAATAGTAATAGTTGAAATTTTTCCAATAGAATTGATACTGTGGACTTGAGGTTGTTTCCTCGGAAAGTGTACCGTATGCTCATTACCATTAACATGAAAAGTGACATTGCCTTTGGTGCAATCAATAACAGCCCCTTCAGTATTCAAAAAGGGTCTTCCAAGAATAATAGACATACTATCGTCCTCGTGAATATCAAGAATAACAAAGTCCGTTAAAATAGTAACGTTTGCAACCACAACAGGCACATCCTCACAAATACCGACAGGTATAGCAGTTGATTTCTCAGCCATTTGCAAAGATATTTCAGTAGGTGTCAACTTATTCAAATCAAGTCTACGATATAAAGAGAGAGGCATAACACTAACACCGGCTCCAAGATCACATAAAGCAGCTTTAACATAGTTTCTTTTAATGGAGCATGGTATAGTTGGTACTCCGGGATCTCCTAGTTTCTTGGGTATTCCACCCTTAAAAGTATAATTAGCAAGCATGGTGGAAATTTCAGCTTCTGGTATCTTTCTTTTATTAGTAACAATATCTTTCATGTACTTAGCATAAGGATTCATTTTGAGCATATCAGTCAAACGCATACGCAAAAAGATAGGTCTAATCATTTCAGCAAAGCGCTCAAAATCCTCACCATCCTTTTTCTTGGATGGTATAGGAGGAAAAGGCATGGGTTTCTGAACCCATGGTTCTCTTTCTTTATCGTGCTTCCTAGCAACAAAGTCTCTCTTATCATAACGTTGATTCTTTGATTGTGAGTTATCAAGATCAACAACAGGTTCAATCACTACACCATTGTCATTGCTAGGTTGAGCATCAACATGAACATCATTATTAGGTTCATGCTCATTACCAGATTGTGTTTTAGCGTCAGAAATAGAAATATCATTGGGATTCTCAGGTGTGTCATCAACAGGTTCACTAGAAGCATGCAAAGTCCTATCATTTTTCTTTTTCTTCCTCTTAGAAGGACTAGGTGCATCAATATTATTTCTCTAAGAATCTTGCTCAATTCTCTTAGGATGGCCCTCGGGATACAAAGGTTCCTAAGTCATTTTACCACCTCTAGTCATAACTCTAACAGCATTATCATTTTTCTTTCTATTTAATTCATTGAGCAAATCATTATGAGCTTTAAGTACTTGTTCTACTTGAGTGGTAACCATAGAAGCATGTTTACTAATAAGTTTTAGTTCACCTTTAACATTAGCCATATAATCACTCAAGTGTTCAATCATATAAGCATTATGTTTTAATTGTATACCAACATAAGCATTAAAATCTTCTTGCTTAACCATAAAGTTATCAAACTCATCTAAGCATTGGCTAGCAAACTTAGTAGGAGGGATTTCAGCTTTATCATATCTATAGAGAGAATTCACCTTTACTACCTGTGTCGGGTTATCAAGACCGTGTGTTTCTTCAATAGGCGGTAAATTAAGACCATGTATTTCTTCAATAGGAGGTAAATTCTTAACATCTTCAGCTTTAATACCTTTTTCTTTCATAGATTTCTTTGCCTCTTGCATATCTCCAGGACTGAGAAATAGAATACCCCTTTTCTTCGGAGTTGGCTCAGGAGTTGGTTTAGGAATTGGATCAGGGATTGGATCAGGAAGTTTCCAATTATTTTCATTAGTTAACATATTATTCAATAGAATTTCAGCTTCATCAACAGTTCTTTCCCTGAAAACACAACCAGCACAACTATCCAGATAACCTCTAGAAGCGTCGGTTAGTCCATTATAAAAGATATCAAGTATTTCATTTTTCTTGAGAGGATGATTAGGCAAAGCATTAAGTAATTGGAGAAGCCTCCCCCAAGCTTGTGGGAGACTCTCTTCTTCAATTTTCAAAAAATTATATATTTCCCTTAAAGCAGCTTGTTTATTATGAGCGGGGAAATATTTAGGAGAGAAGTAATAAATCACATCCTGGGGACTACGCACACAACCAGGATCAAGAGAATTAAACCATATCTTAGCATCACCCTTTAATGAGAATGGAAATAACTTAAGGATATAATAATAGCAAGTTTTCTCATCATTAGTGAACATGGTAGCTATATCATTTAATTTAGTAAGATGTGCCACAACAGTTTCAGATTCATAGCCATAGAAAGGATCAGATTCAACTAAAGTAATTATCTCAGGGTCGACAAAGAATTCATAATCCTTATTAGTAACAAAGATAGGTGAAGTATCTTAAGCAGGATCATATTTCATTCTAGCATTCAAAGTTTTTTGTTTAAGCTTAGCTAATAGTTTCTTAAGATCACTTCTATCATTGCAGGCAAGAAAGTCTCCAGCAGTTTCTTCATCCATAAGATAACCCCCAGGTGTTGGAAATATGCCCTAGAGGCAATAATAAAAGGATTATTATTATATTTCCTTGTTCATGATAATTGTCTTTTATTCATGCTATAATTGTGTTATCCGGAAATCGTAATACATGTGTGAATAACAGACACCAACATGTCCCTAGTAAGCCTCTAGTTGACTAGCTCATTGATCAATAGATAGTCATGGTTTACTGACTATGGACATTGGATGTCATTGATAACGAGATCACATCATTAGGAGAATGATGTGATGGACAAGACCCAATCCTAAACATAGCACAAGATCGTATAGTTCGTTTGCTAGAGTTTTCCAATGTCAAGTATCCTTTCCTTAGACCATGAGATCGTGTAACTCCCGGATACCGTAGGAGTGCTTTGGGTGTACCAAACGTCACAACGTAACTGGGTGACCATAAAGGTATACTACGGGTATCTCCGAAAGTGTTTGTTGGGTTGATACGGATCAAGACTGGGATTTGTCACTCCGTATGACGGAGAGGTATCACTGGGCCCACTCGGTAATGCATCATCATTATGAGCTCAAAGTGACCAAGTGTCTGGTCATGGGATCATGCATTACGGTATGAGTAAAGTGACTTGCCGGTAACGAGATTGAACGAGGTATTGGGATACCGACGATCGAATCTCGGGCAAGTAGCATACCGATTGACAAAGGGAATTGTATACGGGGTTGCTTGAATCCTCGACATCGTGGTTCATCCGATGAGATCATCAAGGAGCATGTGGGAGCCAACATGGGTATCCAAATCCTGCTGTTGGTTATTGACCGGAGAGCAATCTCAGTCATGTCTACATGTCTCCCGAACCCGTAGGGTCTACACACTTAAGGTTCGGTGACGCTAGGGTTGTAGGGATATGTATATGCAGTAACCCGAATGTTGTTCGGAGTCCCGGATGAGATCCCGGACGTCACGAGGAGTTCCGGAATGGTCCGGAGGTAAAGAATGATATATAGAAAGTGCTATTTCGGCCATCGGGACAAGTTTCGGGGTCACCGGTATTGTACCGGGACCACCGGAAGGGTCCCGGGGGTCCACCGGGTGGGGCCACCTATCCCGGAGGGCCCCATGGGCTGAAGTGGGAAGGGATCCAGCCCAAAGTGGGCTGGGGCGCCACTTCCCCTAGGTCCCATGCGCCTAGGGTGGGGGAAACCCTAAGGGGGGCGCCCCCTTGCTTGGGGGGCAAGCCCCCCACCCCTTGGCCGCCCCCCTAGGAGATTGCATCTCCTAGGGCCGGCGCCCCCCTTAGGCCCCCTATATATAGTGGGGGGGAGGGAGGGCCTCTCACCCCACGCCTTAGGTGCCTCCCTCTCCCTCTCCCTCTCCAACACCCCCTCCTCCTCCATAGAGCTTGGCAAAGCCCTGACGGAGTACTGCAGCTCCACCACCACCACGCCATCGTGCTGCTGCTGGAGCCATCTTCCTCAACCTCTCCTTCCCCCTTGCTGGATCAAGAAGAAGGAGACGTTACGCTGACCGTACGTGTGTTGAACGCGGAGGTGCCGTCCGTTCGGCGCTAGGATCTCCGGTGATTTGGATCACGTCGAGTACGACTTCCTCATCCCCGTTCTTTGAACGCTTCCGCGCGTGATCTACAAAGGTATGTAGATGCAATCCAATCACTCGTTGCTAGGTGAACTCATAGATGGATCTTGGTGAAACCGTAGGAAAATTTTTGTTTTCTGCAACGTTCCCCAACAGTGGCATCATGAGCTAGGTCTATGCGTAGTTCTTCTTGCGCGAGTAGAACACAATTTGTTGTGGGCGTAGATGTTGTCAACTTTCTTGCCGCTACTAGTCTTATCTTGCTTCAACGGTATTGTGGGATGAAGCGGCCCGGACCAACCTTACACGTACGCTTACGTGAGACCGGTTCCACCGACTAACATGCACTAGTTGCATAAGGTGGCTGGCGGGTGTCTGTCTCTCCTACTTTAGTTGGAGCGGATTCGATGAAAAGGGTCCTTATGAAGGGTAAATAGAAGTTGACAAATCACGTTGTGGCTTTCACGTAGGTAAGAAAACGTTCTTGCTAGAACCCTATTGCAGCCACGTAAAACTTGCAACAACAATTAGAGGACGTCTAACTTGTTTTTGCAGCAAGTGTTTTGTGATGTGATATGGCCAAAGTTGTGATGAATGATGAATGATATATATGTGATGTATGAGATGTTCATGCTATTGTAATAGGAATCACGACTTGCATGTCGATGAGTATGACAACCGGCAGGAGCCATAGGAGTTGTCTTTATTTTTTGTATGACCTGCGTGTCATTGAGAAACGCCATGTAAATTACTTTACTTTATTGCTAAACGCGTTAGCCATAGTAGTAGAAGTAATAGTTGGCGAGCAACTTCATGGAGACACGATGATGGAGATCATGATGATGGAGATCATGGTGTCATGCCGGTGACAAGATGATCATGGAGCCCCAAGATGGAGATCAAAGGAGCTATGTGATATTGGCCATATCATGTCACTTTTATTATTTGATTGCATGTGATGTTTATCATGTTTTTGCATCTTGTTTACTTAGAACGACGGTAGTAAATAAGATGATCCCTCATAATAATTTCAAGAAAGTGTTCCCCCTAACTGTGCACCGTTGCGACAGTTCGTTGTTTCGAAGCACCACGTGATGATCGGGTGTGATAGATTCTAACGTTCACATACAACGGGTGTAAGACAGATTTACACATGCAAACACTTAGGTTGACTTGACGAGCCTAGCATGTACAGACATGGCCTCGGAACACAGAAGACCGAAAGGTCGAGCATGAGTCGTATAGAAGATACGATCAACATGAAGATGTTCACCGATGTTGACTAGTCCGTCTCACGTGATGATCGGACACGGCCTAGTTAACTCGGATCATGTTATACTTAGATGACAGGAGGGATGTCTATCTAAGTGGGAGTTCATTGAATAATTTGATTAGATGAACTTAATTATCATGAACTTAGTCTAAAATATTTACAATATGTCTTGTAGATCAAATGGCCAACGTAGTCCTCAACTTCAACGCGTTCCTAGAGAAAACCAAGCTGAAAGACGATGGCAGCAACTACACGGACTGGGTCCGGAACCTGAGGATCATCCTCATAGCTGCCAAGAAAGATTATGTCCTACAAGCACCGCTGGGTGACGCACCTGTTCTCCCTGCAGAACAAGACGTTATGAACGCTTGGCAGGCACGTACCGATGACTACTCCCTCGTTCAGTGCGGCATGCTTTACAGCTTAGAGCCGGGGCTCCAAAAACGTTTTGAGAGACACGGAGCATATGAGATGTTCGAAGAGCTGAAAATGGTTTTCCAAGCTCATGCCCGGGTCGAGAGATATCAAGTCTCCGACAAGTTCTTCAGCTGTAAGATGGAGGAAAACAGTTCTGTCAGTGAGCACATACTCACTATGTCTGGGTTGCATAACTGCTTGACTCAGCTGGGAGTTAATCTCCCAGATGACGCGGTCATTGACAGAATCCTTCAGTCGCTTCCACTGAGCTACAAGAGCTTTGTGATGAACTTCAATATGCAGGGGATGGAAAAGACCATTCCTGAAGTATTTGCTATGCTGAAATCAGCAGAGGTAGAAGTCAAGAAGGAACATCAAGTGTTGATGGTCAATAAAACCACTAAGTTCAAGAAGGGCAAGGGTAAAAAGAACTTCAAGAAGGACGGCAAGGGAGTTGTCGCGCCCGGCAAGCAAGATGCCGGGAAGAAGCCAAAGAATGGACCCAAGCCCGAGACTGAGTGCTTTTATTGCAAGGAAAGTGGTCACTGGAAGCGAAACTGCCCCAAATACTTAGCGGACAAGAAGGCCGGCAAAACGAAAGGTATATGTGATATACATGTAATTGATGTGTACCTTACCAGTATTCGTAGTATCTCCTGGGTATTTGATACCGGTGCAGTTGCTCACATTTGTAACTCAAAGCAGGAGCTTCGGAATAAGCGGAGACTGGCAAAGGACGAGGTGACGATGCGCGTCGGGAATGGTTCCAACGTCGATGTGATCGCCATCGGCACGCTACCTCTACATTTACCTACGGGATTAGTTTTGAACCTCAATAATTGTTATTTAGTGCCAAGTTTGAGCATGAACATTGTATCATGATCTCGTTTAATACGAGATGGCTACTCATTTAAATCCGAGAATAATGGTTGTTCTATTTATATGAGAGATATGTTTTATGGTCATGCTCCGATGGTGAATGGTTTATTCTTAATGAATCTCGAGCGTAATGCTACACATATTCATAGTGTGAGTACCAAAGATGTAAGGTTGATAATGATAGTCCCACATACTTGTGGCACTGCCGCCTTGGTCACATAGGTGTCAAACGCATGAAGAAGCTCCATGTAGATGGACTTTTAGAGTCTCTTGATTACGAATCATTTGACACGTGCGAACCATGCCTCATGGGTAAAATGACCAAGACTCTGTTCTCAGGAACAATGGAGCGAGCAACCAACTTATTGGAAATCATACATACTGATGTGTGCGGTCCAATGAGTGTTGAGGCTCGCGGTGGCTATCGTTATGTTCTCACCCTCACTGATGACTTGAGTAGATATGGGTATATCTATTTGATGAAACACAAGTCTGAGACCTTTGAAAAGTTCAAGGAATTTCAGAGTGAGGTTGAAAATCAACGTGACAGGAAAATCAAGTTCCTACGATTAGATCGTGGAGGAGAATACTTGAGTCACGAATTTGGCACACACTTAAGAAAATGTGGAATAGTTTCACAACTCACGCCGCCTGGAACACCTCAGCGCAATGGTGTGTCCGAACGTCGTAATCGCACTCTATTAGATATGGTGCGATCTATGATGTCTCTTACCGATTTACCGCTATCTTTTTGGGGCTATGCTTTAGAGACTGCCGCATTCATTTTAAATAGGGCTCCGTCAAAATCCGTTGAGATGACACCGTATGAGTTATGGTTTGGGAAGAAACCTAAACTGTCGTTTCTAAAAGTTTGGGGATGCGATGCTTATGTCAAGAAACTTCAACCTGAAAAGCTCGAACCCAAGTCGGAAAAATGCGTCTTCATAGGATACCCTAAAGAAATGATTGGGTATACCTTCTACCTCAGATCCGAAGGCAAGATCTTTGTTGCCAAGAATGGATCCTTTCTAGAGAAAGAGTTTCTCTCGAAAGAAGTAAGTGAGAGGAAAGTAGAACTTGATGAAGTATTACCTCTTGAACCGGAAAAGGGCGCAACTCAAGAAAATGTTCCTGAGGTGCCTGCACCAACTAGAGAGGAAGTTAATGATGATGATCAAGCTACTTCTGATCAAGCTCCTACTGAAATTCGTAGGTCCACAAGGACACGTTCTGCACCAGAGTGGTACGGCAACCCTGTCTTGTAAATCATGTTGTTAGACAACGGTGAACCTTCGAACTATGAAGAAGCGATGGCGGGCCCGGATTCCGACAAATGGATGGAAGCCATGAAATCTGAGATAGGATCCATGTATGAAAACGAAGTATGGACTTTGACTGACTTGCCCGTTGAGCGGCGAGCCATAGAAAATAAATGGATCTTTAAGAAGAAGACAGACGCGGATGGTAATGTGACCATCTATAAAGCTCGGCTTGTCGCTAAGGGTTATCGACAAGTTCAAGGGGTTGACTACGATGAGACTTTCTCACCGGTAGCGAAGCTGAAGTCCGTCCGAATCATGTTAGCAATTGCCGCATTCTATGATTATGAGATATGGCAAATGGACGTCAAAACGGCATTCCTTAATGGTTTCCTTAAGGAAGAATTGTATATGATGCAGCCGGAAGGTTTTGTCGATCCTAAGAATCCTGACAAGGTGTGCAAGCTCCAACGCTTGATCTATGGGCTGGTGCAAGCATCTCGGAGTTGGAACATTCGCTTTGATGAGATGATCAAAGCGTTTGGGTTTACACAGACTTATGGAGAAGCCTGCGTTTACAAGAAAGTGAGTGGGAGCTCTGTAGCATTTCTCATATTATATGTAGATGACATACTTTTGATGGGAAATGATATAGAACTCTTGGACAGCATTAAGGCCTACTTGAATAAGAGTTTTTCAATGAAGGACCTTGGAGAAGCTGCTTATATATTAGGCATCAAGATCTATAGAGATAGATCGAGACGCCTCATAGGTCTTTCACAAAGCACATACCTTGATAAGATATTGAAGAAGTTCAATATGGATCAGTCTAAGAAGGGGTTCTTACCTGTGTTACAAGGTGTGAAATTGAGCTCAGCTCAATGTCTGACCACGGCAGAAGATATAGAAGAGATGAGTGTCATCCCCTATGCCTCAGCCATAGGTTCTATTATGTATGCCATGCTGTGTACCAGACCTGATGTAAACCTTGCCGTAAGTTTGGTAGGAAGGTACCAAAGTAATCCCGGCAAGGAACACTGGACAGCGGTCAAGAATATCCTGAAGTACCTGAAAAGGACTAAGGAAATGTTTCTCGTTTATGGAGGTGACGAAGAGCTCGTCGTAAAGGGTTACGTCGACGCTAGCTTCGACACAGATCTGGATGACTCTAAGTCACAAACCGGATACGTGTATATTTTGAATGGTGGGGCAGTAAGCTGGTGCAGTTGCAAGCAGAGCGTCGTGGCGGGATCTACATGTGAAGCGGAGTACATGGCAGCCTCGGAGGCAGCACATGAAGCAATTTGGGTGAAGGAGTTCATCACCGACCTAGGAGTCATACCCAATGCGTCGGGGCCGATCAAGCTCTTCTGTGACAACACTGGAGCTATTGCACTTGCCAAGGAGCCCAGGTTTCACAAGAAGACAAGGCACATCAAGCGTCGCTTCAACTCCATTCGTGAAAATGTTCAAGATGGAGACATAGATATTTGTAAAGTACATACGGACCTGAATGTAGCAGATCCGTTGACTAAACCTCTCCCTAGAGCAAAACATGATCAACACCAGAATTCCATGGGTGTTCGATTCATCACAATGTAACTAGATTATTGACTCTAGTGCAAGTGGGAGACTGTTGGAAATATGCCCTAGAGGCAATAATAAAAGGATTATTATTATATTTCCTTGTTCATGATAATTGTCTTTTATTCATGCTATAATTGTGTTATCCGGAAATCGTAATACATGTGTGAATAACAGACACCAACATGTCCCTAGTAAGCCTCTAGTTGACTAGCTCGTTGATCAACAGATAGTCATGGTTTCCTGACTATGGACATTGGATGTCATTGATAACGAGATCACATCATTAGGAGAATGATGTGATGGACAAGACCCAATCCTAAACATAGCACAAGATCGTATAGTTCGTTTGCTAGAGTTTTCCAATGTCAAGTATCCTTTCCTTAGACCATGAGATCGTGTAACTCCCGGATACCGTAGGAGTGCTTTGGGTGTACCAAACGTCACAACGTAACTGGGTGACCATAAAGGTATACTACGGGTATCTCCGAAAGTGTCTGTTGGGTTGACACGGATCAAGACTGGGATTTGTCACTCCGTATGACGGAGAGGTATCACTGGGCCCACTCGGTAATGCATCATCATTATGAGCTCAAAGTGACCAAGTGTCTGGTCACGGGATCATGCATTGCGGTACGAGTAAAGTGACTTGCCGGTAATGAGATTGAACGAGGTATTGGGATACCGACGATCGAATCTCGGGCAAGTAACATACCGATTGACAAAGGGAATTGTATATGGGGTTGCTTGAATCCTCGACATCGTGGTTCATCCGATGAGATCATCGAGGAGCATGTGGGAGCCAACATGGGTATCCAGATCCCGCTGTTGGTTATTGACCGAAGAACAATCTCGGTCATGTCTACATGTCTCCCGAACCCGTAGGGTCTACACACTTAAGGTTCGGTGACGCTAGGGTTGTAGGGATATGTATATGCAGTAACCCGAATGTTGTTCGGAGTCTCGGATGAGATCCCGTACGTCACGAGGAGTTCCAGAATGGTCCGGAGGTAAAGAATTATATATAGAAAGTGCTATTTTGGCCATCAGGACAAGTTTCGGGGTCACCGGTATTGTACCGGGACCATCGGAAGGGTCCCGGGGGTCCACCGGGTGGGGCCACCTATCCCGGAGGGCCCCATGGGCTGAAGTAGGAAGGGATCCAGCCCAAAGTGGGCTGGGGCTCCACTTCCCCTAGGGCCCATGCGCCTAGGGTGGGGGAAACCCTAAGGGGGGCGCCCCCTTGCTTGGGAGGCAAGCCCCCCACCCCTTGGCCGCCGCCCCCCTAGGAGATTGCATCTCCTAGGGCCGGCGCCCCCCTTAGGCCCCCTATATATTGTGGGGGGGGGGAGGGAGGGACTCTC
Organism: Triticum aestivum; assembly: GCF_018294505.1. Classification (NCBI taxonomy): domain Eukaryota; kingdom Viridiplantae; phylum Streptophyta; class Magnoliopsida; order Poales; family Poaceae; genus Triticum; species Triticum aestivum. Next base: position 476,869,742 of record NC_057794.1, read on the forward strand.
ACCCCCACGCCTTTGGTGCCTCCCTCTCCCTCTCCCTCTCCAACACCCCCTCCTCCTCCATAGAGCTTGGCGAAGCCCTGACGGAGTACTGCAGCTCCACCACCACCACGCCGTCGTGCTGCTGCTGGAGCCATCTTCCTCAACCTCTTCTTCCCTCTTGCTGGATCAAGAAGAAGGAGACGTTACGTTGACCGTACGTGTGTTGAACGCGGAGGTGCCGTCCGTTCGGCGCTAGGATCTCCGGTGATTTGTATCACGTCGAGTACGACTTCCTCATCCCCGTTCTTTGAACGCTTCCGCGCGTGATCTACAAAGGTATGTAGATGCAATCCAATCACTCGTTGCTAGATGAACTCATAGATGGATCTTGGTGAAACCGTAGGAAAAATTTTGTTTTCTGCAACGTTCCCCAACACCAGGAAGAACAAGCAATTCATATTTAGGGGGAGAATCTTCATCATCACTTTCATCAATATTATCAGTTTCAATAATTTCATTCTCTCTAGCCCTAGCAAGTTGTTCATCAAGAAATTCACCGAGTGGCACAGTAGTATCAAGCATAGAAGTAGTTTCATCATAAGTATCATGCATAACAGAAGTGGCATCATCAATAACATGTGACATATCATAATTAATAGCAGAAGCAGGTTTAGGTGTCGCAAGCTTACTCAAAATAGAAGGTGAATCAAGTGCAGAGCTAGATGGCAGTTCCTTACCTTCCCTCGTAGTTGAGGGATAAATCCTGGTTCTTGGATCTTTCAAGTTCTTCGTAATCATAAGCAGATATAAATTCCAAGTGACTCAAAGAATAGAGCTATGCTCCCCGGCAACGGTGCCAGAAAATAGTCTTGATAACCCACAAGTATAGGGGCTCGCAACATTTTTCCAGGGTGGAGTATTCAACCCAAATTTATTGATTCGACACAAGGGGAGCCAAAGAATATTCTCAAGTATTAGCAGCCGAGTTGTCAATTCAACCACACCTGGAAACTTAATATCTGCAGCAAGGTATTTAGTAGCAAAGTAATATTATAGTAGTGATAACGATAGCAGAAGTAACAGTAGCAAAAGTAATATTTTTGGTGTTTTATAGTGATGATAACAATAGCAACGGAAAAGTAAATAAGCGAAGAACAATATATGGAAAGCTCTTAGGCAATGGATCAGTGATGGAGAATTATGCCGGATGCGGTTCATCATGTAACAGTCATAACCTAGGGTGACACAGAACTAGCTCCAGTTCATCAATGTAATGTAGGCATGTATTCCGAATATAGTCATACGTGCTTATCGAAAAAAACTTGCATGACATCTTTTGTCCTACCCTCCCGTGGCAGCGGGGTCCTATTGGAAACTAAGGGATATTAAGGCCTCCTTTTAATAGAGTACCAGAACAAAGCATTAACACATAGTGAATACATGAACTCCTCAAACTACAGTCATCACCGGTAAGTGTCCCAATTATTGTCACTTCGGGGTTAACGGGTCATAACACATAATAGGTGACTATAGACTTGCAAGATAGGATCAAGAACTCTCATATATTGATGAAAACATAATAGGTTCAGATCTGAAATCATGGCACTCGGGCCCTAGTGACAAGTATTAAGCATAGCAAAGTCATAGCAACATCAATCTCAGAACATAGTGGATACTAGGGATCAAACCCTAACAAAACTAACTCGATTACATGATAAATCTCATCCAACCCATCACCGTCCAGCAAGCCTACGATGGAATTACTCACACACGGCAGTGAGTATCATGAAATTGGTGATGGAGGATGGTTGATGATGACGATGGCGACGGATTTCCCTCTTCGGAGCCCCGAACGGACTCCAGATCAGCCCTCCCGAGAGAGTTTAGGTCTTGGCTGCGGCTCCGTATGATAAAAGGCGATGAATCCTTCTCCTTGGTTTTTTTCTCCCCGAAAGTGAATATATGGAGTCCAGGTTGAGGTCGGTGGAGCGTCAGGGGGGCCACGAGGCAGGGGGCGCGCCCCCACCCTCTTGGACAGGTGGAGGCCCCCCTAACGTGGATCTTCCTTCCAGTAATTATTATATATTCCAAAATAATTCTCCATTGATTTTCAGGTCATTCCGAGAACTTTTATTTTTGCACAAAAATAACACCATGGCAATTCTGCTAAAAACAGTGTCAGTCCGGGTTAGTTCCATTCAAATCATGCAAGTTAGAGTCCAAAACAAGGGCAAAAGTGTTTGGAAAAGTAGATACGACGGAGACGTATTAGCCGACGCCACCGGGTCATTATTCTAACCCTTTGAATAACATGATCGGTGCGGCGTCACGATTGGCGGCTCTCCGGTTGATGGTGAGTCACTGACGGCGGTTGAGACACGGAGGGCTAGAGAGCTTCTTTAGACAGCGCTGACCCAGCAGCAGGATTATTCTTACAGTCGTGATTTCATTCCACCCCTCACCCGAGTCGGAGTTACAGCAGACATATTGATGAACCGGCTGTGTCAAGCAGTGGACGGAACCATAACCCGCCCTGCGGACATAACCCGGCGGGCGGTGGCGCTGATGCTCAGAATGTGGTGGATCAAGGAAGAGCCCGTCGAGAGGCTGAGTTAGCAGCACAGTATGCGGCCCGTCAACCTACTCCGGTTCGTCCAACCACTTTTGTGGAGCCAAGTGTAACCTTTAGAAATTTGGGCGTGCCATGCTTACTACCGGATCTACGTAATGAGCGCCTGCCCAAGGATTTCAAAGGTCCTCGCAAGGTGCCTAACTATATGGCCGATTTAAGTCCTGAGGCATGGATTGAGAGTTATGAGATGGCCATGGAATTGCTAGATGTTAGAGAGGCTGCATGTGCTAAATATTTCCCCATGATGTTGGAGGGAACGACCCGCACTTGGTTGAAGGGGCTTCCTGCCAATTCCATCGGGTCATGGGTTGAGTTAAAGGCCCGGTTCATCCAGAACTTCAAGGATACATGTAAGGATCCAAGAAGAAGGTGAGTCGGCAACCCATTGGGTGCGTCAGGTCTCAACATGAAGGAAATATGCCCTAGAGGCAATAATAAAGTTATTATTTATTTCCTTATATCATGATAAACATTTATTATTCATGCTAGAATTGTATTAACTAGAAACTTAGTACATGTGTGAATACATAGACAAACAGAGTGTCACTAGTATGCCTCTACTTGACTAGCTCGTTGAATCAAAGATGGTTAAGTTTTCTAGCCATAGACATGAGTTGTCATTTGATTAACGGGATCACATCATTAGAGAATGATGTGATTGACTTGACCCATTCCGTTAGCTTAGCACGATGATCGTTTAGTTTGTTGCTATTGCTTTCTTCATGACTTATACATGTTCCTATGACTATGAGATTATGCAACTCCCAAGTACCGGAGGAACACTTTGTGTGCTACCAAACGTCACAACGTAACTGGGTGATTATAAAGGTGCTCTACAGGTGTCTCCGATGGTGGTTGTTGAGTTGGCATAGATCGAGATTAGGATTTGTCACTCCGATTGTCTGAGAGGTATCTCTGGGCCCTCTCGGTAATGCACATCACAATAAGCCTTGCAAGCAATGTAGCTAATGATTTAGTTACGGGATGTACCATTATGGAACAAGTAAAGAAACTTGCCGGTAACGAGATTGAACTAGGTATTGAGATACCGATGATCGAATCTCGGGCAAATAACATACCGATGACAAAGGGAACAACGTATGTTGTTATGCTATTTGACCGATAAAGATCTTGGTAGAATATGTAGGAACCAATATGAGCATCCAGGTTCCGCTATTGGTTATTGACTGGAGATGAGTCTCAGTCATGTCTACATAGTTCTCGAACCCGTAGGGTCCGCACGCTTAAAGTTCAGTGACGATCGGTAATATGAGTTTATGTGTTTTGATGTACCGAAGGTAGTTCGGAGTCCCGAATATGATCACGGACATGACGAGGAGTCTTGAAATAGTCGAGACATAAAGATTGATATATTGGGAGCCTATATTTGGACATCGGAATAGTTCCGGATGAAATCGGGATTTTACCGGAGTGAGGGGGGTTACAGGAACCCCTCGGGGGTTAATGGGCCTTGTTGGGCCCTAGTGGAGAGAGAGGGGCCGGCCAGGGCAGGGCCACGCGCCCCTCCCCTTGAGTCCGAATAGGACAATGAAGGGGGGCGGCGCCTCCCTTGCCTTTCCCCTCTCCACTCCTTCCTTCCCCCTCCTAGTGGGACTAGGAAAGGGGAGTCCTACTGTCGGTGTCAAAACCGGCGGATCTCGGGTAGGGGGTCCCGAACTGTGCGTCTAAGGCGGATGGTAACAGGTGGCAGGGGACACAATGTTTACCCAGGTTCGGGCCCTCTCGATGGAGGTAATACCCTACGTCTTGCTTGATTGATCTTGATGATATGAGTATTACAAGAGTTGATCTACCACGAGATCATAGAGGCTAAACCCTAGAAGCTAGCCTATGGTATGATTGTGTGTTGTCCTACGGACTAAACCCTCCGATTTATATAGACACCGGAGGGGGCTAGGGTTACACAGTGTCGGTTACAAGGGAGGAGATCTACATATCCGTACTGCCAAGCTTGCCTTCCACGCCAAGGAGAGTACCATCCGGACACGGGACGAAGTCTTCAATCTTGTATCTTCATAGTCCAACAGTCCGGCCAAAGGATATAGTCCGGCTGTTCAGAGACCCCCTAATCTAGTACTCCCTCAGTTGCCCCTGAACCAGGCTTCAATGACGATGAGTCCGGGGCGCAGATTTGTCTTCGGCATTGCAAGGCGGTTTCTTCCTCTGAATACTCCATAGAAGATTTTGAACACAAGGATAGTGTCCGGCTGTGCAAAACAAGTTCCACATACCACCATAGAGAGAATAATATTTCCACAAATCTAATCTACTGACACTTTTAGCAACATGACATCATGCCATGGCCCGGTCATTATTCGAACCGTTTTTCTCAACCAGCACTACACATATCGCGAGGCGGTTTTCTTGACATGTCTTGTCGAAGCAAAGATTGTGTCCCCCTTATTACGGGATTCTCATCAATACGGGCGTGGGTAACCCTATCGTGCCTATTGGTATGACTCCTCGATTTTAGGCAAGTCCCAAACGGCCACTGATACGTCTCCGTCGTATCTATAATTTTTGATTGTTCCATGCCAATATTCTACAACTTTCATATACTTTTGGCAACTTTTTATACTATTTTTGGGACTAACATATTGATCCAGTGCCCAGTGCCAGTTCCTGTTTGTTGCATGTTTTTTTTCGCAGAAAACCCATACCAAACGGAGTCCAAACGGAATAAAAACTGACGGAGATTTATTTCGGAATATTTATGAATTTTGGGAAGTGGAATCATCGCGAGACGGTGCCGGGGGGGGCACGAGGTAGGGGGCGCGCCCCTGACCCTCGTGGCCACTCCGTAAGGCGGTTGGAGCCCTTCTTTCGCTGCAAGAAAGCTAATTTCCGGATAGAGATCATGTCAAAATTTCAGCCCAATCGGAGTTACGGATCTCCGGGAATATAAGAAACGGTGAAAGGGAAGAATCTGAGAACGCAAAAACAGAGAGAGACAGAGAGATAGATCCAATCTCGGAGGGGCTCTCGCCCCTCCCGTGCCATGGAGGCCATGGACCAGAGGGGAAACCCTTCTCCCATCTAGGCAGGAGGTCAAGGAAGAAGAAGAAGGAGGGGGGCTCTCTCCCCCTCGCTTCCGGTGGCACCCGAGTGCCACGTGGGGCCATCATCATCACCGCGATCTACACCAACACCTCCGCCATCTTCACCAACATCTCCATCACCTTCCCCCCTCTATCTACAGCGGTCCACTCTCCCGCAACCCGCTGTACCCTCTACTTGAACATGGTGATTTATGCTTCATATTATTATCCAATGATGTGTTGCCATCCTATGATGTCTGAGTAGATTTTCGTCGTCCTATCGGTGGTTGATGAATTGCTATGATTGATTTAAGTTTCTTGTGGTTATGTTGCTGTCCTTGGGTGCCCATCATATGATTGCGCGCATGGATCACACCCTAGGGTTAGTTGTATGTTGATAGGACTATGTATTGGAGGGCAAGAGTGACAGAAGCTTCAACCTAGCATAGAAATTGATGCATACGGGATTGAAGGGGGGCCAATATATCTTAATGCTATGGTTGGGTTTCAATGAACATTAGTAGTTGTGGATGCTTGCTAATAGTTCCAATCATAAGTGCATAGAATTCCAAGTCAGGGATGACATGCTAGCAGTGGCCTCTCCCACATGATACTTGCTATCGGTCTAGTAAAGTAGTCAATTGCTCAGGGGAAATTTCGCAACTCCTACCACCACTTTTCCACACTCGCTATATTTACTTTAGTTGTTTCTTTACCTTAACAGACCCTAGTTTTATTTTCGTGCTCTTCACTTTCTTGCAAGCCGTTCCGAAAACACCTACAAAGTACTTCTAGTTTCATATTTGTTCTAGGTAAAGCGAACATCAAGCGTGGGTAGAGTTGTATCGGTGGTCGATAGAACTTGAGGGAATATTTGTTCTACCTTTAGCTCCTCGTTGGGTTCGACACTGTTACTTATCGAAAACTGTTGTGATCCCCTATACTTGTGGGTTATCAAGACCTTTTTCTGGCGCCGTTGCCGGGGAGCAATAGCGTGGGGTGAATATTCTCGTGTGTGCTTGTTTGCTTTATCACTAAGTAATTTTTATTTGCTGTTCTTAGGCCCTGTTTGATAGCAAAGTATTTTCTAAGTATTTTGAGAATACTACAATTTTTGAAATTACCATAGTTTTGTTTACAATGAGCTGTTTGGTTGCCCCTAACAACTGTGCTTTCAATATTGTAGTATTGGGCAAACTGCAGTTTTTTCTCTGCATAAAAAAAAGAACCCCAAACCTATTTTTTAAAAACAAAGCTACTGAGTGCTTAAACACAATGGCTAAACAGCAAAATTTACAGCATTATGCGGCAAAAACCAAACAGGTTCTATGTATTGTGAATACTGCAAAATACTCTGTTTTGATAAAACTATGGTATCTCACACCTACAGGCAATATTACTGTAGTTTTTGATACTTTGGTTTATATAATACTTTGCTATCAAACACAGCCTTAGTTGTTTTCTATCTTTAGCTATGGGTAGGAAACGCAAAATACCAAAAAAATAGTTGTACCTACTGAACCAATGGTTGAAGAACCACTCAAAATCTATCACACTGCTGAAGCTTATTACTTGGATCATCTTTGATCCCTATGTGCTCGTGCCGAAACCCCAACTAGCTTAGTTGAGGGAAAATCTTTAGATGAGCATGCTTGTTTTGTGTGACACCGAATATCTGAAAAAGGGAAAACTTTACTGGATCAAATTCATCGTTTTCAATGCTATGCTTGGAATTTATGTGAAATATATGATTATACTTGTTGTTCTGAAGACCCTAAGAAACACCTTCCCTACCAATGTTTGTTTAGTGATAATGGAATCATATCCTCTTATGCTAAGGGTGTTTATAGTTACTATGATGTTCAACAAATTGAAGAATTTGTTGCTTTTAAGGGTGCTTACGAAATTGCTTCTTTGATTGAAAAGTATGATGCTACTCTTTACAAATCTGAAAATTTTGCCATATTTAAATATTGCTATGATAATTATGCTTCTAATGCCTATGTTGAACCATATATTGAGTACAACTCCGCTGTCCAAGAAGAGACTAATATTTTGCAGGAGTCTATGGAAGAAGAAATTGATGAAACTGTGAGCTCATTGGATGAAAAAGATGATGAGGAGAGCGAAGAACAAATGGAGGAAGAGTGGATTAGCTACCTGTGCCCACCTTCTAATGAGAGTAACCCTCCAACTCATACATTGTTTAATTTCCCTTCGTGCTTACCGGAGGATGATTGCTATGATGATTGTTATGATCCCGTTGATTCTTTTGAAATATCCCTTTTTGGTGATGCTTGCTATGCTTGTGGCCAAGATGCCAATATGAATTATGCTAATGGAGATGAACTTGCTATAGTTCCTTGTGTTCAACATGAAATTGTTGCTATTGCACCCACGCATGATAGTCCTATTATCTTTTTGAATTCTCCCAACTACACTATATCGGAGAAGTTTGCACTTATTAAGGATTATATTGATGGGTTGCCTTTTACCGTTGCACATGATGATTTTGATAGATATAATATGCATGTGCTTGCTGCTCCTACTTGCAATTATTATGAGAGAGGAACTATATCTCCACCTCTCTATGTTTCCAATATGATAAAATTGCAAGAAACTGTTTATACTATGCATTGGCCTTTACTAGGTGTGCATGAATTGTTCTTTTATGACATTACCGATGCATAGAAAGAGAGTTAGACTTCGTCATTGCTTGATATATGTTGATTTGTGCTCACTACTAAATTGCAAATCATTGTTAATTAAAATTGGCTTTGATATACCTTGGGATCCGGGTGGATTCACTACTTGAGCACTACATGCCTAGCTTAATGGCTTTAAAGAAAGCGCTGCCAGAGGGACAACCCGGAAGTTTTAGAGAGTCATTTATTTCTGTTGAGTGCTTTCATATAGTTTAAAAACAACAAAAAATAAAGAGGGGAACCCAAAACTTTTCAAAAAGGAAAGTGAAAGTGAGAAAGACAAGCACTGTTGAAGTGGGAGAGCTCCTTGAACTTTGTTCATGCTCACGACAACATTGTGAATCTTGATTACAGAAACTTTTCAATAAAAATAATTATCCCCTTGTAAAATTCCATTGTATTATAAAAATAATGTGCCAAGGTTTGCCTTTAGGATGTTTACATTTGCTTGATGGTTTGTACGGTGCAGGACAGAAACTTTGGCTGTAGTGCGCGATTTTACATTTTTAGCTGGAACGTCAAATGGTTCTGATTCTTTTTGCACTGTATTCCTATACAAATTGTTTATTTTTCCTAATTTTGGTATTATTTGTAAAGTATCAGAAGTATGGTGAATGTTCATATTGCTACAGACTGTTCTGTTTTAGACAGATTCTGTTTTTGATGCATAGTTTGATTGTTTTGATCAACCTATCGATTTATATCAGTGGATTAAGCCATGAAAAAGTTATATTACAGTAGACACAATGCAAAAACAAAATATGAATTGGTTTGCAACAGTACTTAGAGTAGTTATTTGCTTTACTATACTAACGGATCTTACCGAGTTTTCTGTTGAAATTTTGTGTGGATGAAGTGTTCGATGATCGAGAAGGTCTCGATGTGAGAAGAAGGAAGAGAGGCAAGAGCTCAAGCTTGGGGATGCCCGAGGCACCCCAAGTAAATATTCAAGGAGACTCAAGCGTCTAAGCTTGGGGATGCTGGGGAGGCATCCCCTCTTTCTTCAACAAATATCGGTATGTTTTCAGATTCGTTTTGTTCATGCGATATGTGCAAGTCTTGGAGCGTCTTTTGCATTTAGGTTTTTATTTTTCTTTTTATGCACCATGCTGGTATGATATAGTCCTTGGTTGATTTATAGAATGCTCTTTGCACTTCACTTATATCTTTTGAGTATGGCTTTATAGAATGCTTCATGTGCTTCACTTATATCATTTGAAGTTTGGATTGCCTGTTTCTCTTCACATAGACAACCGCAATTTGTAGAATGCTCTTTTGCTTCACTTATATTTGTTAGAGCATGGGCATATCTTTTGTAGAAAGAATTAAACTCTCTTGCTTCACTTATATCTATTTAGAGAGATGGCATGAACTGGTCATTCACATGGTTAGTCATAAAATCCTACATAAAACTTGTAGATCACTGTATATGATATGTTTGATTCCTTGCAATATTTTTGTGATATAAAGATGGTGATATTAGAGTCATGCTAGTGGGTGGTTGTGAATTGTAGAAATACTTGTGTTGAGGTTTGTGATTCCCGTAGCATGCCTGTATGGTGAACCGTTATGTAACGAAGTCGGAGCATGACTTATTTATTGATTGTCTTCCTTATGAGTGGCGGTCGGGGACGAGCGATGGTCTTTTCCTACAAATCTATCCCCCTAGGAGCATGTGCGTAGTACTTTGTTTCGATGACTAATAGATTTTTGCAACAAGTATGTGATTTCTTTATGACTAATGTTGAGTCCATGGATTATACGCACTCTCACCCTTCCACCATTGCTAGCCTCTCTAGTACTGCGCAACTTTCGCCGGTACAATAAATCCACCATATACCTTCCTCAAAACAGCCACCATACCTACCTATCATGGCATTTCCATAACCATTCCGAGATATATTGCCATGAAACTTCCATCATCATCATATACATGACTTGAGCATTCATTGTCATATTGCTTTGCATGATCATAAGATAGCTAGCATGATGTTTTCATGGCTTGTCCGTTTTTTGATGTCATTGCTACGCTAGATCATTGCACATCCCGGTACACCGCCGGAGGCATTCATATAGAGGCATATCTTTGTTCTAGTATCGAGTTGTAATATTGAGTTGTAAGTAAATAAAAGTGTGATGATCATCATTATTAGAGCATTGCCCAAAAAAAAGAGAAAGGCCAAAGAAAACAAAAAGGCCCCAAAAAAAGAAAATAAATAAAAAGGGGCAATGCTACTATCTTTTTTCCACACTTGTGCTTCAAAGTAGCACCATGATATAGCGAGTCTCATATATTGTGCTTCAAAGTAGCACCATGTTCTTCATATAGAGAGTCTCTTGAGTTAACACTTTCATATACTAGTGGGAATTTTCATTATAGAACTTGGCTTGTATATTCCGATGATGGGCTTCCTCAAATGCCCGAGGTCTTCATGAGCAAGCAAGTTGGATGCAAACCCACTTAGTTTCAGTTGGAGCTTTCATACACTTATAGCTCCAGTGCATCCGTTGCATGGCAATCCCTACTCACTCACATTGATATCTATTGATGGGCATCTCCATAGCCCGTTGATACGCCAAGTTGATGTGAGACTATCTTCTCCTTTTTGTCTTCTCCATCATCATATTCTATTCCACCTATAGTGCTATGTCCATGGCTCACGCTCATGTATTGCGTGAAAGTTGAAAAGGTTTGAGAACGTCAAAAGTATGAAACAATTTCTTCGCTTGTCATCGGGGTTGTGCATGATTTGAATATTTTGTGTGGTGAAGATGGAGCATAGCCAGACTATATGATTTTGTAGGGATAACTTTCTTTGGCCTTGTTATTTTGAAAATACATGATTTCTTTATTAGTATGCTTGAAGTATTATTGTCTTCATGTCAAAGGATAGATTATTGCTTTGAATCACTCGTGTCTTAATATTCATGCCATGATTAGACATATGATCAAGATTATGCTAGGTAGCATTCCACATCAAAAATTATCTTTTTTTATCATTTACCTACTCGAGGACGAGCAGGAATTAAGCTTGGGGATGCTGATATGTCTCCGTCGTATCTATAATTTTTGATTGTTCCATGCCAATATTCTACAACTTTCATATACTTTTGGCAACTTTTTATACTATTTTTGGGACTAACATATTGATCCAGTGCCAGTTCCTGTTTGTTGCATGTTTTTTGTTTCGCAGAAAACCCATACCAAACGAAGTCCAAACGGAATAAAAACTGACGGAAATTTATTTTGGAATATTTATGAATTTTTGGAAGTGGAATCATCGCGAGACGGTGCCCGAGGGGGGGCACGACGTAGGGGGCGCGCCCCAGGGTGTCAGGCGCGCCCTTGACCCTCATGGCCACCCCGTAAGGCGGTTGGAGCCCTTCTTTCGCCGCAATAAAGCTAATTTCCGGATAGAGATCGTGTCAAAATTTCAGCCCAATCGGAGTTACGGATCTCCGGGAATATAAGAAACGGTGAAAGGGAAGAATCTGATAACACAGAAACAGAGAGAGACAGAGAGATAGATCCAATCTCGGAGGGGCTCTCGCCCCTCCCATGCCATGGAGGCCATGGACCAGAGGGGAAACCCTTCTCCCATCTAGGGAGGAGGTCAAGAAAGAAGAAGAAGGAGGGGGTCTCTCCCCCCCTCGCTTCCGGTGGCACCGGAGTGCCACCGGGGGCCATCATCATCACCGCGATCTACACCAACACCTCCGCCATCTTCACCAACATCTCCATCACTTTCCCCCCACTATCTACAGCGGTCCACTCTCCCGCAACCGGCTGTACCCTCTACTTGAACATGGTGCTTTATGCTTCATATTATTATCCAATGATGTGTTGCCATCCTATGATGTCTGAGTAGATTTTCGTTGTCCTATCGGTGGTTGATGAATTCTATGATTGATTTAACTTGCTTGTGGTTATGTTGCTATCCTTGGGTGCCCATCATATGATTGCGCGCGTGGATCACACCCTAGGGTTAGTTGTATGTTGATAGGACTATGTATTGGAGGGCAAGAGTGACAGAAGCTTCAACCTAGCATAGAAATTGATGCATACGGGATTGAAGGTGGACCAATATATCTTAATGCTATGGTTGGGTTTTACCTTAATGAACATTAGTAGTTGCGGATGCTTGCTAATAGTTCCAATCATAAGTGCATAGAATTCCAAGTCAGGGATGACATGCTAGCAGTGGCCTCTCCCACATGATACTTGCTATCGGTCTAGTAAATTAGTCAATTGCTTAGGGGCAATTTCACAACTCCTACCACCACTTTTCCACACTCGCTATATTTACTTTAGTTGTTTCTTTACCTTAACAGACCCTAGTTTTATTTTCGTGCGCTTTACTTTCTGGCAAGCCTTTCCGAAAACACCTACAAATTACTTCTAGTTTCATACTTGTTCTAGGTAAAGCGAACGTCAAGTGTGCGTAGAGTTGTATCGGTGGTCGATAGAACTTGAGGGAATATTTTTTCTACCTTTAGCTCCTCGTTGGGTTCGACACTCTTACTTACCGAAAACTGTTGGGATCCCCTATACTTGTGGGTTATCAGCCACGAGGAGGACGCTTGATATTCACCCTCTTCATAAAGAGGCCAAGGCCTGTCCTTTTTCTCGTACTCAATCAAATCCTTCCCCCGCCTTGAGTTCCAACACCCAAGGCTCAGGTCAGGCACTTCGAACCTTCAACCATGTCTGGATCCAACCTTCAAGGTCGGTGGATGCCTTCCTCTGTCACAGAGGAAGACATCAAGAAGCTAAGAGAGGCCAGGTATTTGACCGGCGAAATCTGGCACAGGCTGGCTGCTCGAGGGCAGGTCATTCCCACTCCCGAACCTGGCGAGAGCATAGTATTCATCTCTCACCTCCTCCGAGGGCTAGGCCTCGCTCTGGATCCTTTTGTTAGGGGGCTCATGTTCTATTATGGGCTGGATTTCCATGACCTGGCCCCGGACTCCCTCCTTCACATCTCGTCGTTCATCGTCGTGTGTGAGGCCTTCCTCCGCATTACCCCACACTTCGACCTGTGGCTCAAGACCTTCAATGTGAAGCCGAAGATGATCGAGTGGCGACACACAGAGTGCGGAGGTGCCGTAATAAGAAAAAGCGCTGACCTTCCATGGCTAGAGGGTTCCTTCCTAGAGGTGTCCAGTTTATGGCAGCGGGAGTGGTTTTATATCACCGCTCCTCGGAGTGCCAAGTGGGTAGCC